>NC_091079.1:40720454-41023484 GCF_032405125.1 Capricornis sumatraensis
AGATAGTCAATCACAAGAGACTGGGTAAAAGTGATAAGCAGCTGGAGGTTAAATTACATAAAGCACATACAGCTATACAGATACTCTCTTGGAAAAATTAATGATAGAACCAACTAATGATGCTCTAGAAATTGTTTATTAGGCCACAAACCCCCTCAATAAATTTTAATGAGTAGAAATATCAAAGTCCATTTTCTCTGATCAAAGGCAGTAACATCAGACAACAACAATAATAAAAAGGCAAAAAACCCCACCACTGTATAAAACCCAGAATTTAACATTATCTTTTGAATCAGAGAGGAAATAACTGAGATTGTAATATCAGAAAATAACAACCAGGAAGCTACAGTCACAACCTGGACGTTACTAACTGCTGCTCTTTTATACATACATACATGATTTTAAAAGAATGAAAATCAGTAACTTTCAAATGAAGAATTCAGGGAGCAAACTACATATAAACCGAAAGGAAATTTATATGTTAAAAAAAGGGGAAAAAGATCCTGAAAACATTAGAAATTTCCAAAACTTATTTGTCTTGAAATGCAAAATACGAATCCATTTTTAGAGGTCATCCCAGTGGATTTACAGTCTGTTATTTCTTTCAAATGTTTTTAAGTAACACGGACTACTTTGAAAAGGACATTTTTACTTCACAAATATCTCAATGGTTACTTTTACCTAAGGTAAATGAGGAAATTAAGGTACTGTGATTACACACACAATTTGAATCACCAGACTTTAGTTTTATGATTAGACTGAAGTTCTTTCTTACCTTTTTGCTAATTGACTCTCAAGATGTTTAACTTTCTCTAACAACTCTTTCTCAACAGCTTCTCTTTCCAAGTGCATTTCTTTTCTGGCAGTCTCAATAGCAGCTTCTTTTTCACAATTAAGCCTCTGAACTAACTGTTCTCGGTCCCGTTCCTGTCTCATGACAAATTCCTCTTTGTCTTTCTCTAGCTTCTGGATAATAGCTTTGTACATATCCTCTTGCTGGGAGATTTTCTCATCTTTTTGTTTTTCAAGAGCACTCAATTCTGAGTCCAATTTACTCTGCAGTTCAGCTAATTCTTCTTTCAGGCCTTTTTCTATTTCAAATGCTTGCTGATACAACGATGTCATTTTGTTTAAATCAGTTGTAAGCCTATCAGATTCTTCTTCGTGTCTACTAATTAACTCAGAAATGCACTGATCTTTTTCAACTGTCATTAAAGTTCTCAGCTCTGCCAAGCCCACCTGATAATTTTCATTATTGTCGTGAATCTTTTGATTTAGTTTACTGATTTCTGCTCTCAACTGTTCGGTCTCTTTTTCGAAGAGAGACTGCAAGGTCTTCTTCTCCTGGGTTCTGCTTTCTTCCAGCAACATTTTTATCTCGTCAGTTTCTGCTTCCTTCAGGGCCAGCTCCACCTCTAACTTACATCTCATGTCCGACAAATCCGAAACCTTGAGCTTTAACTCCTGGAGCTGCTGCTCCTTCTCCTGGATGACTGCGGCATGAGAATCTTGGATCTGCTCGATCCTCTGCTGGTTTTCCATTTCTAGTTTCTCCAAGCAGAGCCTGTGCTCGCTCATGGCCTTCTCCAACTCCTGTGTGTGACGGACCTGTAGTGTGTCCTCCAGCTCCTTCAGATGACTCTGCTCCAGGCGCTGGAGCTCTGCCCGCAGTAGCTGGAGCTTCTCGTCATTCTCCACGTGGAGCTTCCTCAAGTCCTCCAGCGCAATCTCGCGCGACTGCCGTAGTGCCTCCACCTCACAGTGCTGGCTGTGCACTGCGCGCTCCATCTCGAGCAGCTTCTGGTCCTTCTCTTTCTGCAGGCAGATGACGGCTTCCTTCTCGTGCTTGACCAGAGCGAACTCGTTATCCTTGTTCTGCAGCACCTCCTCCAGGCACGCCAGGTCCCCCCGCAGCTTGGTGATCTTGCTCTTGTTCTCTTCACTCTCCTTCACCAGGGTAGCGAGCCTGCCCTCGTACTCGCTTTTTAAAGACTCTAGTTCTTTTTGATGTTTTTCATGTAGTGTTATTTCCAAAGAGTGCTTTACTTTGTCGATAATGCTTCTTATTTCTACTGCTGTACACTGCAAGGAATTGGCAAAGTCGCACTGTTCCTTCTGCACGAACGTCCGGAAGTGGCAGAAGTCCTCCTTCAGGGTCTGAATGCTAAGGTGCAAGTCGTGGGCGGACGCGCGGCACCTCCCCAGCTGGGCACTGAGGGACGCGCGGTTGCCCGGGTCCTCCTGACCAGGGGTCCTGGTGTCCTGCATCCGCCTGCTGTCAATGGCGTTGATGACAGAGGAGTAGAGGGACTCCACCATCATCTCCGGGCTCTGCGGGTCGCTGATGGGGTTTGGAGACGACAGCTGCTCCTCTATGACGAATTCGTTCACCGCAGACATAAAGTCCGACTCAGGACTTTCTGCTAGTGAATCCAAGTCTAAGGAGGCCTGGTGGAGAGTATGCTCTATATTTGGATGGGGGATAGTCTCAAAGTCGAATGTGTGGGCATCAATGCTGTCTGGTGACAGCTCCTCTAAGGGGCAGACCGCAGGACACAGGGGATCCTGCACGGCGAGTGGAGGCGGTGTCCTGGGTGAGGTAGCGGTTGTGATTCCTGTCGCGCTTTCCAGCCGGGGCGAGGAAGCCGACTGTGGGGACGTCTGACTCGCAGAGGCCTGGAAGAGAGAGGGACAGGCTGACCGAGCTGCGACACCACAGGCATGCATGCTAATGGGGCGAACCACTGTAAAGAACTGGATTTGCCTTTTGTTCACTCAGCAGGTCTGTAATGGTCTGTGACATTTCATCCAAACTTTGTGCTGCTTTTACCAAATTATGCAGAGCGAGTACATGCTGGTGGAGAGGTTCAAAGTCACAAAGTAAGGGAACCCTGAAACAAAGCGCAACCAAATTAGACTTCTAATTTCTTAATGAAAAAGGGGTAACTACAACCAAATATTGTAATCTGTGGCCAAAATGATTCTCTATCAATCAATACTAAACAAGTTTAAGGAGACTAACACATACCATGCAACAACACAGATTACTATCAGAAAAAACTAATTTCATGTAAGGCATTAATTTACTTCTACTTTATCGTCTTCATTTTCTGATCTTTATTTTCTAATCATCTTTATATTCCCCGCAAGCTTCCCAAACCAGCCATGGAAGAACCAGCCCATCATGAAATCCTCCTCTGTTGTGGAGTCCCCTGTGAGCACTGGTGCTCTTCCCACCACCCAGGACAGCGAGAACATCCCAAAGTGGGAACTACAGGCATTTACCTGAGGAATGGCTGAACTTCAGAAGGACAAAATGATTGCAGAAACTGTAAATCTTTTAATGAAATATCTGGAAGTTCACAGTCAAACTTTCGAGGCTTCTGTGTCTATATATATATATATAAAAAATTAACAAAAAATATATAGGATAATTTTGTATATGATTTCTTACTATATATTGACTATACTTACTGTATTTGTTATAAATACTGTATTTCTTACTATATAATTCAATACAATAAGTAATTTAAAATGCTTCCAACGATCTACTCATCCCATAGAAACAGAATAAGATAATCAACTACAAATGAAGGACTGCTCCATGAGAAGACCATCTCCCCAGTCTGAAACAACAGGGATGCCGGGCTTGCTCCCTCTCTTCTCTGCTCTCAGCATCTTTTCACAGGAACACTGCTGTTCCCACCTACATTAAAGGAACCCATCTGTCTCGCCACCACACAGGCCTCAGCACAGTCCTGAGGCCCACTCTGGCCCTCCATCTACTTTTGTCACCACTGGTGTGTGGTGCTGTTTTAAGGCAGCAAAGACTTTCTTTCTAACATAAAACTTCCTTCCATACCCTTTACTCCAACTTTTCATTACATTTTCCCAAGTATGAAATCTTAGTCAATTGCAGCTTCTGAAAAAAAAAAATCACCTACCATTCTTTTTATTATTGCTGAGAAATGCAGCTTTTAAGACAAGGCCATGGCCTGAGTCATGACTTATGCAGGGTTCCCCAGTAAAGGCGTGTGTGTAAGAAACCCTGCCTGTTTGCAAACACACAAAAACACGTCTACAGCCCTAAGGAATCCTGTGGCACGAAACACGCATGGTGGTGAAACAATGTGTGTGAAGAGAAAATTTGTGTGAGGAGAAAACAGACAGACAGCATTTCCAAAACTTACTTGACCATGGAATTGTTTTTTGTTTTGTTTTTCATGTAATAAAACTAGTGGTCCCATTCCGGTTTAGAAACACAGGGACCTTCTATTTCATGGCTTCGATGAAGATGACCTGATTGGGGATTGTCCAACATGAATGAAAGAAAGGGAAGGTGGGAGGAGAGCGGGAAGGAGAGGAGGAGGGAGACAGACCCAGTAAGAAGAGACTCCATTCCCACCCATCTCAACAGTGTCCTATGACATCACCGTTCTGAGCAGAGAAGACTCCTGACCAAATACTATGAATTCATCTTAGAGTGAAAAACACTGTTATTTTGATTAAAAAGTTGTTTCTGATAAATATCTCCACTTCTGAAATAAAGGTCTGAACACACAGGACTTAGTCATGTTAGAAAATAAATACATACACAAAAGGATGGGGGCCAGGAGTCCAATCCCCTGAACAGACGATTTCTTAGAAAAGACTTCCCTGTATAAAGAGATTAACATGCAGTTACTCTACAACTCCAGCTGCATAATGTACTTATAACTACAAAATAAAACCAGCACTTTTTCTTAAAAAATGTAAGTTATTAATAAAGAACACTTACTAAATAATTTCCCAAAGGATTCCCTTTTTGACTTCTCAGCCTCATATAATTGCTTTCCGTCCTTGACTAAAGCACCGGCCCACTGAGGAAAGGAGAGCACATGTTAACATCAGCACCAACTCACTGAGGCCCAGACACAGTAAACACAGCTCAGCCTGCGTACCTCCCTGTAGTGTTTTATGAACATTTTTCTCCTGACAACCTCAACAACAGCTAAGCAGTACATCTGAGGAACTGTGCTCAGAGCTTCTACGATCTTGACTCTTTCTAAGAGCTCGATAACCAGGCGGAGCAAAGCCTGCAACTTCTCTCCATCCTGATCAGCGTGGAGCATCACAAAGCAACACCACCTGCAGAATGAAATCAAGATGCACAGACTCTGAAAAACCATCCGTGCCATGGTCGTCAACCGATGAAGTACGTCAGTATGGTAATAAAATCACACCATCACTTGGGAGAAACACAATGCATCAACTCCCAACATCCCAAACCAGCTGCCTGAGAACGACTTACTTGAGTCTGACATGAAGGTTATTTGCGAGCTCCTGTTTGGCAGTGGTGCACTTCTGTTTAATGTCCAACAGCTTTCTATGGTTTTGCAACATAATCATCAACTGATTTGCATGACTCAGGCACAAATCAGGTAGCACAGATGCATCCTTCAAGTTTTCAGCTCTCATCTGATTAGCTAAAAATCCCTTTGAGAGAAAACATTTTAAAGGATATTAACTTTCATTAAAAACATGAACATTCATTTAAGAGGAAAAGCTTCATATTAGACACAAACTGTTCTCCTCTCAAATAAGATTTTAAAATCTCCTACTTTTCTGAATGTAGTAGATAGGTCCATAGCAAAAGATTCAGTTTTTAAGAAATTTATGCTTATCTAATTCTGTTCAATTTTCATGCTTAAAAAAAAAAGAGAGAGATCCAGGAAGATAAAGCAACCTGTCCAAGGACACAGCAGGCAGATGAGAACCAGAACCTGTGACTGTAAACCCCTGCTAGGCTGTCAGAGCGCAAGGAAGTCACACAGGGCCACTGACTTTACAAGATTTAATCTAATCAGTGATACTCAACAGTATACACTTCTCCCAATAAAGTAACAATCGATTGACTACATCACTCATTGAAAAACCATTCCCCACTCCAATAATCCTGGGCTGTTGTACCTTATTCCACTGACTTGTGTGCATGTCTTCAGAACAATGATTTCCACAGTACTATTTTGTAGGAAAAATAATGACTAGACTCTTTTCTTAGCTATCCTTATTTATTTTCACAAGGGAGCCTTGCATCTTTTTGTTAGGTAAGGACTGTGCTTAGGCTGTAGATTGATTCAGACACACGTGTCAAATCCAACAGCAAACAATTAAAATAAGTCTAAAGACATCTTGAAGAGGCACCTTGATGAGTCAGTGTAGTGACAGCTTTCCTCTTGCTCTATTTACTGAGCAGTTAACATGCTAAGGAAGTTTTGGGGTGTGCACATCCATGTTACTGTCACACCTGCCACCGTACACAATCGCATTTGTAGGACTCAAGCTAGGACAGCACACATAGCTTCTTTGTGTAGTTCTCTCTCTTTACTGTTTCATGTTTTTCTAAACATCATGAATGTCAATTTAGGTTTAAATGATTTGTTAAAGTCAAGATGGTTCAATTCTGAAAATAAGACAATTTTAGTAATAATAATGTTATACTTTATTTTTCTTCCAATATGTTACATGACGCTTTTTCTGTAATTTAGTTAAAAAAAAAGGACTGCTTTAATCTCCTTTGATAAAATCTTAAGAGGTTTTCAATACTTTTTACTGAATCCAAGGAAAATACTGCATCAATCCACAATCCAAGAAGTGCAAGCTCAACGCAGGAGAAATACAAAGAAAGCCACAACTCGCCACGTCACAAACTGCTAAAAACCAAACCAAAGGCAAACGGCTACAAGTGAATCACTAACAGCCTAGAATCCCCTATCAAGAGAAAATATCCTTGAGAAACAAAGGATTTTCCAATGACAAAACCTGAACTTACCACAAGCTGGAAATACTAAAGAATACTTTACTGTTGAAAAGTAGTGTAAGCTGCTCAGTCATGTCTGACTCTTTGAGACCCCATGGACTGCAGCCTGTCAAGCTCCATGGGGATTCTTCAGGCCAGAATACTGCAGTGGGTAGCCTTTCCCTTCTCCAGGGGATCCTCCCAACTCAGGGATCTAACTCAGGTCTCCCACATTACGGATGGATTCTGTACCTTCTGAGGCACCAAGGAAGCCCATTTTTAATGTATGATAGACTTTAATACATCAAAGATAAATGTATCATTTAAAGGGAAGACTGCTAATACATTAAAAAGACAATATATTATGACCACAATGAAAGTATTCCAAGAATCCAAGGATGGTCCAAGATTAGAAATGGAATGTACCTTCCTTAACCTTATAAGGCTTTCTAATAAAACAAGGGGAAAAAAAAAAACCAACCTACTACAAACATTGTAATGGTGAAATGTCAACCATTTCCCACAGATCAGGAATTAACCAAGGACGGCCAGTATAACATCTATCAATACTCAGCACTGCACTGGGTGGGGGTGGCATAGGGTGGGGACCCAGTCAGTGCAAACACAAGATGAAATCAGTTAAGGGGGCTGGATCCAAAATTAAGGGAAAGGAAAAGAGAATCTGGTAGTTACAAGATGAATTCAGTCCGTAAACTATAAAAACATAAATATTTCAAACATATTTAAAAATTACAGAACATCACCACATGGGGAAAACGTCCAGGTCAGTCACTCTCCACAATCCCACCACCTTCTCATGGTTATAAATCTAATCTTGTATCAGAGTTCTTGGAAGTGAAAGTAGCTCAGTCATGTCCGACTCTTTGTGACCCCATGGACTGTATAGTCCATGGAATTCTCCAGGCCAGAATACTGGAGTGAGTAGCCTTTCCCTTCTCCAGGGGATCTTCCCAACACAGGGATCAGTCTCCCACATTGCAGGCAGATTCTGTACCTGATTTCTTGGAACACAGCACTGAACTAGACCTTCTAAGGCTCCCCATTTTCCTAAGGCGGGAGCAGGAGGTGCTCAGGGATCATGGACAGGGGCTGTCGGCGTGTGCAGGGTTCCCCTACCGCCCAGTGCAGCCTCAGCTCAAACCTCTGAACGTGAGGAACGAGCCTCCTCCTGTCCTACCAGAACCAGTAATACCACAGTTAACAGTACTCACGGGTGACATGGAAACACAGGGCACAGCAAACGAACAATGTATATAAAAGACTAGTCTAGAAACCACAAATCCCCTTTCCTGAAAGGTCTGCAGTAAGCACCTGAGCGAGTTCTTTCTGCTCATTGACCAGTCGGCCGCAGCTGGCAATCATCTGGTCCAGGGCGTACAGCCGGTCCTCCAGGCCCTTGATGGCTTTCATGTTCTGATTATCGAGATTGGCAATAGTCTGACGGCATTCTGCCATAAAGGGTCGAATGATCCGGGGATCAAGCTGAGTGACATGGAAATACGTATGAATGAAATTTTCAGCCAAGAGCTTAAAATACATTTCACACTATTGTGACCTACAACTTCAAAAAAAAAAAAGTGATAGTAAAGATTATACAAAAGTAGAAACAGGAGAAATCATGATTATATTTCCATAAGGTCAAGAACAGGGTAATTACAATGTTACAAAAACACAATTATTACTGATTATATTGGGATACTTAAGAAGTAATCTAGTTCCAGGCATACACCTTTCAACTCAAGCCCAATTCATTCAATTCTCAATAGCCCACCAAAAACGCTATTTTCAAGCTCTTATGAAATAGGGCAAAATTAGTAACAAAAACATATTCTTTGGTCATTACCTGTCTAATCAATCCAACCTCCCCTATAAAACATATCAACATCTTCAAACCTCCCTCCCGTGGGCAATATCTTTATTTTCAGGTCGTACTCCTCCAGCAACCTGTTTCATCACCTACACTTTCTTGCTGTGTAATCTCTCCTATTGCTGGACTTTAATTCTCTGTGTAATCTCTCCTATTGCTGGACTTTAATTCTCCACGTTTCCTGGAATTTACGTAATTCAAGGAACCCAAACATTTCTCTCCACCTGCTCCTCTCCCCTTGGAAGAACACTGCACACTGGTGTCTTCCGTGCAGATGGCCCTGCACTGGCTGCTCTCAGGGCTCACACGTGGCCCATCGGAGACCACCTCCTCCGGTTTCAGTGTCCCCTCCGCTGGACCCTGCTCCTCTTCCGCCTCCTCCATAAACAGGCAATCCCGGGGGGTTCTGTGCAGTGGCCCATTTCTACTGCTTCTCACAGGGTTTCAGCAGTGACTGTAACCAGAATAAGGTAACTCCCAACCTTTTCCAACCCTTTATCTTCCCACTAGTGTCCAGTCCATGTTTCTGCCTGTCTGCTACCATCTCCACGTGGACATCAGCCACGATCACTGACTCATTACAGCCGTCCTCTGCTCATGTTCCTTAACAGCTACCTTCTGCCCAGAGACACAGAACTGTAGACGAGTTTCTCCAGCTAGGTCTCTGTTCATGCTGACTGCCCTACCAGCTACTGAGCCCACCTCTGCTCACTATGAGCAGTCCCATCAAACACATCTTCCCTGAACACTAGCCGCTGAGCGACAACCAATTATTTATTTTTGGTACAGTGTTCAGCATGCTGACAACACAAGTAAGCAATTAAACATGAACTATTCTACAGTTACTGAGAATTCAGTGTAGTCATAAGCAGCTGCACTTCTAAGATCATGAAGACGTCAACAGCCATTATTTAACATGGGAGGCACCTGCCTTGTATGACAGCTAACTGAAATGTGTGCATATGTGAACATTTTCTATTTTCATAGTGAGTCCAGTGCACACATTTCCAAAATACTGACTAGCTATAAATTATTAGGGTGACAAAAGGCTATAGAAGATGACTAAAACAGATTTCATCTTGGGCAAAATTATGACACACAAAACAGCAGTGACTTAAGGAAGAAAAAACTCCAGACCATATGCTGCTGGTTATGATGATCCTGTATTTCATAACTCACTGAGAGAGCAACACAACAACACAACTATACAGATGAATATGGAAGAGTGTCTTGAGACTCACTCAATTCTGTAGATGTAAATGAATGTGAATTTTCATCAAGCCAGACAAGGATTATTGTTTCTTCTCTCTTGTCATATAAAGTGAATAAAACTTGAGTCTTTGCTAGATTTCATTCAAACATACAAACACACAGCTCTCTCTCTGTAAGCCCTTTAAAATGAGGTTCCTGTGGCCTAGAGGCCTGTTCTCTGACTGATGTAAAACTATAAAAAATGACACTTCACTCACTCTATCACAAGCACATGACTGATTTTCCACAAACATGAACGGAATTTTCAGGGTACTAAAACATCAATAGTTTGAATAGAACACTAGCTTTCATTCACTTCTGGCAGTAATCTTTGCATAATATATTCCAAACTTCTCTACCCAGGCAAATGTCTTAACTGAAGCTTTCTTTGACAACAAATAATGAATGGCCAAAATGAAAGCCATGCCCACAGGATGTCATCAAGGACGCGGGTACTGAGACAATGACGACTCAGACTGCACTCCACCTTCAGCAAGAACAGAAGGCTGCTGTTTCCAGGCACCCAGATCTGTGTGGCCTTTCTCCCAACAGCCAACCACAGACCAAGCCTCTGTCCAACTGACTGAGAAGTTCACCTTCACACGCTGTTTCACCTGGTCCGCCTCATTGACACACGTGCCCCACCAACTTCCTCTCAGGCAGCCAAGATTTTCTACCACTTACTGATGAGGTCTGAAGAACTTTATTCCAGATTTATTCCCCAAATTTAAAAGCTTTTATAAGTGTACTTGGGGAGAGCATAACCCTAAGCAAAAGTCACTATGATTACAAAATACAACTAAAAAAATAATGTCTAAGTTCTGACTTTTATCTCAGGTGAATCTAAAATTACTTCTTTTAAACATCAGAGGCCAGTTGCCAGGGTAGCGTGGGGGCCCGATTAGAAAGAGGCCCACTGAGTTTTCTGGGAGGGAGAAAGGTTCACTGTTGTCCTCCTTTGGAAGCTGGTTCCTAACCACTCAAGACTTGTGTATTTCACTGAATGTAAATCATTTTCAGAGTAAAACAATTTAACTGTTAAAGATGTAAGCAAAATTATATCTGCAGCATAGCTGCAGAGACAAATTACAGGAGCTATTAAAAAAGTCCAAGTGATACTACAGGACCATGAAGAAAAAAATTCTAAGTACTACTACCACCACCAAAACCATCCCCATTGGAATGGACACGTCAAGCCTCAGCCCTGCATAGAGATTTTACCTATTATTACCTCTAGTAATCTTCCCAAATTTGCTATCAGTTTCCTAAGTATGGCTACATTACCTGTTAAATGATTTGGTTTGTCCAAGGTCCTTCCTACACATGGTTATGAAGTTTCACTCCGAGGCTCAAGGCACCCTTTCCCCCATTACTGTACAGGAAATACTTAGTGTAGGCAATGTAACTTCAATTGGCGAAAACAACACAGTGACACAAGAAAGATCAGATTAAGACTCCTCACCCTGCTCATGGAATCAAAGCACTTCCTGACCAAGGACTCGACGTCATTAGGCCTGTCCTGCACGTTGATCCAGTCTAACAGAGAAACATTAAAGAAAGGCAGGTCCCCCTCTTTAGCCTCTACTGCAGCTGCGTCCCGCTGGGCAGGGCTTGGACAAGGCTCCCTCACATCTTTTCCACTTTCAGCATCTGCGGCGTCTGGGGCTATGTGCTCCACAGACATGTGAAATGAGGTTAACGAGGGTTTGCTCGTTGCTGCAGGTGTGTCAGGAGAGAGCACCAGTTCAGTGGAGGTCTTCGTCTCAGCCTTTTCTGAGCCTTCACGTTCAGGCAAGGAATCTGCTCTCCCCAGACATTCCCTGTAACTGTGTCTGGTGAGGCACTCCAACAGCGGAATCTTGGCCATGACTGAAACCGCAGTTCCTAAACTTAAAGTACAAAAAACCTGTCAGTAAATCACGGGACTGCTCGAGTTAGAGGTTAGCATTTTGAAAGGAAGAGGTTATCTCTGCATAGAAATCTCACCCCCCCTCTCTTAGACTACATGCATCTGAGCAGTCCACAAGGTGTCCGTTAAAGAAAGCAGAGAGGAGAGTACCTTTACACACTGAGACCCTCTAAAGTAAAGGTACCAAGTCCACACTATACATACGGACACTCAGTTTTTAACTAAACTTAAAGTATAAAAAATTCCAACTTATAGAAAAGATTTACCATAGCAGTCTCTTAAAGTTTAATGTTTTGTCTCTAAGCTAATCAAACATTTTAGATATAATGAAAGCAGAGGATAAAATTAACAGTTTTATTAGAGATTAAGGTTAACTCTTGGGTTTATCACACCCTGAAAACAGACAGACAGGCAGATAGATATATGTTCTCAAAAAACATGAAGCAAAGATGAAATCTTGACGATTTAACTTCTATAAAAATATATATATAATTACTTATGCTCCTACATTAACATGTGAGATGTCTAGCTCCTGCCTTGTACCGCTGAACAGTTTTACTTGAAAAGGTTATTACAAAAACTTTTAAAAGCTCTTTCCAGTCTTAATCACTCTCTTCCTTCCCAAGATGTGTCCCACTGTCATCTCAAGACCAAAATGTTCTAAATATTCATACCACAAAATACAGAAACCTGAATTAATAAGACCACTTGATTTCAAAAAAGAACATGCTACTTCCCTCCAACTCTAATAAAAAATTTAAGAAAAAACAAACAAAAAATGAATACAAGACACTGAAAGCATACAGGTACACATACAACAAAGGGCTACATTTGTGCAGAATTATTGCCGTATTTTTTACATTCATTATAGCCCTTTTAAAAAAGAACCAATGGGTATCAGATGCTTACATGCAAAGAACCAAAAAAGAAAAGAATCTAAATGAGAACTAGAACACAATGGCTCTTTTCCATCTTAGCAAGCCTACATCATATGGCAATATTTTTTTTAAAAATTTTCCTTTGACTAACTTTGAAAACTTTTCATTTGCATTTTGCCTCACTTTATTGGTAGCAAGGCAAGAAACAAAGATTCTTGGGTTTCTAAATAATTTCAAACAATAGAGTCTTTTACATAAAGAAAATACAAGAAAACAAAATGTGGTAAATCCATATAATATGCGGAGGATAAAACTAACCATAGTTTTACAAATTTTACACTCCATAAAAGTCATTATAAAAGTCTCAAAAAAAATAAACCTCAATTATAATAAATATGTGGCCTACTAGAAATGAAGTGACCGTTACTGAAAGTACTGATAAACTGCAAAGATTTTAAACAAACATCTTATTATCCATTTTAATGGCAAACATACTGAGTAAGTTTTAATTTGATGTCTTCTACGGATTGCAGATAATTTGAATAAATACTTTCAAATTTGAAAAGCAGCTTTTGGTAAGAATTTGAGCAATCTTCCAGATTGGCCATAATTGCAGCCCAGCCTTGGTGCTGAAGATGTTCATCATGGACCAGACCTTCACAGAAAGAGCACAGTTTCTTGGCAACTTCATACATTTCCTATGTTGGAAAAGAAGAAACAAATGGTAAGAGAAGGTAATGCCTATGCACACGTCTGCACATGTGTACTTAAGTACATGCATGAATGTGCTCTGAACTCATGTCAAAGGAAGCACTGTTCAGGACTGTTTCAGGTTATGGTTCCTGCCTGCTGCCATGGTAATAAGGAGGAACTCACACCTGGGGGAGGATAAGGGGCTGGAGGTCTGCGCAGAGTCAGGCAACAACAACCATCAAAAGTAAAGCTGTGATTCACAAAAGGGAATACTACGTGGCAGTTAATACAAACCTGCAACTACACAACTGAGTCTCAGGAACACTGCACTGACTCAGGTCAGGCACAAAAGGAGTTAAGACACTGATCAACTTCACAGAAGGGAAAAATGGGGACTGAAAGCAAAGGAGGGCCATGGCTGATGCCATATTTTTAAATCTGTGTTCACTTCGTGAAAATACAATGACAATGAATATCTAATTGTGATACATGCATTTTCAAATATGTATGTTAATAAACAAAACTCTATTATTAATTTTACTAATAGTAAAGACAAAAGTCCAAGGTCACACAAGTAACTGGGAAATGTGACTCTGGAGATGGCACTCTGGATGGTTAGAAGACAGAGCCTAGTGGTCCAGGGGTGAGGAATATAGACTCTCACTATTGGGAGCCCAGGTTCCATCCCTGGGTGACCAACTACAATCCCACAAACCCCATGGAATGGCCCAAGACACAAGTCTCTAATTGCTGATGCGGTAGACAGTCTGAGCCACAGGTCACTGTCTTGGTTTCGTACAGCAGCTTTTGGGAGGAATGCTACAACCTGAGGTACTTTCTTCCCTCTGCTTCCCATTCTTCTTTCTCCTTATTTTCTTACCTATACGTGGACAGTGATCTTTCTAAGCAAAACAAACAAAATCCCCCAAACTCTCCTCATTCCCCAGAAGCAAAAATGCTTCATCACAGCAATTAACTAATTAAGCTACTAAACACTGTGATTAGAATATTATCATGAACATCAAGAATATCTTTCCATTTGTTTATGATGTTTTATGTTCTAGAACTGTATACACTTTTGTTGATGCTGCTATTGAGAATGCAATATATTTCCCATTTCTATTCTAAAGGAGAACCAATAAGGGAAATATGAATAATGTCTACACATTTTTATCACATATTCCAATCAACTTTACAATTCCTGCTGATGGATTTTTATTAAATTCTCTCAAATTTACCAAATATGCAATCATATCACCTAAAATGGATGTTTTTAAATGGCATTCAACTGTATAATCTATCTTTATTAGTTTATTTGTAGACCAATAATCAGAAAACATATCTAAAGAACTTAAGCAAATAAATTCAGTTGACAGATTTGCCTTTTTAAAAATAATGCTGCCTTCTAAAAATCATTTCCAGACCCCTCAATGTTTATTAAACATATTTCAGAAAGATGAGAGATGAGGTTCTCTTTTTTATGTTACATCTCATGTGAAGAATGAGCCAGTTTCACAAATGCATGTACTACATTAAAACAGACTGCTAAAAAATATATTTTAGAAAGCAAGTATTCATATTTATTAGTTTATTATTTTACTAGTTTATCTTCATAAAAGGTAAATACTTTTTGGTTGATTATAAGATATTTTTTATGTCTAAAAGCAAAATGTGTCCCCCTGCTGACAGCTTACAGCTAGTATATTATAGCAAAGTACTAGAAAGTCAAAAACAAACACAAACAAAAACAAAACCAAAATGACTGGGAAACAACCCATAGGGTTTGCAAGCAGCAATACAAGTATGTATCAGGAAGAAACTGGGTTCTCCTCCAGGACCTGACCATGGATACAAGAAAGAACCACACTCTTAAGAGCTCCTTAAGCTCTCTGCCTGTGTCTGTCTACCTGAACACAGGAACTTCACTGATCCAAGCAATGATCTAAAGTTATCATCTGCATATCATCCTCTAGGAGAGATGGTAAACAAATGTTTCAGATAGTTGTTCTGCGCTAAGGTTCTGTAACTGCAGAATGACTAACAAAGTGTGCAACTGAAATTATAAATCAGACAGAGTTATCACAAAATTATCTTTTCAAAAAGTTTGCTATTTTTCATGTTTTGGGCATTCTTCTTCTATAATTTAGACTGCTATGCTATTTAGATTTGAATGCTTTTAGAAGTAATCAGTTTTTTAGATCATTTGCTGTTGCCTAATTGTCCACAAAAACATTACCGATCATTATTTTGTTAAATACACCAGTTTTAAATTTTAAACTGTACTAAGTATAAATAATATTACAATTACCACTGCAAGTTGTGTCCTTGAAGCAACAGTGTGAAAAACGGCAGGCATCATAAGGGACTCTTCGACTTTTATTTCCATGTCATTTTCTGTTGAAAAGGTAGTTTTAGGAATAGCAGGTAGACGCTCAGACAAGATCATTTCCTTGTTAAAAAGAAAAATTGGATTTGTGTCCTAGAGAAGTAAAAAACAAAAACAAAGAAGAACTGAAGTAAACTGTTACAGACACAAAATATGCACACTGCCCTCTACAGGAGTCAGACCCCAGTTCCCAGCCGCCGGAGAGCGGAAAGCTGGAGCCCGCCCGCGTGGAGGAGGTCAGGCACCTACCGTCCCAGCGCTGTAGGTGCACACCCTGCGGTCGGCAGCCATGCACTCGCCCCCGTTGACCACCAGCACCTGGTGCTGAATGGCGATCTTGTACTTGCTGTGGATCGCATGCTTCAGGTCAGCCACACTTCAGAGAGGGAGGGGGACAAAATCAGTTATTTACATTTGCCTGAGGACGGCCTTTCTCATTATCAAAGTCACTCTGTGCAAAAATATCTGACAAATGAACTTCAATCAAAAAGTTTCCCCACAAACAGTAGTAAAATATATAAGCTTATTGTTCCCGCAACTGGATTCCACAATCAACAAGCCAATCAAATAACTACAAGGTCAGTAAACCACCCATGTGCCACATCTAACACTGAGCCTATGAAGTGCAGCCAGCAGAAATATTTATTTCTGTGATCTTTACATAAGTAGCAAAGCTGCTTATATTAGCATTTGTTAAAATCCTCATGTGCTGTGGAGATTTTAACATACATCCCGTTACATAAAACACATTAAGTGGATACCATATGAAAATTGCCCCCATTTTCTCATCTTTCAAAAAACCATTAAATTACAAGTCAAATCATATTTTATAAAAAAACAGAACTCTCAGAAAGTAATTTCATCCATTAAAAAAGATAAGGTTTATCCAAATTTTACTCTAACAAAACAAACACTACTGGCTTTATTCATTAAAATAATAAAAACAATGATGAAAAACCACAGGACTGGAATATGCTGGTTTATACAGCTAGCAACAATACTCTCAGCAGTGCACTGTGAAATTCAGAACAATCAGCTATGAAAACTTACTTCTATTAGACTGCTTTGGTTTGAAATCAGTTTTGTTTACTGTGAAAATATAGTCACACAAACAACAAAGCACAACTTAACAAATTTAATGTTAACATTTTAGAGAAAGATGACAATTGTACACGTAAACAATGATTTAAGACTTTCCATATTGCCACTCTTATTTAACAAAGGAACAGCAGTCTCAAAATCAAATCTTTAACTTTCTACAGGTACAAAATGCAAAACTGATGAAAATCAAGAAAAACACAGCTCACGTTTGCACTGTAAGTTCAGTGTCAAATGTCAGGGTGGTTCCAGTGTTCACCAGAAATACATACAACTTCATGATGGTTTCCTGGATTCTGTAAGCTTACACCTCACACTCTGATACAGTTACTGAAAGAAACAGACAAGAGAAGTTGTCAATTTACAAACACATGTATAAATGTGGTTATGTTCCCATAAGACAGAGCAGTTATAATACACAAGCAACAAAAAAATAATAGGATTTGATGTCTAACAAGGCTAACTGGACAATTCAGTAAGCCTGGTGCTTAAAAAATGATAATGAACAGTAATGAGGCTAATGAGAAGTATAACTTTTATCATGAAAAAAAAATTGATTTCAGGAAGAAAGAGGCGAGGAGTTAGAACAGTTTGGTGTATATTTCACACTGTTCTCATGTACCACACAACATTAAGAATAAAAATTAAAAATGCGGTCAAACATTTTTCTAACTCCAAAAGTTCTCCCAACTTCTTCCTTGGAACAACAACAACAACAACAAAAATAGTTTTAAACTTACTAACAGCAAGTAAGAGCCACCACTTGCAACAGGAGGGAAAGACTTGGTTAATCCAAGTTCCACCTCCATGCTGAGCTAGAAACACTCCACACAAGAAACTCTGGCCCTAAGAGCTCATCACTTTGTGGAACAGCACAAAGTGCATAGGACATCTGAATATTTAAAACAACTCTGCCATTACCCAGTTATCCAAGTCAAAATCCTACATATTAATAAAGCTTCCTCATCTATGAATAAAGGGGCAGATGTCAAGAACTAGTATTTTATTTTTTAACGACCAGAGGTAAAAAACCCCAAGATCAATGTAAGTGATGAAAGATGACAAAAACTAAATTTTCAGAAACTAGTAGCTATCTTTCTTTACGCTCTTTCTACATGAGCTTAGAGTAGAATTATGAGGGAAGAAGGGAAAAGGAAGGAAGCAAGGCTTTAAAATTAACGTTTCCAAAATCACTGTTTTAAACGCATTAGATCAAAACTCCGTTATAAAGGCAGGAACTGTGACTCACCAGCAGGCACTGTTAGAAGGACTACCACTGTTCTTAAGAAGCAGATTACAAGTGGCTTATGTTTGCTTTGCTTGATATTGGCAACTGAATGGCATTACTGGTTAAACTCAGTGAACTAGAAAAGAAAAATTTCTGGATTATTATAGAGAAAAATAATTCAACAATAACAACAGCATGCTCTTCCAAAAGAGTGATCTCTACTCTTCTTCACTGAACCAGAAGCACATGACCTTATCCTAGACCATCCCATTAAAAAGACATCAAAGTCCCCAGAGAGCTCCCCAACACTGTCAAAGCCTAGAGTCCCTTTTGTCTTTAATACACAATGGTCCCCATTACTTGTATATTTAATACTCACGGTTTCTTCTGTAAAACAGGAATAAAAGGGTACCATAGCTGCGAGCCTCATAGCCAGCCCCTTGGACATGGGCAGGGCCTGGGATCTGTTGGAACCACTGAAACTCGGCCAGGGTAACAAGAGGTCATTTACACGATAGCACCTCCTCAACATAACCTCCACCTTGCCAGCTGACCACTCCCGCCCACCAGCTTCACAGGACACGCTGTCATATGGAGAGGCCCATGTGGCAAGAAACAGAAGCCAGGGCCAGCAAGAAGCCTCTGTTCAAGAACCTGCAAGGAGCTGGTTCTTGACAAGCACGGCAATTCCTGCTGAACCTCAGACAAGACCCCACCCCTGCCAGAGACCATCACCGAAGCTACTGAGACAGAGCACCCAGCACATGTGGAATAATACATCTGTGTGTTTCCAACAGCTAGGACTGTGGTACTTCTCACATACAGTACCAGCATCACAGGGGCATTGAGGGAACACAGTGAGTACAGACCATCAGATCTCTGGGCAGACAGGAAGCACCCTTGCTGGGTGACTGCTCCTCCTCCTCCTGGGCCTCCTCCCCAGTGTCTGGCTGGGACCCCACCACCTCCCATGGCAGCACTGCTGATGACCAAACCTGCCAGCATGCCTCCCTAGACCCGAGTTCTCTATATAACCCCGCCCCCATCTGCTCCACCACCTAAAACCTCTCTTTACTAATGGAACCAACAAACCCCCTCTCTCATGTGCTGTCTTACAGACCATCCTGTCTTCCTCACAGGTAGGTAAACAGCAGTAACAATCCCGTCAGTAGTAGTCTCATTGTCTACACACCACCGACTTTGACTCCTGAGGCTCCTGTGTTCATCAAGCCCTCACTTGTCTCTGGTTTCCACAAGTCTCTCAACCTGCTCCCTGCATCCTCGACCCCTCACCTCCTTCAGCATCCTCCCACTGTCCTCAGGGAGGATGGCGGGGGGGTGGGGGGGGGGTGTTGTGTGTGTAAGATAGTTCCACTCCTGAACACCAACCACCATCAGGATGACCTTCATAGCAGCAGCCACCATTCATAAGTATGTACTATGCTCTAGGTCACTGTTCTAATAAACGCTTCAGTAAATGAAATGTTTCATTTGATCCTCACAAGAATTCTTTAAGCTGAGCTTCCCTGGCGGCTCAGATGGTAAAGAATCTGCCTGCTAATGCAGGAGACCCAGGTTCCATCCCTGTGCCAGGAAGATTCCCCTGAAGACAGGGTATGGTAGCCCACTCCAGTATTCTTGCCTGGAGAATCCCATGGACAGATGAGCCTGATGGGCTACAGTCCATGGGGTTGCAAAGAATCAGACGTGATTGAGCAACTAATACACACAGACAGACAGAATCCTTTAAGAGGGATACTATCATCATTCTCACCTTACAGATAAGGAAACTAAGAAATCAGGGCTTCAGTAATATCACAGGATTCAAGTCCGGACAGTCCAGTAAAACGGCAGACACTGTATGGCTTCTTCCTCTCCTCCCCTCCCCAGATTTCACTCCCAAATGCCACCCGGCTTAACTCTCTTAACAAAATGAGCTACTTCAAGTCTCTGAGGCTCTTCCCCAGCCTAGACCCTCCTTCCTCTGCCCACTGTGATCATGACCCACCATGATCTACTGCAACCCACCCTCCCCCGCATCACATACACACACACATTCTCTTTCATGAAGTTAATCACACAATCCTGCCATTCGCTGTGCTGACTTTATATCCATGTGTGCTTCTCTGCTGCAGCTACTGGGATGTTTCTCCACACAGTTCTCACCTCTCCTGAATAACAACCTTCTTTAAAGCAAGCATCCTGCATTCCTGGACACCAGCTCTAAAATACTTTCTCAAGAAAATGAATGAATAATCTCACACTAGCAAATAATTATCCTATATGCCTGTGAGGACTGTGGAGAAGTCACATGAGTAACACTGACCACAGGATTTCTCAGCTCGCTCCCAAAGGTAAATCCCTAAGGTTTTCAACGTTGTCATCTCCACCAAGGGTAAGTAAGGCTCCACTTCACCTACACTCACCCCACTACCGATTACAGGGCACGCAGTTACTCTCCAAATGCACCCAATGGCTCTACACTAACACTAAGAGACGTGTTCCTGTCCCACTGCAGATCAGAACAAAATCTTTTAATGAATGAAGGGCGAGAAGCCAACAGATTGAAGTGATAGACAGCTGACCGTCAGGAGCTCCCAAGTGGCAGAGCCGGTCCTGGGTGAATAAAGTCAGTGCAGACCCCTGCCTGCCCTGGAGGGCTTGTGGTGTGAGAGAAAAACTGAACAATCACAAAAACTCTACGTGAGGATTTCATACGAGAGCATCATCCAGTATATCTTGACTCATCAATTACCTGTCCACTAATAACTGTCTCTCCACACTATTACAGATACTTCATAAACAGCATTATTGACACTCAAAATGCACTCCACATATGGGTATGCAGTGGTTTCAATCAAACCCAGACTTAGATGGACCAAGCTCCACAAGACCACTCTGCCCCCTGGGATCCCAGCCACAAGTCTGGTGGTGCCCGGGACCACCCCCACTTCAGACCAGCGGACTACAAGTTCAGGTGTCACCTAAGCTCACAGAGTTCAGAAAGTGCTGTACTTTGGACTACCGTTTCATTATAGTGAAAGGATACACATTAAAGGTAAAAGCAGACAAAGGAAGATTTGCATGGCAGGGAGTCAGGCGTGCTCCAGGTGCAGGGCTCTGGGGGTCTTCTCCGGGGTCAGGAGGGACAGTCTTGCCTCCTCCTGCTGGGGACGTGTGGCCCACCCACGTTTTATTGTGTTTTAAATGTGTTTAAAATGTTCATTAAATCCATACCTATAGATAAGTGACATATTTATCATCATTCAGCTACAGAATGTACCATGTGGTTCTGTTTGTGGGTTTTAGTTTATTAACTAACACTGAGGGATGTATATGAAGACACAAGCATTAAAAAGTCTGGAAGAATGTAACATCCATTTTTTTTTAAAGGCTATCTCTGGATGCTGGACTTTGGTCTCTTTAAAAATCCCAATTGGGGGTTAAAAATACTTGTTTCCATTTTTGAAAAGGAAAAAAAGAACATCACACAGTTACAAAGAAATAAAGGACCTGAAAACCCACCATCCCGGCTGGTCCAGCTGAGGGATGGACAAGACTCCTCACCTGCTGGTCCTAGGCTGGCTGGCCCCCATCAGGCTCCCAGGGAGAACTACCCCCTCACTCCACACACTTCCCTAGATATGCACAGAAGAGGGAGGAGAGCACTGTGAAAAGAACGTGGATCCTGTGTCAGAAGACCTATATTCAAGTCCTGCCCCTACTACTGACTGTGTGACTGATGGACCTCAACTAACCTATTCTGATACAACAAAGCAGGAGACTTCCCAAGTCACAGGGCTGTGAGAACACAGAGAATGTATACACGCAGAGAAGGGCTATGCCAACCAGAGGGAAGACGACCGCCACTGAGGGTTATGAACCCTCCCAGACCTCTGACCTCAGCTCAGGACTGGTGCTCAATCACTGCAAGTATCTCCAACCAGAAACCACACTGTCTCTCAAACTCAGCAGGTCTACACTTCAATTCGGTGCTTTCCCTTTAAAACTGTTCCCTAACTTCCTCTGTGAACAAAACTATCACTCTGTTGCTACCCAAGACGTCAGTTATTTCTGTCTGCATCCTATCCCTTTTTTCCTATATAATCCAACCCCTGATTTTCCAATGACATAATCCTTATTTTAGAGCCTGGAAACTCTCCTCTATCCTGCTCCAGCCCTTCCTGAACACACCCACCACTTACAAGCCAGACGCTCCGCCCCCTGGAGCCTCACTGTGGCCACCGCAGGCCACAAACCTGTCATCTGTTTTTCCACAGCCACTGCCCTGCTGACCTCAGGACAGGACCCACTCGGTACAGTCTCCTTGAACTCCATCGTCTGCCCGCCCCTTTAACGAGAACCCACCAACTCTGGCTTAAGCTAGATGAGCACTGAAATGGCGAGTCACCTGTACTTGAATGCCAACTCTCCCACGGAGACTCAGATGACCTCTGCACATTAAGAACTGAAATAATACCTCTGCAGAGGGACAGCAATAATGCATCTCAGATTACTGCACGGTGCAAGGCATATAATAACAACTCTAAAAATGGTGACAACCGTAACTTTACCAACATTTTAGAACTTCATAATCAACCTGTTTGCCTTTCCACAAGTATCTCCAGCTATTTCCCTACATGAAACCCATCCTCTCACTTTACACAGTCTTCCCATACTTGCCATTTCTGCTCATTTGAAAGTTACTCATTCAAGTGTGGTCAGAAAGCCCTTCTGGGTCCATCAGCCCTTTTGGAAGTCGCCCGTGGTCACAGATGGCCTTCGGCCTTCCCTCTCTGACTCTGAACTTACAGAGCTCTCTCAAGCTGTCAAGTCGTATGAAGTATCTCATGTGGGGAGAACAATCTCACATCGTGAAAGGACATCTGTTCCTCCTGGGTCCTTCTGGGATACAGTAAGCTATAAATGAGGGGATATTTTTAAAAACACTGATTCCAATGCATTTATTCCCAGAGATACAGGTGTTACAACTGTACTTTAATGCTTGTAAAAACAAGAAAGCATCTCCCATATTCACACAAGTGTCTATCATTTATCACTGGATATCTGCAATTTCTTCTTTGAGGCAGTACCACCACAACAATCAGGTTTGTCACTCTAGCTTACTGTCAACCTGTCTGATCCATTCAAAACTCACCATCAGCTTCCTTACACGGGGAAACAAAGGGAAAGCCCCAGACAACAACTGACCTCCCAAACAGCACACTGCTGGTCATTATTCACCTTATGTTTACTGAACACCCGACAAAGCCAGATTTTGGCTCAGATAGTAAAAAAGAATCTGCGTGCAAGGCAGAAGACTCAGGTTTGATCCCTGGTTGGCAAGATCCCCTGGAGAAAAGAACGGCTACCCACTCCAGTATTCTTACTTGGAGAATCCCATGGACAGAGGAGCCTGGCGGGTTAAAGTCCATGAGGTCGCAAAGAGTTGGACATAACTAAGCAACTAATACTTCTATGCCAGGTGCTGGGAGTCCAAAGACCCTCAAGTTGCTCTCAGGTCTAGCAGACCACATGAAATGTGGATGATGCTGGACAAGGTGGACCAAAAGCTTCAGAGAAAGAATAAGGAGTAGGACAACTTCTGTCTGATTTGCAATTTTGCAAACTGTAATTCAGCAACTGAACCTGAGGGTCACGGGTGCTGCATCAATGAAACTAGTGGTGTTCACCACAAATGGGAGTGTCCAGGTCACCCAGGGACTGCAAACTGGGCTTCCAATCTCCAGATCAGATTCATTCCCACCTGATCCTCCTCTTTCTCTGCCAAGAAAAGAAAAAAGAAGGAAAGAAGAGTAGATCAGCCATCTTCCTCACATTCCCCAGAGAGCCTTTCCAGAAAGGTCCAGGGTGTCTGTATCCAACCTGATGGGAGGACAGCAGGACAGGAATGGAGCGAGAGGGAGAGCTCTGGCAGTGTGGATAAAGCTGGGCCTTTGGGGTCTTCCTCCAGATACAGGAAGTACACGTAGACAAAGTAGTTTCTCAAAAATGAAATAACAGCACGCATACATGCAATCTGTTTGAGTTGAATAGTGTAATAACATGGGAATCTCTCCCTATCAGTACATACAAACGTATTCCGCACTGTGGTGTCCTGACATTCATAAAAGCTGTGTAAAACACATGACTTTAAATACAGTCTGAAATATGTGTACCAATAGAGATTATTATTACTTTATCCTTAATGCAATTAAAAATTTGCATGTTCTACGGCTGATTCCTATTGATGTTTGACAGAAAACAAAATTCTGTAAAGCAACGATCCTTCAGTTTAAAAATAAATAAGATTTTTTTAAAATTTGCATGTCATTTGATAGATTCTCAGAATAACTATTAAAAGATGCTACATCAGGGTTGCACATGGTAGTTTTTTAACAATCGCAAATATGAGCTTCCCGGGTGTCTCAGTGGTAAAGAATCTGCCTGCCAATGGAGGAGACCCAGGTTTGATACCTGTGTTGGCAAGATTTCCTGGAGGAGGGCATGACTACCCAATCCAGTATTCTTGCCTGGAGAATTACATGGACAGAAGATACTGGTGGGCTACAGTCCACGGGGTTCAAGAGTCGGTCATGACTTAGTGATGAAACAAGGTATGACACTGTCCTTAAATGTAAATGTGAATTCTGCTTGTTTAAAGTCTAACGTCTCACACAATAATATCTACAACAAGATTTTCTAATCTTTCATAGCATGTAAATACACAGCAATATCAAAAAAGGATGTGCACAGCTGGAATTTGCAGTGTAATGGTTAAAAACACAGTCATGGAAATATTAACTGCACTGATTGACTAGTATTTCAGTATTCTGATGATTACTAGCCAATTATGTACAGCATATAAAAGAAAAATATGACCTAGATAGTCCTGAACCAGTCACAATTATGTCCATCTCTAAGCACAATTACAAGCCAATAAAGTGAGAATTTAGGGATTTCCCTGGTGGTCCAGTAGTTAAGAATCCACACTTCCACTGCAGGGAACGAGGGTTCCATCCCTCCTCTTCCAGTAACTAAGACCCCACAGGCTGCATGGCAGGACCAAAAAAAAACATTGAAATAAAAAATTGTTAAAGGAGAATTCAACAGCAAAATTGGAGGAAAATCCCATAACCCTCAGGGCAGCCACTAAATAGCTGGAAGAAGGGGTGTATGGAGGTACTCAAGCACTGTGCCTGCAAAGAGTCACTTAAGAGAACAGCAGCTTCCCTGAGGGATGGAGTAAGGCCACCCTCCCAGGGCCCTGCACAAGAGGCCCAGGTTCCAGGTTTCTCAGGTCCACAATAATGGAAGAATCACAGCACTGTAATGATAACATGTATAGCAAGTATGGAATCTTCAATCCAGCACTCCACAATCTGCTCCTCCAGCACTGTGTCTATTTCAGCACATCTCAACGTAGTGTGAACTTGCAACTGATCTTCCTTAAAATTACCAGTGTGTCACTGCCGCTTTCTACAACCTCATACAAAGCTTACATATAAAGTTTCCCTTGTTCACTGCTCATTGCTAGAGTTAAAACTGGGTCTTGCTGGGGTTTAACATTTCATGAAAAAATGAATGACTCTCAATCCAAACTGCTTCCCAGATTCACCAGGTTTCCTGAACAAACCACTGTGCCTCCGAACATGGTAGTTTACAGGATATTACTCTCCTCTCTCTAAAGTATCTGTTGAGCCTCCAGGACACCACCTCTTCCTACTGCTCTCCCCTCACTCCTGTCTGCTCAGTTTTTAGTGATCTTTTTCCCTGTATATGCCAAGAACCTCAGAGGTACTGCAGTTTCCTTCTATTCCGAGATGGTCAGAAATAGTCAGCTTCCTCACTTCTCTTGGGTCTTTCCTTCAGATTTCAGACAACGCTTAAATAATTGACTGTATACAGGACTTCAATCTCCCTTCTCTTATTGGGCAAAAACAACATGGTACACATTCCTGAATTCCCTGTAGAGCCTGGCTCCATGGTCTACCTCGGTAAGGAAGTAACAACCATCTGAGAGAGGGAGTGAGTGTGGAAGGGGGATGCTAGACTTTCACTTGAGGTGCCTGAGCCAGTGTTTTCTGAATACGAAAAGCTTACTGGGATTACCAAACAGTACTATCTGGATGAGAACATTTTACTACCCACTGCTTTTTTTTTTTTTTGAAAAGTTACACACATCTGCAAAGTAAAGCATTTGCTGAATGCAGGAGAATTTAAAGACAGTCTCAAAATTAGAGGCCCAATAAGAGCTCCTCTCAAGCTTCTGACTGAAATGAACAAGCTTACATAATAAACATTTAGGTTCAAAAGTGTGGGGTTTTTTGTTTGTTTTTCCTCCCCAAAATACAAAGGTCTTGTGCCCTCTGCCCCTTCAATGAGTTATATTTGTTGGAAGTAAACCTGCCCTCTATTCTGACCCTGTCTGTGTTCAGCAAGGGCCAGAAAAATGTGGTCCTCCTCTCCTATCATCCAACATCTCCACACAAGAATCAGGCCAGAAACAATCCTAACTGTGACAAACATAAAGCATTCCAAACAGACGAAATTAAATTACTCTTTTTAAAACTGTGTCTGAGTCCATATCTGATTTCCATTAACAGGCATTTACCAACACAACCGTTTATCAACATAAAGCACCCTGTTTTATAAAACTCTAGGTTTCAGATACAATGTTAAACACAAATGTTGAGAAAATATGTTCATTCAGACCATTTTCTGTTGTTACAACGTTAAAAACAGAAAGGAGAAAACCATCTTCAGATCCTCAGCAGGGCCTGGTGACAGATCCAATCAGCCGCCTCCCTCGACGGCCCCTTGCGTCTTTCCACAGAAACACCGGACCTGGAAGAACCCTCTGGGTATCAAACATGGAAACGCTCCAACGAAACTCCTCATCACACAGGCTGTCTACCTCAAATTGAGTACCCCTCCTAAGCTGCTAACCTCCCCACCCTGCGAAGAACCACACACACACAAGCACCACCCACACAAGACAACCGAGAAACTGTACAATACGGCGGCTAGCAAAGCAGGCCGGTCCTCCTGCGGCCAGCATCGGGCCTCCCCTCTCCGGCTTGAGGTGTCTCAGCCTCCGTATCCACCGCGAGCACCTCGGCCCGCCCCGGCCCGCAGGCCCCGCGCTATGACCACACCGCAGGAGCACGGTGCGGGGACTCAGTTACCAAACAACCCCCGGCGCCGCGGCGCGTCCAGCGGGAAGCCCGCGGAGATGCACCCGCCCGGCTCCGGCCGGGGAAGTTGTGAAATCCGCACACACGCCCCGGCCCGCACCCACCCGCGGGCCGGCGGAGGCTGAGTCATTCCCAGGAGTAACTTTATCCGGACGCTGCTCTCGGGGAGCCTCGGGCTCCGGGGTCCGGACAGAGCCGCGTCTGCGACCCTCGCCCCGGCTGGCTCGCCGTCTGACACCTCGGAGCCCGGCCCGGCGGCGGAGGAGCGGCGGCGGGGAAGGTGCGTCCCGGGCCCCGGCGCTCCCGACGCCGGCTGGGAGCACCGGGAGGTCGGGGGGCACTGGGAGGTCGGGGGGCACCGAAGAGTCCGGGCCGCACAGGCCCAGCGCAGCCGCCCACCTCCGCCTCCCGCCCGGGGACCCGCGCCCGAGGGGCCCGACGCCGCGCTTACCGGGCAGCGCCTCCTCCTCCGCCGGCGGCAGCAGCAGGGCCCGCGGCCCCCGGCACCATCTTCCGCCGCCGCCTCGTCCTCGGCGGCGGCTACCAACCGCCCATCCGCGCCGCCAACCGACACAACCGCTGGCGCCGCCGAGGCAGCCACCTCCGGGCACGGGGACGGGCAGGCCCCTCGGCTCTGTGTCAGGGGCCGGGGAAGGGCGAGCCGCGGCCGGTCAGAGCCGAGGGGCCGGGCGACGGAACCCGAGGCAGCGCCGGGCTCGGTAGGGCCGCGGACACGGCCGCCACGGGTTTGTTATTGTCGACTCCGGCCCTTCCTGCGCGGGGCACGCCGGGAAGCGGGCGGGGGAGGGGCGGGAGCACTCAGCGCACCTCAGCGCAGGCCCGGAAGTCGTAGGACTGCCGGAAGTCGACGTGCTTCCGGATAGGGCTGGTTCCAACTGCTCCGACACCTGTGGCTGCAGATGCCGGGGCTGGTGACTTGGGAGTCCTCTCGTGACCCCGGGGACTCCGCCGGGCAGTCTGGGACGGTGCTGGCTGCCGTCCGAATGCGAGTGCCCCAAGGTGAGCCTGACCTTCTCCACTACAGCGAATAGCCCTGCGCCCGCCTACCCGCCGAATCCTGAGTTAGCCTGGGCGGAAGAGCTCGACCTGTCGAGGAGGTGGAGGGCAGCCGATGGACCGGGACCTCGTTTGGGACTGGACCAGGGCCTGTGAGGGGACTGGGCGCCGGGAGAGCTGTCCCAGGCCGGGTCCCATAGTGCGGGCGGCGCACGCTCACCAGAAACGGGGAAGAAGGGAGCTAAGGCTGGGTGGGGTGGAAGAGGGCGAAAGCGCCGCGACCGCCTCTTTCAGCTCGACCCTGAATTCTCTAGCAATCCCCGGGAGCTCTTGATTATGTGAAGGTGACCAATCATGGGCAATGGCTTGAAGCCGCACCGTTTTAAGTATTAAAAGTCTGGTGATCAGAAGTTACAGGTGGAACAGTATATATAATCCTTTCAGAATTTCTGTTAAATCGAGGAATGTCTGTAAGTTAACAGCTTGCAGGTGGTAGGGCTGAGTCATTAGAGGGCTTTAGAGTTGTGTTTGCGTAAAAATGGGTATTAACACCCTTTTCAAGGGCTGCTAAGCCGAACACATGCTACTGGGAAGCAGTCTTTGAACCTTTATTTGTCAAGTTGGGAACTGATGAACACTAAACGGCTGGTTAGCGTTATGGATTTTCAGTTTCCATCTCACTGACCCGGTATCCGAAAGGCTGAGAAGAACCTACAGCGTACTACTTTATTTATTTTTTGTTTGTTTTAACACTCCTGCCGATCCCACTAGGACTTCCCTGGTGGCTCAGACGGTAAAGCATCTGTCTACAATGTGGGAGACCAGGGTTCGATCCCTAGGTTGGGAAGTTCCCCTGGAGAAGGAAATGGCAATCCACTCCAAGACTATTGCTGGAAAATCCCATGGATAGAGGAGCCTGGTAGGCTACAGTCCATGGGGTTGCAAAGAGTCGGACAGGACTGAGCGACTTCACAGATCCCACAGAGGCAAGTCATTTTACTTTTTTTTTGGAAGTGGAGTCTTATTACACCACACCAACGATGTACAGCAGGGAACTGAAAATTAAGAGGCTGAAGAAAGGAGCTGATTCTATCAGACACAGCATAGTAATAGGTACAAAGAGAGTAAGCGGTAAGAAGAAATTCAGCCAGAAAATTGGTAAGCAAAGCACAGTCTTAGGCCTTTAAAGAATATATTGGTGCTTGACCTTCCTCTTAGACATCAATGACATTCATAATTACAAATTAAATACACCTTAGTGTGTAAAATCATGACTGGAATATGCTGTGACAAATCTAGTGAATAAAATGTTTTAAATGTTTCCTGTCTGACTTCTTTCTTTGGGGTCGGAAGGAGAATAAAACTAATTCAGTCCTCATCTTCCCCTTTTCCAGAGTGTAAATAGTAGAAATGTATATGCCCAATAGTCTTTCCTAGTGATAAGTGAAAATGTATCAAGATTAGTTTTTTGACATATGCACATATCTAGAGAAAGACCCTGATGCTGGGAAAGATAGAGGGCAGGAGGAGAAGGGGGTGACAGAGGATGAGATGGTTGGAGGGCATCACTGGCTCAATGAATATGAGTTTGAGCAAACTCTGGTAGATGGTGAAGGACAGGGAAGCCTGGCATGCTACAGTCCCTGGGGTCACAAAGAGTTGGACATGACTTAGCAACTGAACAACAACAGAGAAAACACTACTGCAGTTTCCTGATACTTCATGTGTCTATAATAATCCTCAGCAAGTTATATTTCCCTAAAAGCCAAGGATATTGACAACCCTCTGCACTCTCCCTTAATAAGTGAAAACAAGAACAAACAAAAAATCCAAGGACCAGCCCCCCAAGTTACTGTATTAAATGGACAATGCTGAGACTTAATTTGAACTTTCTAAACCATTGCTCCTTTACATTTTTAAATCTTTTTCTCTCCCTGCTGCCCTCTGTAGTGTCTCCCTTTGCTCTTAAATCTGTTATTTAGGCCTCTACCAAATTCCCAAAAGTAATTATAATACAGATGCAAATGATGAAAACATGAGGTGCTGGAAGAGCAGAGAAGAAACTGAATCTTGTCCTCATCACATTATTTCATTAATAAACATTTTAGGTCCTTCTGTAGATTTCCCATGTGGGCAAAAGAAAGTGTTTCTTTTTAGGAATCCTTAAGAGGCTACTATTAAAACACCCTAAGTACTTCAGGTCAGTCCCATTGTTAAAGCTTTTTTTCCCACCAGGTCTCAACTTGAGTGTCACCTTCTCAGGGAGTCCTTCCCTGACATGCCCAGAGTTCACCTAGATCCTTCTGTTGAGTTGGCCAAAAGTTCGTTCAGGATTTTCCATGACATCTTACAGAAAAACCCAAACAAACTTTTTGGCCAACCCAGTACCTTTCAGTATCTGTCTGACCTGCCAAAATGGAAATCCTCTAATAAAGCTATTTGCCCAGTGCCTGCTGGACACTCATGTTTGTTAACAGCACCCAAAACATTTTTCAGTTTATTGCTCAGCTTACCTCCCAACTCATCTTTTGTTATTTACTTTATCTAAGACCATTCTGATCCTGTCTCTTACCTGCCTGTGACCTTCACTGATTTTGTTTTGTGTGTTAGATACAACTTCTAAGCCTGTGAATCTCCTAGGTAGCAGCACACCTGTAGGTTATCTCCTGGCACTTCTCACCTTTACACTTGCCTGGTATGAGGTTCATCATCCAGGATCATTCTTCTGATCTTGTTCATCTTTCAAAGTCATCTTTCAAAACAGATCTGGGACCTCAGCCAGCTTCCAGCTTCTAGATAGTGACTACTCTCCCTTCCACCACCTCTGCTTCATGTTACACAAGTAAACTTTCATCTCCCCATCTAAATCTAAAACCCTTAAGGAACTATGAATGACTCATTTCTAAACTCTTAGAACTTTATAGAGAGCTTGGCACTTAGTAAAATATTGAAAGTAATGAATTATGCAAATATTCAAGTTGAAGGTTGACTAGGTAAGGTACTGTGGAAAACTTCTTCCCTCTGTCCTTAAATATCTAAAAAACTTGGATGGGGACCATTCAGAAATCACTCTAGTAACAAGTTTATGACATCTAACCAAAAATGCATCAGAATATCGGGAAGATCACAGTATACAGCTTAATTTTGTTAACTCTGCCTGATTGGGGATTTCATTCCCCATCTGCATTATGTATTTCTCAAACAACTTCTTGAGATTATGTTCAAACAGCCAGCAACCACGACTGACATGACTTTACTCACAATATGAATCATAATTTCCCATTTTTTAAAGTTAACTCCTTTTAAAAGCTTCAGACTTTGTTTTGAAGATCATAGCTAGTTTAGTGTGTAAAGTGTGGTCATGTGCTACTTAGAGGCTGTTGGCACGTGATTATTAATTAGTCCGGTACTATTTACAGACCTTACAGCTGCCCTACTCAGCTGGCCTGTTGTTATTCACACATGTTATTAATGATAATGGTGATAGTTATGAGTGACTATCTTCAAAGCTAGTGAGGAGCTTGAGGAGCTGGTGAGCAACACTGTTTCTAGTGTTGCAACATAAGAAAATGCAGCAGGCTTCATTTTCCAACAGATTCACACCAGTAGGTCGTGACAAAACAACCATCTTTCATGTCAAGTTCCTGTCGCATCATTTTGAAAAAGTGCTTAAAATGTCAAAAAGTAGAGCTGGGATGTCTTGAAGCAGAAGCTACTACTTCCTCCACTCCTCCATTTCTTTCAGTCAGCCCTCCCTGCCGCCATGCAGGCAGAATACCTCCAAGTTGTGTAGCTGCTAAGTCATGCCTGACTCTTTTGCAACCCCATGGACTGTAGCTGCCAGGTTCCTCTGTCCATGGGATTCTCCAGGCAAGTATACTGGGGGGGTTGCCTTTTCTGTCTCTAGGGCATCTTCTTCACTCAGGGATCAAATCTGTGTCTCCTGTGTTGGCAACAGTTTATTTACCACCGAACCACCAGGCATCCTTTTTAATGTAGTTTATTAAGAGATGCACTGAACTGGGTCTCTTACTGGTGTCTAGTCCTGCCTCACTCTGCTGTGTTTCCCTAGTCAGCTCTCAACCCTCCATCAGATTGTGTTGCTCTTAAATCCCTAAGCCCCACCTCTTTCCAATCCCTCTTTCTTGGTCAATAATGTCACCTCCTACATCACAAGGAAGTTGTGAGAAAGAATTCCTCCACCCTTCCTTGCCTTCCTTCATCTGCAGACCTATCCATGCCTCCCGTTGGTTCCCCCTCCAGGCACTTGGCCCCTTCCAGCGAGGGGGTCATGGCTTTTGACTCCGTCATCTGTCAGTCCTTCTGTGAGACCACTTGACACATGCCAAATTCAGTGCATATGCAGAACATTTTACAGAATTTAAAGCATCTTTCAAAACTGGAATTTATCTTTAATTGCTTATTGTTCCACTTAAGATTAAAGTAATAAAGCATTACATCAGCAGTATGATTTAGTACTTGCTGAAGGTAAATTTGGCTGTTTCAGGTTTATTAAAATTGATTTATTAATTGCTAGACAATTATTTACATGAAGTCTCATGTTGATCTCTTAACAAAAGATTAGAATTAAAACTCTTAGGTAGATACAAAAACTATAGAGAGATTGTTTTCCATTTTGTTTCTGTAATGTTTATGCTACTTTTAACTTTTAGTTTTGACTGCCTTGATTATGTGACTTTTCAATAAAAATTTTCAGTCTTTATTTTTTGGCCATTATTAATGCATGATTGTTACTTAAATCAATCTCGTTGTATAGAAGAATGGACTATTGGAAATTTATCCACTTTTTAGTGTCAAGTACACTGGATATATACCAGGGCCCAGGACTTTTTTAACACGTTGTAAGGGGAATTCTACTCAGTGGTAAAGAATCTCCTGCCAAGAAGGAGACGTGAGTTCAATCCCTGGATCACGAAGATCCCTTGGAGAAGGAAATGGCAACCCACTCCAGTATTCTTGCCTGAAGAATCCCCATGGATAGAGGAGCCTGGCAGGCTATAGTCTGTGGGGTGGCAAAGAGTCAGACACAACTTAGCAACTAAACAGCAGCAAAGGGAATTCTAATACAGATGATGGCCTTGAGAAACAAAGGACTAAATCTTCACAGATCCTTACAGTCCTCCTAAATCTTCCTTCTCCTTTTTATCTGTACTGTTATCCTCTCTCTCAAGATTAATTTATCAGATAAGTCCTAATCCATTCACAGCTTTATACATCTTTGTACTTTTAAAGGAATTAATTTGAAATCATGTGTTATTCTCAAATGTGCCCTAATTTTTTAAAATACGTATATTTATACATAACTAGACCATAAGTTGTTAGCATTTAGGAAAACCAGAGGTCTCATTTGGATTTGGAAAATCTATGATTTCAAATTCCTCCTGTTAAAATGATAGCAATACCTATTGTAGCTACCTCACATCACTCTCTAGGTTAGGATAAAAAGTAGCATGTAGGGACTTCCCTAGTGGTCCAGTGATTAAGGCTCTGCATTTTCACTGCTGAGGACCTGGTTTCAATCTTGGGTCAGAGGAACTAAGATCCCACAAGCCAGGAGTCATGGCCAGAAAAAAAAAAAAAAAAAACATGTAAAATATACTGCAACTTGGACATTTTGTGTGGTCCCAGAACAATAATTGGCCACTCAAAATACTTTTTTTTGAAAAATGAAACTCCATCAGTTCCTGAAATTAATGAAGTGTTAGTGTGTACTTCAGTACACACATTTAGCTACATTTAAAATATAAAAGAGTTTCAAAATTTTCAGTTTTACATCTTTCTTATCACATTCATATTGCAGGCTTTTTATCTCTTCCTCTTTCCCGCTTCATTCCTTTTTGCCCCTAAATTTCTGGAAACCTACCCAAGAGAGATCTTTCTGTGAAATGCTTGTCTTCTTTCTGTACAAGTCTCCCCCAAACATTCGTATTTCAAGGAGATTATCTTTTTGAAAAATGTCCAACATCACCAAGGAATAAACTGAGAATCACAGGTTTCCTGAAAGGAAGTTCATGCGGCCTTTTAAAAAAAGTTATGGAATGGATACCTTCAACAGAGCAGATAGTACAGATTCAAAAAATAACAGTGAAAGTCCACACCAAGTGATTTCCTACTTCATGAGTCTGCTTCAGTGGTGGTGTTTACTTAAAGAATTTTCATTAGAGTTCTGTAATGTAGCAATAAATTTAAAAAGTGAAAATTTAAGAAATGAAAACAACTCTTTTTAACAGCCTCTATCTTAAAAGTCCATAATAGGAATAAGCTTAGCCAAAGAATTGTAGGACTTGTACACTGAAGATTGTACACAAATGTTGAAAGAAATTAAAGACATCCCCTGTGCATGAACTGGAAGACTTACTAAGATGGTAATGCTTTCCAAACTGATCTACAGATTCAACATAAGCCCTCCCAATATCCTAAGTAGGTTTTTTCTTTGGGTTTTTTTTTGTTTCGTTTTGTTTTTGCAGAAACTGGCAAGTTCATCATAAAATTCATATGGAAATCCAAAGGACCAGAATAGCCAAAACAATCTTGAAAAAGAAAAAATGTGGAGCATTTATACTTCCCAAATTCAAAACTTAGCACAAGGCTACAGTAATCCAGACAGTGTATGGGGAAGGAAAAGGCAACCCACTCCAGTATTCTTGCCTGGAAAATCCCATGGACAGAGGAGCCTCACGGGCTACAGTACATGGGGTTGCAAAAGAGCCAGCCACAACTTAGCAATTAAACAAGAGAAACAGTACCAAGTTTGGCAGAAAGCAAAGAGGAACAAACTAAAGAGCCTTTTGATGAAGTTGGAAGAGGAGAGGGGAAAAAACTGGCTTAAAACTTAACATTCAAAAAAATAAGATTATGGCATCCAGTCCCATCACATCATGGCAAATGGTGGGGAAACAATGGAAACAGTGACAGACTTTATCTTCTTGGGCTCCAAAATCACTGTGGATGGCAACTGCAGCCATGAAATTAAAAGATGCTTAATCCTTGAAAGAAAGGCAATGACAAACGTAGGCAGCATATTAAAAAGCAGAGACACTACTTTGCCTGCAAAGGTCCATCTAGTCAAAGCTGTGGTTTTTCCAGTAGTCACGTACGGATGTGAGAGTGGACAATAAAAAAGGCTGAGCCCTGAAGAATTGATGCTTTTGAACTGTGGTATTGGAGAAGACTCTTGAGAGTCCCTTGGATAGCCAAGGAGATCAAACCAGTCAATCCTAAAGGAAATCAACCCTGAATATTCACTGGAAGGACTGATGCTGAAGCTGAAGCTCCAATACTTTGGCCACCTGATGTGAAGAGCCGACTCATTGGAAAAGATCTCGATGCTGGGAAAGGTTGAGGGAAGGAGAAGGGGACGACAGAGAATGAAGTGCTTGGATGGCATTGCTGACTCAATGGACATGCATTTCCGCAAACGGAGGACTGGGAAGCCTGGTATGCTGCAGTGCATGGGGACACAGAGTCGGCCATGACTGACCAAATGAACAACCACCAACTACGGGACAATGACCAAATAAATATTTATTAAAAAAAGAAAAGACAGTGTGGTACTGACATAAGGTTATACTGATTAAAGGAAAAGAATTGAGAGTCCAGAAATGAACTGTTAAAGTTAATTGATTTTCAAGAAGGGCATCAAGATGCTTCAATGGAGAAAGAATAGCCTTCTTAGCCAATGGTGTTGGAACAACTGGGTATCTACATTGAAAAGATGAAGTTGGGCTACCACCTCGTACCACTTAATCAGCTCAAACTGAAGCAAAGACTTACATGGAACAGCTAGAAGGTAAAACTCTCAGGAGAATGCATAGGAGAAAATCTTTGTGACCTTGCATTAGACAGCGGTTTCTTAGGTATGCATGCTCAGTCATTTCAGTTATGTCCAACTCTTTGAGGCCCCATGGACCATAGCCCACCTGGCTCCTCTGTCCATGGGATTTCCCAAGCAAAAATACTGGAGTGGGTTGCCATTTCCTTCTCCAGGGGATCTTCCCGACCTAGGGATCAAACCCATGTCTTCTGTGTCTCCTGCATTGCACTTTAATTCTTTGTCACCGAGCCACCAAGGAAGCTCTTTCTCAGGTATAATACCAGGCAATTCATACAAATTAGATAAATTGAACCTCATCAAAATTAAAAACTGCGCTTCAAAAGACACCATCATAAATGGAAAAGGTTACACAGAAGGTGAGAACAGAAGAACAAGTACCCAGACTATATAGTGAACTCCTATGACTCAATAAAAAAGAACCCAGTGTTTTAAGTAGGCTGAGATTTGAATGTACATTTCAACAAAAATATTCACTTATCCAATAAGCACATGAATATATGTTCAATTTTGTTAGTTATTAGGGAAATGCAAATCAAAATTGCAACAAGATATCACTTCACATCAGTTAGAATGGCTAAAATCAAAGACAATAACAAGGGTATGGAGAAATTTGGAACTCTTAATACGTTGCTGGTGGGGATCTTAAAATGATGCAGCCACTTTGGAAAACCGTATGAAGGTGTCTCGAAAAACTAAAAACAGCAGCATTATATGACCCAGCAATTCCACTCTGGGGTACATAACCCCTGCAAAAAAAGGACACGAATTCAAAAAGATATATGCACCCCCATGTCCATAACAGCATTATTTATAATTGCCAAGGTATGGAAGCAACCTAAACGTACACCAATAGATGAATGGATAAAGACGTGGTATATAGAAGACTACCCAGCCATTAAAAAGAATGAAATTTTGCCATTTGCAGCAACAGGACTTGGGTATCAGGCTAAGTGAAATAATTCAGACAGAGGAAGACAAATACTGTATGATATCACTTATATGCGGAGTCAAAAATTCAACAAACTAGTGAATATAACAAAGAAGCAGCAGACACAGATATAGTGACCAAACTAGTTGTTACCAGGGGGAGCTGGAAGGGAGGAGGGACAGTACAGGGATAGGGAACTAAAAGGCACAAATTACTATATATAAAATAAACTACAAGGATATATTGTACAATAGAAGGAATATAGCCAATATTTTATAATAATTATAAATGAAATATGTTGTGAATCACCATGCTGTACACATGTAACAATATAAAATTGTACATCCATTATAATTCAAAATAAATTATTCATAAAAAATGTTTTTAATAGATATACCACTGATTTGAGAAAAAGGGAGCTGATAAAATGGAATAAGCATGTATGAGGTATCACACTGAGTGCTTTATATATAGGCATAGGCTTAAGTGGCTGTTTTTCCTCAAATTCTGTTAAAAATTCTAAATAGCACGAAAATTTTGTATTGGCACATTTTTGCTGTCTCAGTCTTAGGCTGATTATTGCTTTCTCAAAACCAATGTAATAGCATACTGTTTATATAATTAGTTAACTTTTAAACTTTTGTTAGCTCTTGATAAGAATACCTTTCCAGGACACTAGTACAAGTCATGGCAAGACAACTGTCTCAAGACAAAGGGAATTATTAGTAGATGCATATACTTTAAAATGAAACTTTTGGGGGACTTCCCTGGTCCAGCCGTCAACACTCTGCACTTCCAATGCAGGGGGCACGGGCTTGATCTCTGGTCAGGGAACTAAGATCCTGAATGCCTTGCAGTGTGGCCAAAAGAAGAACAAATGATAATGTATGAAGTTTGTAGCTTTGTAACTTGCCTAGTCAACATGAACTCAGCTCAAAGAAAATTTGTCCAGAAATGCTTCTATCAGCAAAGCCTTGGTGTATAATTTTATTTTGAAAGGTGAGTAATAAAAGGAGATAGAGTCATTAAGATAAGGTCCATGTCTAAAATATAGGACAGGAAAGAAACAAACCTATTTTCCTTAAACACATTCATAAAATGTTCTCTCTTGTCTACAATTGAAAACTTTTAGGGTGAGGATGTAGAAGCTGGATACCAGGAGAAAGTATGTGTGATAATTTGCCAAAAATCAGAAATTTCTAGGCATGGTTTCAGTCAACCACATTTCAGCATTGCTTTGCCCCAGCCACAGAATGCATCATCCCCAAATATTAAATAATGTCCTATGCCAAAACTGCCATCACTGCATAGTCAGTGCTGTCAAGTTCTTGCATGGAAGCTGCCTTCTGTCACAATATGAAAACCAACTGAGGAATCAGAGTATCTGAACTCGAACTTGAGCATTAAATAACTGGTCTCCTTGTAACAACAAAGCAGCCTAGGCAGATTTATTCTTGACTCAGTAAATATAGGCCACAATCAGGTTGTGATGGCCTGTAGCCAGCCAGCTGGGTGTGTCCCTACAATTCAAAAGATGGCTAATAGAGTGCTGTTTGAATTCAAAAGTAGAAAGATCATCCTTGAGATCTACTGTTTCTTCAGCTGAGAGATGATTGAGGATATTAATGCCAATTATGAAAACTGAAAAACTATATTCTACAGAGCTTGAAAGCAGTAAAAGGCTATTCTTCCCCAACCCTGTCTATCTGCCTCTAAGATCATGAAAACAAAGCAAGGGGTTGGGCTTGGAGCTTCCTGGGCATCCTTTTGACACTGCAATTTCTAGTAGTGATTCTCAACTACAGTCCATACCAGAAGTCTAACATGCTTCACAATAAGCTTCCTTGTTACTCATGGATGATTCATTTAGTTTATTCATCCACTCAGCAAACATTTATCAGGGATCAGGCACTCTGACATGACTAAGCGACTAAACAACAACAACAGACACTCTGACAAGGATAAAGTGATATGGGAAAAGCATAATTGCCCACTTGGGATGCAGATAAGTAAATAGCAGTATACTCAAGTTATACAACTGAAGACTACCCATAGTGCATGAACTAGAGCTATGTGTATCTCCAAAATGTGTGTGTATATGCATACCAAGTTGCTTCATTCACGTCCAATCCCGTGCGACCCCACGTACTGTAGTCCGCCAGGCTCCTCTGTCCGTGGAATTCTCCGGACAAGAATACCGGAGTGGGTTGCCATACCCTCCTCCTGCCGTACTCTGGATCTTCCTGACCCAGGAATCCAATCTATGTCTCTTCAGGCAGGCAGATTCTTTACCACTGAGGCACCTGGGAAGCCCCAGCTAACATCAGTGGATGGTCTTAAAGATGAGAGATAAGAATAGCAATCTGCATGTTTTTCAAAACAACACCAGGGGTCACTATAAGCTGCTGCTGCTCTGCTGCTAAGTCACTTCAGTCATGTCCGACTCTGTGCAACCCCAAAGACGTCAGCCCACCAGGCTCCCCAGTCCCTGGGATTCTCCAGGCAAGAACACTGGAGTGGGTTGCCATTTCCTTCTCCAATGCATGAAAGTGAAAAGTCAAACTGAAGTCATTTAGTCGTGTCTGACTCTTAGCGACCCCATGGACTGCAGCCTACCGGGCTCCTCCATCCATGGGATTTTCCAAGCAAGAGTACTGCAGTGGGGTGCCTTTGCCTTCTCCACACTATAAGCTAGGAACCTTTAAACATTTTTAAATGTTGAGTTAATATCAATCACACGGTTTAATTTGAATACTAAGCAACAACAAAATTAATTCAGTATTTATTATTCAAAATAAACAGGCAGATGAAGGATAAAGACCTATATGCAGGCTGAAGCTTAGGTAAAAAACTTTCAATTTTCTGGTTGGGTGGGACACCCTGTATCTACAGAAATAGAGTTCCTGTTACAAACTCTAGATTTTACCATTTTAAGAGATTATTCCCTCCTTCTAGAATTTGTTTATAGCTACAAACACTCTGATCCAGAAATATGCACAAAACTCAGTGTTTAAGAAGCAAGGACTTCATGTTGAGAAACTCTACCAAAGACATTTCAGTCTGATTTCTCTTATTTGTAGAGGATAGGTGAGGCTAAGCTGTGTTACAGGCTTGCTTTCAGCTACAGTTAGGCCTGCACTGGGCTAATTCAGCACACAGCAAACCTGCCCTGCAGAAGCCATTAGCCATTCCTGTTAAGTGCAGTTCGGCTTATCAGCAGCCTAATGGCAACCCACTCCGGTATTCTCACCTGGGAAATCCCATGGACAGAGGTGCATGCAGGCTGCATACAGTCCATGGGGTCACAGAGAGTCGGACACAACTGAGCAGGCAAGCAACCACTACCTGCATCAGTACTTTCACCCAAGAGCCCTTCTTGCTGGGGTTGAAGGCTTGACCTCATCCTTTGAATTGTTTGTGAATTGCCCTTCTAGAGTCTAAGTTAGGGGGCAACAAAATTATAAACAAAAATGTGTGCAGTTTTCAGTCACAAATAATCATTTCCATGAAGTTCATACTAAGAATGTGACTTGATTTCATTTGACTTGCTACGTGGTTGTGCGTGCGGAGGCGCCAGTGGTAAAGAACCTGCATGCAGATGCAGGAGACATAGGAGACAGGATTTTGATCCCTGGGTTGGGAAGATCCCCTGGAAGAGGGCATGGCAACCCACTCCGGTATTCTTGCCTGGAGAATCCCCTGGACTGAGGAGCCTGGAGGGCTACAGTCCATAGGGTCACATAGAGTTGGACAAGACTGAAGTGACTCAGCACACATGCATGTGGAGAGAATTTTGAAAGACACTGTAGGAAATTCCCCCAACCAATGTTTAGGACTCAGTGCTTTCACTGCTTAGGGCCTGGATTCCATCCCGGGTGGGGGAACTAAGATCCCAGAAGCCATGTGGCATGGCAAAAACAAAAGAAAATAACTGAACTCATAGAAACAGTGGTGGTAGCCAGTGGCTCCTGGATGGAGGAAATAGGGAGAGGTTGGTCAGAGGGTACAAAGTCTCAGTTATAAGATGGATAAGTTCCATCTCTAACTAATGTAGATGCATGTAGAGCATCTAATGGAGAGCATGGTGACTACAGTTAACAGTATTACGTACTTGGAAGTTGACAAGTGAACTTAAGTGTTCTCATGGAACTGCTATCAAAAAAGATATTGGATGAATTTCTACGTCTGGCCATGACTGAATAAAGGGAACTGGATTCACTCTCAGATCCACTTTTTTTTTTTTAGGTATTTGGTTATAATTGAAGTCAGATTAAACAGACTATTTAGCTACTTACACTGATAGAGCTATAAGCCTCAAAAAGGTCAAATGGATTTCAAACAATTTAACTGCATTTTAGAACTGAAACCCAAACATATTTAAAGAAATCTTAAAATATTCAAACATCCAATAGCACATAAGTGACAGCACTGGTGTCTGATCATGAATTACCAGACAAACAATTAAGCAGTAAAACATGTTGTCTCAGTAACAATAGGAAGAAAACCAAGATGCAGATGCAGAAATGACATAGTCAGTAGATAAGACATTAAAACAACTATTAAAAGTATACTTAATATGCTCAAGAAGGTTGCAGAAAAGAAACGTAAATTGTAGAAAGAACCAAGTTAAATTGCTAGATATGAGAAATACTACATCTGAGATGAAAAAAAATATATATATATGAGATTAACAGCGGTAAAACATCACATGTGGGTGTATGCTCAGTCGCTCACTCAGACTCTTTGGGACCCCATGGACTGTAGCCCACCAGGCTCCTCTACCTACGAGATTCTTCAGGCAAAAATAGTGGAATGGGTTGCCATTTCCTCCTCCAGGGGATCTTTCTGACCCAGGCATCAAACCCATGTCTCCTGCATTGCAGGCAGATTCTTTACCTCTGAGCCACCTGGGAAGGCCAGAAGCCCTTTTGGGAACCGTTAATAAGCTAAGAATAATTCTAAGATTACTATCTTTGACAAATTAGAGATCTAACTCACAGCAGTTAATTTTTCTGGAATAATCCTTTCCTGTAGAACTCTCCTAAGTATTGACTTTCACAGAAGTTTCCAAATCAGACATGCCTGTTTATGTTACATTTACCCAGAGAGATAAATTGCCAAGGCTAAAAAATTGCACAGTCCAGCATAACCAAGACAAACTGAGGAAATTTTTAAAGTATGTGTTCTTATCACAGAAAATGTCTCACTTGTCAAAAATCTTACATTTCTCAACTGCACACACACCTTAGCACATTTCCACTAAAAGCTGTTCCTCTCTAATTAGCAAAATTTTCACTTTGCTTTACTTCCAGGTTTGTTCAAAGACTGCAGAATTTTATTTTGAAAATGTTTTTGGTTTGAGTAGGCTTTGATCAAAAACTTTAACTCAAAGAATAGTTTTGTTTAAAAATTATCTAATCACAGTTCAATAGAATCTACAAGGTAGAATGTTTTTAAAGTATTTGCATTTTTTTTTCAAATTCATCTGACTTACTGGCAAACTAAATGTTCATAAAACAAGTTATTTTCACTCTTTAAGCTAGCAAAAAAATTCAGTGCTTTTTGTTTAGTACTTGAAGTATATATATAAAAAAAGCAATCAGAAAAACTATGTTATTTATAACTTAAAAACTTGGTCTCACTCACCTTCTCCTGGTTGACCCGTACAGGCAGAAGAAAGCAGATATTGTGGAAAGGTTAATGTCAATTCACAGATAATCTCTGAACTCTCTTGGGGGTATTTATACTTATGCCCCTCCCCTAACCATCTAATTTAAATTTAAAAGAAGACTGAGGAGACTTTTAGTCTGCAGGTAGGAGTTACTTCTGTCTTTGAGGAGCTGAAAGGTAGACTTACCCCTGGAGGTGAGGAGGCTGTGAATCTTTGTGGCAGAGTTTCAACTTTCAGGCTGGAAGAGATGATGAGATTGAGTCACTGGTTCAGTTAGCAGTTGTTGGACCCCTCCTGTGTTCCAGGCAGCACTAAGTACTAGAAAGTTTAAAAAAAAAAAATCCTATCAGACTAAGTCTTGTCCTCAGAGGACTTAAAATTTCTGAAAAGTAGTGAGAAGAAAGCCCTCAGGTGCAGTTTCACCTCAGCTTTGCGGTCAGTGCCTTGTTCCAGAAACTGAGCTGGACAGTGGGACTTCACAGAGGGACACTGACCTTCAGGTGACACAAAGGGAAGGGAGATGAGAGTCAGAGAAGGGTTTGGAAAGCAAGAGTATTCTCTGTGCAATTGAAAGGTGAGCAGGAGCTTCTGGCCTAGAAGGAGGAAGGGCTCCTCCCCTTCCCATGCTCTGAGCTAAGAACCAGTGTCTGCAACTGCCCAGGCTGGAAAGAGAGAAAGAATAAAGTATCCTTGAAGTTTGGGTTTTGAGGGTATAGTATCTGTGGGTTGAGATTAAAGAAGAAGTACATTTAATCAAGATTGTGAATTTACTCATGACAAGCTAAAGGTGCTGAATTTTACTAGGGGAACCCTTGAAGGTTTTTTAACTCATTTGTTCCCAACCCTTTTTGGCACCAGAAACCAGTTTCATGGAAGACAATTTTCTCAGGGATAGGGAGGGGAGTGTTTGATTTTGTCCACTACGAATTGGCAATTGCCAAGAGCATTTGCCAACTACTAAACAACAGTAACAACAAGGGCATCTGCCATCTGCCTCTGTGGAGACTGAACCCTGTGCTGCTGCAGCTGTTGACCTTTAACACCTCTTGAAGGAGTTCAGGGTGAATGAGGTGCTCTGTGCTCCAGGGAATCTGATGGGACAGGTCTTTAGATGACTGGATACTTTTAGGAACAGATTTTATGATCTCAATCCCTGCATCTCCTCATATCTAGAAAAGCACTAAATCTGTTCATGGTGACAGATCCTCATGACTAGGAGAAAGCCTCTTGTAAAGGAAGCTTGATTACATTTGATAGGTAGTTAGAATAGGAAAAAGGAGTCCAGAATGGCGGTGGCTAAAAGACAAGGAAGGGAAAAGTCAATGAAAATAGAACAAAGGAAGGTCTGAGGACTGGGGTGAGGACCTCAGGTAAAGCAAACAGCACTGGCTAGCCCAATTTACATAGGGCGGGCCCAGGGGGAGGAGAAAAAACGGAGACAAAGAGGAGCCAAAATTGAGCCCGGGGCTTCTCTTCTCTTTGTGACTTTTGGGTCGGCTTGCCCTCACACCTCGAGGATGTTTTTTCCTTTACTTTCTAAATGAAAATGAGCTGTAACACAGAGCTGTAACACTGGTTGTCCGAGGGCTGTTAACACTGGTCTGTCTGAAGGCTGTAACTCTGGTCTGTCACTTCAACTTTTTGTTGTGACGAGACAGAACCGAGGAAATTACATACTCCCCCACACATTGAACTCCCCCTTCACCAAAACCTTATATATTCACCTTTCCACACTACCTCTTTGGAGCCATCTCTCAGAGCTCTCTGAGGTGCTGCCTCCCTGGGTGCAGTCCTCATTTTGCCACAAATAATACTTCAGTCTCAACTTTCAAGTTGTACATCATTTTTAGTTGACAATTACACACACTGCTCACCTCCTGCCATGCAGCCTGGTTCCTACCAGGTCAGGTACTGTTTTAATTGGCTGATGTCATAATCAGACTAATACTTCAGGAAGATCACACCTCAGCTCTGATCCTCAGAGAGAGCTTGGATTAGAAGGGAGAACACTGAAAATTCACAACATGGAGGAACTCCATGTTGTTGCAGGAAAGAGTAGAGTGCGAGTGGAGGATCAGGCCCCAGGTGTCGGGCGAGCCCCTCAGATGGGATGGGCTGCCAAGTGGGGTCCGAGGCTTCTAAAGTAAATAATTCAAGAGCCAGCCCTGGTAAAGTGAAAGCAGGTTTATTTAGACAGATTTGCTGCTAGACCATTCACGTATGACCGAAATCAAATCCCTTATGATTATACAGTGGAAGTGAGAAATAGATTTAAGGGCCTAGATCTGATAGACAGAGTGCCTGATGAACTATGGAATGAGGTTCGTGGCATTGTACAGGAGACAGGGATCAAGATAATCCCCATGGAAAAGAAATGCAAAAAAGCAAAATGGCTGTCTGGGGAGGCCTTACTAATAGCTGACAAAAGAAGAGAAGCGAAAAAGCAAAGGAGAAAAGGAAAGCTATAAGCATCTGAATGCAGAGTTCCAGAGAATAGCAAGAAGAGATAAGAAAGCCTTCTTCACCTATCAATGCAAAGAAATAGAGGAAAACAACAGAATGGGAAAGACTAGAGATCTCTTCAAGAAAATTAGAGATACCAAGGGAACATTTCATGCAAAGATGGGGCGATAAAGGTCAGAAATGGTATGGACCTAACAGAAGCAGAAGATATTGAGAAGAGGTGGCAAGGATACACGGAAGAACTATACAAAAAAGATTTTCAGGACCCGGATAATCACGATGGTGTGATCACTCATCTAGAGCCAGACATCCTGGAATGTGAAGTCAAGTGGGCCTTAGAAAGCATCCCTGCAAACAAAGCTAGTGGAGGTGATGGAATTCCAGTGGAGCTATTTCAAATCCTGAAAGATGCTGCTGAGAAAATGCTGCACTGAATATGCCAGCAAATTTGGAAAACTCAGCAGTGGCCACAGGACTGGAAAAGGTCAGTTTTAATTCCAGTCCCAAAGAAATGCAATGCCAAAGAATGCTCAAAGTACTGCACAATTGCACTCATCTCACATGCTAGTAAAGTAATGCTCAAAATTCTCCAAGCCAGGCTTCAGCAATATGTGAACCGTGGGTTCCTGGATGTTCAAGCTGGTTTTAGAAAAGGCAGAGGAACCAGAGATCAAATTGCCGACATCCACTGGATCATGGAAAAAGCAAGAGAGTTCCAGAAAAACATCTATTTCTGCTTTATTGACTATGCCAAAGCCTTTGACTGTGTGGATCACAATGAACTGTGGAAAATTCTGAGAGAGGTGGGAATACCAGATCACCTGACCTGCCTCTTGAGAAATCTGTATGCAGGCCAGGAAGCAACAGTTAGAACTGGACATGGAACAACAGACTGGTTCCAAACAGGAAAAGGAGTACATCAAGGCTGTATATTGTCACCCTGCTTATTTAACTTCTATGCAGAGTACATCATGAGATACGCTGGGCTGGAAGAAACACAAGCTGGAATCAAGATTGCCGGGAGAAATATCAGTAACCTCAGATATGCCAGATGACACCACCCTTATGGCAGAAAGCTAAGAGGAGCTAAAAAGCCTCTTGATGAAATTGAAAGAGGAGAGTGAAAAAGTTGGCTTAAAGCTCAACATTCAGAAAACAAAAATCATGGCATCTGGTCCCACCACTCCATGGGAAATAGATGGGGAAACAGTGGAAACAGTGTCAGACTTTATTTTTTTGGGCTCCAAAATCACTGCAGCTGGTGATTGCAGCCATGAAATTAAAAGACGCTTACTCCTTGGAAGAAAAGTTATGACCAACCTAGATAGCATGTTCAAAGCAGAGACATTACTTTGCCGACTAAGGTCCGTCTAGTCAGGGCTATGGTTTTTCCAGTAGTCATGTATGCATGTGAGAGTTGGACTGTGAAGAAGGCTGAGCACCGAAGAACTGATGCTTTTGAACTGTGGTGTTGGAGAAGACTCTTGAGAGTCCTTGGACTGCAAGGAGATCCAACCAGTCCATTCTGAAGGAGATCAGCCCTGGGGTTTCTTTGGAAGGAATGATGCTAAAGCTGAAACTTCAGTACTTTGGCAACCTCATGAGAAGAGTTGACTCATTGGAAAAGACTTTGATGTTGGGAGGGATTGGGGGCAGGAGGGGAAGGGGACGACCGAGGATGAGATGGCTGGATGGCATCACTGACTTGATGGATGTGAATCTGAGTGAACTCCGGGAGTTGGTGATGGACAGGGAGGCCTGGCGTGCTGCGATTCATGGGGTCGCAAAGAGTTGGACACAACTGAATGACTGAACTGACCTGAACTGCATCTATAGACAGAGTGTTAGCTATCTTAGAAAGTGAGGCTGAGCTAAAAATTACTAGGCAGTCAGTGTAGAACTCTGAGAACCCAGTCAGTAAACATCCTCCTCTGTTGTCCTAAATTCTTGTAATGTGTCTTTAGTCTGATAAATAATCAGCACTTAGGTCCAGAAATTCTGTTCCATATTCCTGAGGAAAAAGCAACTGGTGATCCTTAATCTTAAACCCATACATCTGGTGGTATAATGGCCAGGGGTCATGAAAAAGGGTGGTGACTTAATCCAAGGATCAAGAGAAGCTATAGAGATGTTAAGTATCTTGATCTTTAAATTGATTGGTTAGAAACAAAGTGATCTAAGAAAGTAAATGCCAAAGAATGCTCAAGCACAACTGCATTCATCTCACAAGCTAGTGAATGCCAAAGAATGCTCAACCACAATTGCACTCATCTTACAAGCTAGTTAGTTGGAGAAGGCAATGGCATCTCTTCCTTGGAAAATCCCATGGACGGAGGAGCCTGGTAGGCTGCAGTCCATGGGGTCGCTAAGAGTCGGACACGACTGAGTCAGACACTTTGACTTTTCACTTTCATGCATTGGAGAAGGAAATGGCAACCCACTCCAGTATTCTTGCCTAGAGAATCCCAAGGATGGGGGAGCCTTGTGGGCTGCAGTCTGTGGGGTCACACAAGTTGGATACGACTGAAGCGACTTAGCAGCAGTAGCAGCAGCATAAGCTAGTAAAGTAATGCTCAAAATTCTCCAAGCCAGGCTTCAGCAATACGTGAACCATGAACTTCCTGATGTTCAAGCTGGTTTTAGAAAAGGCAGAGGAACCAGAGATCAAATTGCCAACATCTGCTGGATCATCAAAAAAGCAAGAGAATTCCAGAAAAACATCTATTTCTGCTTTATTGACTATGCCAAAGCCTTTGACTATGTGGATCACAATAAACTGTGGAAAATTCTGAAAGAGATGGGAATACCAGACCACCTAACCTGCCTCTTGAGAAATCTGTATGCAGGTCAGGAAGCAACAGTTAGAACTGGACATGAAACAACAGACTGGTTCCAAACAGGGAAAGGAGTACATCAAGGCTGTATATTGTCACCCTGCTTATTTAACTTCTATGCAGAGTACATCATGAGAAACGCTGGACTGGAAGAAACACAAGCTGGAATCAAGATTGCCGGGAGAAATATCAATAACCTCAGATATGCAGATGACACCACCCTTATGGCAGAAAATGAAGAGGAGCTAAAAAGCCTCTTGATGAAAGTGAAAGTGGAGAGTGGAAAAGTTGGCTTAAAGCTCAACATTCAGAAAACCAAGATCATGGTATCCAGTCCCATCACTTCATGGGAAATAGATGGGGAAACAGTGGAAACAGTGTCAGACTTTGTTTTTGGGGGGGCTCCAAAATCACTGCAGCTGGTGATTGCAGCCATGAAATTAAAAGACGCTTACTCCTTGGAAGAAAAGTTATGACCAACCTAGATAGCATATTGAAAAGCAGAGTCATTACTTTACCAACGAAGGTCCGTCTATGGTTTTTCCAATGGTCATGTCTGGATGTGAGAGCTGGATGGCGAAGAAAGCTGAGTGCCGAAGAATTGATGCATTTGAACTGTGGTGTTGGAGAAGACTCTTGAGAGTCACTTGAACTGCAAGGAGATCCAACCAGTCCATTCTGAAGGAGATCAGCCCTAGGATTTCTTTGGAAGGAATGATGCTAAAGCTGAAACTCCAGTACTTTGGCCATCTCATGTGAAGAGTTGACTCATTGGAAAAGACTCTGATGCTGGGAGGGATTGGGGGCAGGAGGAGAAGGGGACGACTGAGGATGAGATGGTGGGATGGCATCACCGACTCGATGGACGTGAGTCTGAGTGAACTCCGGGAGATGGTGATGGACAGGGAGGCCTGGCGTGCTGCGATTCATGGAGTCACAAAGAGTTGAACACGACTGAGCGACTGAACTGAACTGAACCATGAATATCTGTATGTTTATGGATTCCATTCTTCTGCTCCACGGACAAGAACCTATACCTGTCTCAAGGGCAGCCCTGAAATACACACTGGCAAGTTTTTATGGGCTGGGTTATTTCACATGCTAATGAGTGAGAGGATTATTTCAACTATTTGGGGGAAGGGCTCCCCTGGTGGCTCAGTTGGTAAAGATTCCACCTGCAACATGGGAGACTTGGGTTTGACCACTGGGTTGGGAAGATCCCCTGGAGGAGGGAATGGCCATCCACTCCAGTATTCCTGCCTGGAAAATCCCATGAACAGAGGAGCCTGGAGGCCTGCAGTCCATGGGGTCACAAAGAATCAGATACAATTGAATGACTAAGCATGGATATTTCCTGGAATTGGGCCATCACCCACTTTTTGGTCTCTGGATAGTGCCTTGAAAATGTTATGGCACCTCTAGGTATGTCATTTAGCTTGCTGATGGAGGATCAGGAGGATCAAGCTCTAGTCTCAGAAGCTGATTTGTCTGCCATCTTCGTCCTCAGTTCAGTTCAGTTCAGTTCAGTTCATTCGCTCAGTCGTGTCCAGCTCTTTGCGACCCCATGAATCGCAGCACACCAGGCCTCCCTGGTCATCACCATCTCCCAGAGTTCACTCAGGCTCATGTCCATCGAGTCCGTGATGCCATCCAGCCATCTCATCCTCTCTCGTCCCCTTCTTCTCCTGCCCCCAATCCCTCCCAGCATCAGAGTCTTTTCCAGTGAGTCAACTCTTCTCAAAGGTGGCCAAAGTACTGGAGTTTCAGCTTCAGCATCATTCCTTCCAAAGAAATCCCAGGGCTGATCTCCTTCAGAATGGACTGGTTGGATCTCCCTGCAGTCCAAGGACTCTCAAGAGTCTTCTCCAACACCACAGTTCAAATGCATCAATTCTTTGATGCTCAGCCTTCTTCACAGTCCAACTCTCACATCCATACTTGACCACAGGAAAAACCATAGCCTTGACTAGACGGACCTTAGTCGGCAAAGTAATGACTCTGCTTTTGAATATACTATCTCAGTTGGTCATAACTTTTCTTCCAAGGAGTAAGTGTCTTTTAATTTCATGGCTGCAATCACCAGCTGCAGTGATTTTGGAGCCCCAAAAAACAAAGTCTGACACTGTTTCCACTGTTTCCCCATCTATTTTCCATGAAGTTATGGGACCGAATGCCATGATCTTGGTTTTCTGAATGTTGAGCTTTAAGCCAACTTTTTCACTCTCCTCTTTCACTTTCATCAAGAGGCTTTTTAGCTCCTCTTCGCTTTCTGCCATAAGGGTGGTGTCATCTGCATATCTGAGGTTATTGATATTTCTCCCGGCTATCTTGATTCCAGCTTGTGTTTCTTCCAGTCCAGCGTTTCTCATGATGTACTCTGCATAGAAGTTAAATAAGCAGGGTGACAATATACAGCCTTGATGTACTCCTTTTCCTATTTGGAACCAGTCTGTTGTTCCATGTCCAGTTCTAACTGTTGCTTCCTGACCTGCATACAGATTTCTCCAGAGGCAGGTTAGGTGGTCTGGTATTCCCATCTCTTTCAGATTTTTCCACAGTTTATTGTGATCCACATAGTCAAAGGCTTTGGCATAGTCAATAAAGCAGAAATAGATGTTTTTCTGGAATTCTCTTGCTTTTTTGATGATCCAGCAGATGTTGGCAATTTGATCTCTGGTTCCTCTGCCTTTTCTAAAACCAGCTTGAACATCTGGGAGTTCACAGTTCACATATTGCTGAAGCCTGGCTTGGAGAATTTTGAGCATTACTTTACTAGCATGTGAGATGAGTACAATGGTGCGGTAGTTTGACCATTCTTTGGCATTGTCTTTCTTTGGGATTGGAATGAAAACTGACCTTTTCCTGTCCTGTGGCCACTGCTGAATTTTCCAAATTTGCTGGCATATTGAGTGCAGCACTTTCACAGCATCATCTTTCAGGATTTGAAACAGCTCCACTGGAATTCCATCACCTCCACTAGCTTTGTTCGTAGTGATGCTTTCTAAGGCCCACTTGACTTCACTTTCCAAGATGTCTGGATCTTCATCCTCAGGCTATGTCATTCTTTCAAAGGTTGTGCCCTGCCCCTTTCCCTCCTTTTTCAAAACCACTGTAATGCTGGCAGGAGTTGGGAGGGAAAGGAAGATTATGAGTCAGTGTTCAAGTAATCATAACAACAGCAGTTAATAAGAATGGAGCCTTTGCTGTATGCTTGGCACTGTGCTAAGAACCTTACTAAGATTGCTATCTAATCCCCAGAACCCTCCATGGATGGTGGACATAATGAGGAAATCCACACCTGACTGTTTAGAAGAAGTAATAAGCACCAGACTCACTTGCCCAGGACAGCAAACAAACACTTGATTTCAATTTCGATCCCTCCCAGACCTCTGTAACAGTCCATGTGAAATTTCCTGGTTCACCAGAAAGACAGTCTACCTGACAAAGACTCTGCTGTTCCCTCCTCTCAAAATAAACTGGCTCACCTATCCTTTCTTTTACTAACGCCTTCTTGTCCGACCCTCCTCCTATTTATAAAATCCTCCCCTTTTGTACAACCCCTCAGTGTGCCTCAGCTTCCCCAGTGGCTCAGACAGTTAAGAATCTTCCTGCACTGCAGGAGACCTGCATTCAATTCCTGGATGGGGAAGATCCTCTGGAGAAGGAAATAGCTACCCACACCATTATTCTTGCCTGGAGAATCCCATGAATAGAGGAGACTGGCACGTTACAATCTATGGTGTCTCACAGAATTGGGCATGACTGAAGAACTAACAAAATGAAGATCATGGCATCTGGTCCCATCACTTCATGGGAAATAGATGGGGAAACAGTGGAAACAGTGTCAGACTTTTTGGGGGGGGGGGGCTCCAAGATCACTGCAGATAGTGATTGCAGCCATGAAGTTAAAAGCCGCTTACTCCTTGGAATAAAAGTTATGACCAACCTAGATAACAAATGCGAAAGCAGAGACATTACTTTCCCAACAAAGGTCCGTCTAGGCAAGGCTATGGTTTTTCCAGTGGTCATGTATGGATGTGAGAATTGGACTGTGAAGAAGGCTGAGCGCCGAAGAATTGATGCTTTTGAACTGTGGTGTTGGAGAAGACTCTTGAGAGTCCCTTGGACTGCAGGGAGATCCAACCAGTCCATTCTGAAGGAGATCAGCCCTGGGATTTCTTTGGAAGGAATGATCCTAAAGTTGAAACTCCAGTACTCTGGCCACCTCATGAGAAGAGTTGACTCATTGGAAAAGACTTTGATGCTGGGAGGGATTGGGGGCAGGAGAAGAAGGGGACGAGAGAGGATGAGATGGCTGGATGGCATCACTGACTCGATGGACATGAGTCTGAGTGAACTCCAGGATTTGGTGATGGACAGGGAGGCCTGGCATGCTGCGATTCATGGGGTCACAAAGAGTTGGACACAACTGAGCGACTGAACTGAACTGAACTGAACTGAAGAACTAACACACCCTTTCAGAGTGCCTTAAAGCTGGGTGAGATGCTGCCTGACTCATGAGTCATTTAGGATAACCAATTAGGTCTTCAAATTTATTCAGTTGAATTTTTGATTTTTAACAGCAATAAAACAAAAGTTGTGGAGTGGCTAGAGATTTTAATTTTTTTCATTGTGGAAGCTGTTAATGATCTAAGAACAATTTAGGAAAGAGATGCTACTTTCTTATCCTGTGATGTCTAAACTTAGCAGGCAGACCTTAGCAGCAACCCCAAGCCAAATTCTTGCTACAGTAGTTAGCTGAATAACAACTGTGTGTCATGATCTGTGTGGCTCAAAACTAACATTGGCACAAAATAAGGCATATGCTTAGGGGCAAACATTAACTGGCTGCTCCATCAAATCTGTTTAGAAAAAGATGGAACATAAATGATTCATGATCTGTCAATCCTTTATTTTCACCATGTACTCTTAAATTGATGGAACAACCACCAAAATTATTATGACTAGTCATAGCGCTGGTCTCTCTAGCAGGGCTAAGTGGTGACACAGAAACCAGGGTGCAGATATGCACAACAATTCCTGCAGAGAAGTGCAATCATTTTCTTGGTCTTTTAACTTTGTTTGCAGCATACACACAATCATTCTAAAAATATTTTCTCTTGTGTTTGCAGAGCTGAAATGACACCTTCCAAAGGACCTGTGTGTTGTTCTGTTGCTGGTGGATGGGGAAGGCTGGTACCCTCCAGTCTCCTGGGGGATGAAGAGCCCCACACATCCTCAACTGGAAGGGGAGATCCTGACAACATGTTGAGCATCAGAAAAGAATTTGTCAAAGAGAAAACACTTCCTTCTCTCTCAACCTCTCAGTCATCATTTATCTCTGCCGGTGATGTGTGAATGGACCCAGTCAAATAAACCTTTGTGTGTTGTTGTTTGGTCGCTGATTCATGTCCAACTCTTTGTGACCCCATGGACTGTAGCCCACCAGGCTTCTCAGTCCATGGTATTCTTGTCCATTCAAGAATACTTCAGTGGGTTGCCATTTGCTTCTCCAGGGGATTGAACCTGCATCTCCTGCATTAGCAGGCAAATTCTTTACCACTGTGCCACCTGGGAAACCCCCAGGAGATCATATCTCCATACATTTGGCTGTCATGTCTCTGTTGAGTTTCTCTCACGTCTTTGTTTTTGGTAGTCCTGACAATTTCAAGGAGCAGTGGGCAGGTATTTCATAGAATGTCCCTCAGTTGAGATGTGTCCCATGTTTTTCTCTTGATTCAAGTGGAATTCTGTTTTGTGGGGACTGACAAGGTACAGTTTGTTCTTATCATCTGTATCCAGGATACACACCAACAACACGACTTACCACGGTCAGGGCTCACCTGGATTGACTGACTGAGATGGAATTGCTCAGATCCCCTGAGGTACAGCTACTGTTGTTTCCCCTTCACCACTGTGTTCCCTGGAAGGCTTTGCATACAGCCCACTCCACCACCTTGACAGAAGTGTATCTACATAAATTATTCAGAATTCTTTTGCACAAGTTCAGTTCAGTTCAGTCACTCAGTCGTGTCTGACTCTTTGTGATCCCCTGGACTGCAGCATGCCAGGCCTCCCTGTCCATCACCAACTCCCACAGTTTACACAAACTCATGTCCGTTGAGTTGGGGATACCATCCAGCCGTCTCACCTTCTGTCGTCTCCTTCTCCTCCTGCCTTCAATCTTTGCCAGCATCAGGGGCATTTCAAATGAGTCAGTTCTTCACATCAGGTGGCCAAAGTATTGAACTTTAGCATCAATCCTTCTAATGAATATTCAGGACTGATTTCCTCTGGTTGGATCTGGTTGGATCTACCTGCTGTCCAAGGGACAACGCTCAGGTCTTCTCCAACACCACAGTTCAAAACCATCAATTCTTTGGCTCTCAGATTTCTTTATAGCCCAACTCTCACATCCATACATGACTACTAGAAAAACCATAGCTTTGACTAGATGGACCTTTGTTGGAAAAGTATTGCCTCTGCTTTTTAATATGCTGTCTAGGTTGGTCATAATTTTTCTTTCAAGGAGCAAGCGTCTTTTAATTTCATGGCTGCAGTCACCATCTGCAGTGATTTTGGAGCCCCCCAAAATAAAGTCTGTTACTGTTTATATTGTTTTCCCATCTGTTTGCCATGAAGTGATGGGACTAGATGCCATGATCTTAATTTTCTGAATGTTGAGTTTTAAGATTACTTTTCCACTCTCCTCTTTTACTTTCATCAAGAGGCTCTTTAGTTCTTCACTTTCTGCCATGAGTGGTGTCATCTGCATATCTAAGGTTATTGATATTTCTCCCAGCAATCTTGATTCCAGCTTGTGCTTCTTCCAGCCCAGCGTTTCTCATGATGAACTCTGCATATAAGTTAAATAAGCAGGGTGACAATATACAGCCTTGACATACTCCTTTTCCGATTTGGAACCAGGCTGTTGTTCCATGTCCAGTTCTAACTGTTGCTTCCTGACCTGCATACAGATTTCTCAAGAGGCAGGTCAGGTGGTCTGGTATTCCCATCTCTTTAAGAATTTTCCAGTTTGTGTGGGCCACACAGTCAAAGGCTTTGGCATAGTCATAGATGTTTTTCTGGAACTCTCTTGCTTTTTCAGTGGTCTAATGGATGTGACAATTTGATCTCTGGTTCCTCTGCTTTTTCTAAATCCACCTTGAACATCTGGAAGTTCACAGTTCACGTACTGTGGAATCCTGGCTTGGAGAATTTTGAGCATTGCTTTACTAGCGTGCGAGATGAGTACAACTGTACAGTAGTTTGAGCATTCTTTGGCATTGCCTTTCTTTAGGATTGGAATGAAACCTGACCTTTTCCCGTCCTGTGGCCACTGCTGAGTTTCCCAAATTTGCTGGCATATTGAGTGCAGCACTTTCACAGCATTATCTTTCAGGATTTGAAATAGCTCAACTGGAATTCCATCACCCCCAGCTTTGTTCATAGTGATGCTTCCTAAGGCCCATTTGACTTCACATTCCAGGATGTTTGACTCTAGGTGAGTGATCATACCATCGTGATTATCTGGGTCATGAAGATCTTTTCTGTACATTCTTCTGTGTATTCTTGCCACCTCTTTTTAATATCTTCTGCTTCTGTTAGGTCCATACCATTCCTGTCCTTTATTGTGCCCATCTTTGCATGAAATGTTCCCTTAGTGTCTCTAATTTTCTTGGAGATCTCTAGTCTTTCCCATTCTATTGCTTTTCTCTATTTCTTTGCATTTATCACTGAGGAAGGCTTTCTTATCTCACCTTGCTATTCTTTGGAACTCTGCATCGAGAAGAGTGTATCTTCCCTTTTCTCCTTTGCCTTTAGCTTCTCTTTTCTCAGCTATTTGTAAGGCCTTGTGAGAGGCCAAACCATTTTGCCTTTTTACATTTCTTTTTCTTGGGGATGGTCTTTTGTGTGTGTGTGTGTGTGTGTGTGTGTGTGTGTAATAAAGTTTTATTAACATGTAAAGGAGATAGAGAAAGCTTCTGACATAGGCATCAGAAGAGGGCAGAAACAGTACCTGCTTGCTAATGTTAGCAATGGAGTTATATACTCGCCAGTGAATCCAAAGAATGTCTGGAGGTTGTAAAGACCTCACCAGACCTACTCCCATAATTTACATTTTAAGATAACAGGATTAGCCAGAAGGTTTAATCCAGAAACTGTCCTCAGGCAGGATACATTATTGTTATATAATCCTTGTAAAGACCAGACCTACTCCCATAAATTTACATTTTAAGATAACAGAATTAGCCAGGTTTAATCCAGAGACTGTCCTCAGGCAGGATATATTATTGTTATATAATCATAAGGAATATAGAGGGGAAAAAATGGTTTATCCTTTCTTCATCCTTGAGAATTCCGGACCCCTCTCTCCTTGGGGACCCCTAGACTTCTTATCTTCCTGAATAGGAAATGACTCTCTCATTCCCCCTTTTCTCTTAGGAGAATTATGTTGCCAAGGGAAAGGGGCATCATTTTCATTCCATAACTACTTCCTGCTGTTTAGGGGCATAGTCCCTAAATTGTTAAGGCAACATATTCTCCTAACCTTCATACTGAGGGTCTCTGATCCAGGAGCCCCAAGTAATAGTTGGAGGAGGCTGTGGCACTCATAGGAGCTTGGACAACCATTTGTAACTTAAAAGCTTTTAGACAGTTAGAAACCCCCATTATACAGTTACAGATATAAGGCAAAATAATCATTAAACCAAGTTAAAATCAAAATGAAAAGTCATATTATGTCCATAGTTACTTCAGTCCATCTCAAGGTTGTTAGATGTCATCAGTTTAAGAAGAGGCATCACATGCAATTGTTGTTGAAGGTATTTGCAGACTTGGAGAAAGTCTTTTCCTTGAAGTGGAGATGTCCACCATGGGAAGCCTTCCACTGATGAAGAGGGGAGCACTCCACAGACCCAGCAGTTAGAGTGATTGTGGAATTCAGTGTAGAAGTGAGCCCAGGACAGGGAGGGCATTGTTTTGAGGATCAAACGGCAGACTCAGGATTTTTGGAGTCAGCAGAAGTAGGCTCACATAGATTATCAGGCCCATCTTTTGGCTGTTCCAGACAGTCCCATTATGGAAGTGGATCGGGAAGAAAGTGGGCCAGGGACTTCAGTAAGCATGGAGTAAGTTGCCCCAGTATCTAAAAGGAAATCAACGGATTGGCCCCCCACAGTTATTGATACCTGGGGTTCCTCAGGTGAAATTAGGACAGGTGCTTGTGTGGGGATCCCCAGGCATCTTCAGTCCTGATTGTCTTGAGAGTCCAACCCCTGAAACCTATGCCTCTGGGGACAGTCTCTCTTCCAGTGTGGTTCTTTGAAGACCAGACATGGAGCCGGGGGAGGGGGGGTGTGTGGCTTAGATGCCTGAGGGCAATTCTGCTTGAGATGATCCTCCTTTCCACAGTAATAGCAGTTCAGTTCAGTTCAGTCACTCAATCGTGTTCGACTCTTTGCGACCCCATGAATTGCAGCACGCCAGGCCTCCCTGTCCATCACCAACTCCCGGAGTTCACTCAGATTCACGTCCATCGAGTCAGTGATGCCATCCAGCCATCTCATCCTCTGTCAGCCCTCAATCCCTCCCAGCATCAGAGTCTTTTCCAATGAGTCAACTCTTCTCACGAAGTGGCCAAAGTACTGGAGTTTCAGCTTTAGCATCATTCCTTCCAAAGAAATCCCAGGGTTGATCTCCTTCAGAATGGACTGGTTGGATCTCCTTGCAGTCCAAGGGACTCTCAAGAGTCTTCTCCAACACCACAGTTCAAATGCATCAATTCTTTGGTGTTCAGCCTTCTTCACAGTCCAACTCTCACATCCATACATGACTACTGGAAAAACCATAGCCTTGACTAGACGGACCTTAGTTGGCAAAGTAATGTCTCTGCTTTTGAATACACTGTCTAGGTTGGTCATAACTTTTCTTCCAAGGAGTAAGTGTCTTTTAATTTCATGGCTGCAATCACCATCTGCAGTGATTTTGGAGCCCCCAAAAATAAAGTCTGACACTGTTTCCACTGTTTCCCCATCTATTTCCCATGGAGTGATGGGACCGAATGCCATGATCTTCATTTTCTGAATGTTGAGCTTTAAGCCAACTTTTTCACTCTCCTCTTTTACTTTCATCAAGAGGTTTTCTAGTTCCTCTTCACTTTCTGCCATAAGGGTGGTGTCATCTGCATATCTGAGGTTATTGATATTTCTCCCGGCGATCTTGATTCCAGCTTGTGTTTTTTCCAGCCCAGCGTTTCTCATGATGTACTCTGCATAGAAGTTAAATAAGCAGGGTGACAATATACAGCCTTGACGTACTCCTTTTCCTATTTGGAACCAGTCTAGCCCATCCCTTTTCACCTGGGTCCCTGTTGGTGTTTTTCTCAGGCTGTTTAAGAATGGTTCTCATAGTCATTTCCAAGGCTTCCGCCTGCTCCTTTGTCTTTTTCTGCCTTTCTTTCTTTTCCTCATATTCCCTACCATAATAGACTGTTTGAGCCAGTTGTAACAGAGTATCTAAAGACTGATTTGGTCCATAGGCCCGTTTTAATAGCTTATGGCGGATATCTGGAGCCGACTGAGTGAGAAATCTATCCTTTAAGATCCCTTTTCCCTCTTCACTTTCGGGATCAATCTCAGTGATTCTGTGAAGAGCTTCTCTCAGTCTATCTAGAAATTTACCAGGAGCTTCCTTCTCCTCCTGTTCTATGTTTGCCAATTTGCCATATTTTAGAGGCTTAGAATGCGCCTGCTTGAGTCCTTCAAGAATACATCTGACATGGAAGCAACTCAGAAAGATGGTAATGATAACCCTGTATGCGAGACAGCAAAAGAAACACAGATGTATAGAACAGTCTTTTGGACTCTGTGGGAGAGGGCAAGGGTTGGATGATTTGGAAGAATGGCAATGAAACATGTATATTATCATATGTGAAACAAATCACCAGTCCAGGTTCGACGCATGATTCAGGATGCTCGGGGCTGGTGCACTGGGATACCATCCCCTATGGGGAGGGAAGTGGTGGCGGGGGGGGGGGGGGGCGGGTTCAGAATGGGGAAAAAAAAAAGAAAAATCTGACAAAATGACCCTGATCCCATCTTCCTTTAGCTGTGCTGTAGTCCCAGTCTGGTTCAGTAATTGGGACTGCCTGTTTCCCAGTGGGGAGGGTAGTTATCTCATCCTCCCTCTTCCCTGCTGATTCGTTACCAAACCATTCATCTCAATAAGCAACCGCTTTACCAAAACTCAAGTTTTTGAGTTGGGATCAGCGTTTGTCCCAAGATATACATCACATCCTTCCAAGTAAGGCCATAAAGCAGAGTAACACCTTTAAAAGCTCTAATATATTTTTCTAGATCCTCTAAAGAGTCTCCCAGATCCTCCTTGATTCTTTGTATTTCTTGATAAGAAAAAGGCTTATTAAGTCTCATAGACTGATTATTTCTCCCGGTGGGTGCTTCATGAAGAGGCAACAGCTTGTGTGGCTGTTCCTCAGTCTCTCTGGCTGCTCTGTGCATATGATCCCAGGGATAGATTGGAGAAACCTGCTTTTCTTTATCTCTTTGTCTTTTGTCCTCCATCTCATCTAGCAAAGTAGGAGGACAGGAGGGAGCTGAAGGAGTCACACCCAGATCTATACCCTTAGGACACAAGTCTGGCATATTTCACAGAGAGAAAAAGGGCAATACATATGCTACTTCTACCCATTTCCCTTGTTTTTTACAGAACCGGTCTAATTGTAAAACAGTATTATACTTAAGAGACCCTCCAACCGGCCACCGTTCGCCATCCTCCAATGGATGCTGTAGCCATGCAGCATCAAGTAGGAAGACCAGGTGTGTCTTCTTTAAACCCTGGGATCAAATCTATCCCAGTTTTTCAGGATACAGTTCAAAGGAGTGAGGCTGGAATTGTTAGCTCCCTTCTTGTCCTCAAGCATCCCAGATGAGCCCTCAAGATGAAAGGTTGTTCCTGAACCATGCAAAGACACCAGGATTCTTGGCCTCTGGAGGAGAAGAATTCAATCCGGGGCCAGAGACGAGGCTTGATCGCCCAGAGCTTTGTGTAATAAAGTTTTATTAAAGTATAAAGGAGATGGAGAAAGCTTCTGACATAGGCATCAGAAGGGGGCAGAAAGAGTACCCCTTGGGGATGGTCTTGATCCCTCCCTCCTGCACAATGTCACGAGCCTCCATTTACAGTTCTTCAGGAACTCTATCAGATCTAATCCCTTCAATCTATTTGTCACTTCCATTGTATAATTATAAGGGATTTGATTTAGGTCATACCCAAATGGTCTAGTGATTTTCCCTATTTTCTTCAGTTTAAGTCTGAATTTGGCAATAAAGAGTTCATGATCTGAGCCACAGTCTGCTCCCAGTCTTGTTTTTGCTGACTGTATAGAGCTTCTCCATCTCTGGCTGAAAAGAATATAATCAATCTGATTTCAGTGTTGACCATCTGGTGATGTCCATGTGTAGAGTCTTCTCTTGCATTGTTGGAAGAGGGTGTTTGCTATGACCGGTATGTTCTCTTGGCAAAACTCTATTAGCCTTTGCCCTACTTCATTCTGTACTCCAAGGCCAAATTTGCCTGTTTCTCCAGGTGTCTCTTGACTTCCTACTTTTGCATTCCAGTCCCCTATAATGAAAAGGACATCTATTTTGAGTGTTGGTTCTAGAAGGTCTTGTAGGTCTTCAGAGAACTGTTCAACTTCAGCTCCTTCAGCATTACTGGTCGGGTGTAGACTTGGATTGCTTTGATATTGAATGGTTTGGCTTGGAAACAAACAGAGGTCATTTTGTCACACGAGTGTATGTTCCTCGGTTCTTTGTCTCGTCACAACAAAGATTTGGAGCGACGGAGATTAAAGCCCTCAGTGCGTCCCAGCTCTCGGGTCTTGGACAAACTGGGTTATAGCTCTCAGGCAAATCAGTGTTACAGCTCTATTTTATTTAGAAGATAGCAGGAGAATACATCCTTGAAGCGTGAGGGCATGCCAACCCAAAGACTTGAAGAGAAGAGAGTGGAGGAGCGTGGGGGGGAGGGAGAGAGAGAGAGGGAGAGAGAGAGAGAAAGAGCGCACGCACGCGGGAGAGAAAGAGAGAGAGAGAGCACGCATGCAGGAGAGGAAGAGAGAGAGCGAGAGCGCGCACCTTGACTCCTCCTTTTACATGTTTTCCTCCACCTGGGCCTGCCCTAAGAATTGGGCTTCCCATCTCTTGAGGGGGGAATGTTAGGTAGGTAGAATAGGGAAAAGGAGCCCAAAATGGCAGTGGCTAAAAAAACAAGGAAGGTCAAAGGAAGGTCCGAGGACCTGAAGACTTCAGGTAGAAGAAACAGCACTCCTGGCTAAGCCCAATTTGCTTAGGGCAGGCCCAGGTGGAGGATAACATATAAAAGGAGGAGCCAAACCGCGCTCTCTGCCTCTCTCTCTCTCCCTTCCTCTCCTGCATGCATGCTCTCTCTCTCTCTCCCCCACGTGCGTGCACTCTTTCTCTCTCTCTCTCCCTCCCCCACACGCTCCTCCACTCTCTTCTCTTGAAGTCTTTGGGTTGGCATGCCCTCACGCTTCAAGGATGTATTCTCCTGCTATCTTCTAAATAAAATAGAGCTGTAACACTGATTTGCCTGAGAGCTATAACATGGTTTGTCCAAGACCCGAGAGCTGGGACGCACTGAGGGCTTTAATGTCCGTCGCTCCAAATCTTTGTTGTGACGAGACAAAGAACCGAGGAACATACACTCGCGTGACAATTTTGTCATTTTTGAGATTGCGTCCAAGTACTGCATTTGGTACTCTTTTGTTGACTATGATGGCCACACCACTTCTTCTAAGGAATCCTTGCCCACAGTAGTAGATATAATGGTCATCTGAGTTAATTTCACGCATTGCAGTCCATTTTAGTTTACTGATTCCTAAAATGTTGATGTTCACTCTTGCTGTATCCTGTTTGACCACTTCCAATTTCTCCTGATTCATGGACCTAACGTTCCAGATTCCTATGCAATATTGCTCTTTACAGCATCAGACCTTGCTTCCATCACCAGTCACATCCACAACTGGATGTTGTTTTTGCTTCGGCTCCATCTTTTCATTCTTTCTGGAGTTATTTCTCCACTGATCTCCAGTAGCATACTGGGCACCAACCAACCTGGGGAGTTCATCTTTCAATGTTCTATCTTTTTGCCTTTTCATACTGTTCATGGGATTCTCAAAGCAAGAATACTGAAGTGGTTTGCCATTCCCTTCTCCTGTGGACATTTTGTCAGAATTCTCCACCATGACACGTCTGTCTTGGGTGGCCCTACACGGCATGGCTCATAGTTTCATTGAGATAGACAAGGCTGTGGTCCATGTGATCAGATTGGTTAGTTTTCTGTGATTGTGATTTTTAGTCTGTCTGCCCTCTGATGGAGAAGGATAAGAGGCTTATGGAAGCTTCCTGATGGGAGAGACTGATTGAGGGGGAAACTGGGTCTTGTTCTAATGGGCAGGGCCACGCTCAGTAAATCTTTAATCCAACTTTGTGTTGATGTGTGGGGCTGTATTCCCCACCTGTTATTTACCTGGGACCAAACTATGGTGGAGGTAATGAAGATAATGGCGACCTCCTTCTAAAGGTCCCATGCACGCACTGCTACACTCAGTGCCCCCGACCTTGCAGCAGGCCACCACCAACCCATGCCTCTGCCGGAGACTCCTGGACACTCACAGGCAAGTCTGGGTCAGTCTCTTGTGGGATCACTGTTCCTTTCTCCTGGGTCCTCGTGCACACAAGTTTCTGTTTGTGCCCTCCAAGTGTCTGTTTCCCCAGTCCTGTGTAAGTTCTGGTGGCTCTATGGTGGGGTTAATGGCAACCTCCTCCAAGAGGGCTTATGCCACACCCAGGTCTGCTGCATCCAGAGCCCCTGCCCCTGCAGCAGGCCACTGCTGACCCGTACCCCACAGGAGACACTCAGACACAGTTCTGTCTCAGTCTCTCTGGGGTCTCTGGGTCCTTGTGTGCACAAGGTTTGTTTGAAGCCTCTGAGTGTCGCTGGCAGGTAGGGAGTTTGATCCTAAGTGCAATTTTGCCCCTCCTACCATCTTGCTAGGGCTTCTCTTGCTTTGCCCTTCTCTTTCTCGAAGGGCAAAGGCCCTTCAATGTGGGGTATCTCCTCACAGCCACTCCAGCGCCTACCCTCTTGCTGGGGCTTCTCTGCCCTTGGACGTGGGGTATTTCCTCACAGTCGCTCCAGCGCAGATTTGTGCATTCTTCCTCATTAAAAAATTCAGTCATTGATTTATGAATACATTCATGGATATAGAGTCTTGGATATTTACTCACATAGAGTATAGACTCATGGATATTTACTTTATATTTTAAGGTTTTATCTAATACTGTGTTGTTTAGATAGTTCCAGCTGTGACCATTTGGAGCTCTTTCAGGGTACTCCATGTCACATTGACACACCCCAGTCACCATGAGTGTATGTGTATACTTCATTACTTTCTGGCACCACAATGCACTCTGGCTACACCTTCCCGTGAGCCCCCTTCCCTTGGGAAATGTTAGTAATAAGTTCTGTCATGGCCTTGGCCCCTCTGTGTAGTAACTCAGACACCTCCATACACTCTAATCCTATAGAAATGTGTCTGGGAAAGATGCAATACACCAGCATATAGGCCTTAGTGGTTTAATACACATACACACATAGTTCTTTATTGCAAAATGTTGGAGAATTTAGCTACATTGTTAAATAAGGAAAAAGTGCAAAAAATACAAATTAACTTGACCTATGAAGTTAGGATTTTTGAATAACACAATAGAAAAAGAAAGGATTATTAAGACATATTTGCAGAAATGTTAATGCTTCCCAAGCTACCATTCAAAGGACAAAGGAAATTAAATGTTATAGTAAAGGTCAAACTTAAAGTAGAAATGATAAAGAAAAGTTGTTTGTGTGCTTGTGTGTGTTTGATTTTTAGAAATCTAACCAATCACAATTATATTTTTGAAACAAAAGTATGAAACCACTTAACTGCAGGGAAAGAAGTTACTGGAATTTGGTTCACAGTGGAAAATGTTCAAGGCTGTCTATAAGATTACTGATCATGGAATGCTTTTTATGAGAAACATTTAAAATTGACTAACATCATCTCAAGGCCATGTCTGTTCACACTAAGTTTATAAGTGCTTTGAAATTAATCACCCACATTATGCTTACACTCAGGGTGACCATGTAATTAGTGTGATTATTAATATCACCTCCTCTTGCTCTCAGAAGTGTGCTGGTTTGGACAGAAAATTACAACAAATTACACATCTGTCTAACCCTCACTTATCCCGGAGCTGAACTTTTTTTTTTTTTTAGCATGTGATAAAAGGCACTTGAACTGAAAGAATGTTGATCTAAAGTGTTTACCCTGAAGTGTGGTGCTATGTGCTCAGTCGCCTCAGTCGTGTCGACTCTGTGTGACCACTGGACTGTAGCCTGCCAGGCTCCTCTGTCCATGGGTTTTCCAAGGCAAGAATACTAGAGTGGGTTGCCCTTTCCTCCTCCAGGGGAGCTTCCCAAAAGACCTAGAGTAAATCCTGTAAACCATTGCTTAATGTAAATAGTTCTTACAATTGATAAAAAAAAATTGCAGACATATATTATCAATAGTCACTAAATATTATCACCATCATCAGGCCTATTTTCTTTTTTTAACTGAAGTAGAGTTGACTTACAATACTGGGTTAGTTTTATATGTGCAGCAAAATGATTCCATTATACATATACATATTTTTTTAGATTTTTTTTCCATTAAAAGTTATTTTAAGATATTGAATATAATTCCCTGTGCTCAACAGTAAATAGTTGTTGTTTTTATATTTTAACTAATCTCAAACTCCACATTTATTCCTTCCCCCCTTTCCCCTTTGGTAGCCATAAGTTTGTTTTCTATGTCTGTGAATCTATTTCCATTTTGTTAGTGAATTCCTTTGTACCATATTTTAGATTCTACATATAAATGATATCATATAATATTTGTCTCTGACTCCTTCACTTAGTATGACAATCTCTTGATCCATCCATATTGCTGTGTGCATGTGTGCTAAGTCGCTTCAGTTGTGTCTGACTCTTTGTGACCCTATGGACTCCAGCCTACCAGGCTTCTCTGGTCAAGAAATTCTCAAGGGAGGAACATTGGAGTGGATTGCCATGACCTCGTCCAGGGGATCTTCCCGACCCAGGGATTGAACCTGTGTCTCTTAAGTCTCCTGAGTTGTCAGGCAGGTTCTTTACCACTAGTGCCACCTGGGAAGCCCCTCATGTTGGTGCAAATGGCATTATTTCATTCTTTTTAATGGCTGAGTAATATTCCACTATATACATGTACCACTTCTTCTTTATCCATTCATCTGTTGATGGAAACTTGGGTTGCTTCCACGTCTTCATCAAGCCTGTTTCCTTGATATTGTTTTTTGGCTGTGCCATGTAGCATGTGGGATCTTAGCTGCCCAACCAGGGCTGGAACCCATGCCCCCTGCAGTGGAAGTGTGAAGTCCTTATCACTGGACTACCAAGGAATTCCCATTTTCCTGATTTTACTTGTAGGTTAACTTCAGTACCTTTGAACTGCAATCAGATTTTTATTATATAGAAGATGCTTTTAAGACATCAGTAAGCCTATAGAACTCTAGGGGGAGCTTCTTTGCACAAAGGGGTCAGTAAAAGGCTTTTGTGCTCAGAAATGTGCTAAAGGTAAATCAAACCAGCTAAAATCTTCACAGAACATTGTGTCCCCAACACCTCAAGGATACTAACAATGGCTGATTTTGACATTATTCAGCATATATCCTGTCTGCAGTCTCCTCTTTGTCCAGAACATCCCCTAGTTCAATCTCAGACTAATCCTCCCCAAAGCCCACCCAATCCTGGTATCTTCCTTCCTTCCTTCCCCCTAACTCCCTAAAGTGAAGTCGCTCAGTTGTGTCCGACTCTTTATGATCCCATAAACTGTAGCTTACCAGGCTTCTCTGTCCATGGGATTTTCCAGGCAAGAGTACAGGAGTGGGTTGCCATTTCCTTCTCCAGAGGATCTTCCCCACCCAGGGACTGAACCTGGGTCTCCCACATTGTAGGCAGATGCTTTACCATCTGAGCCACCAGGAAAGCCTTTAAAGCCTTACCCAGGTGAAGAGTTAGTCACCTAGTCGTGTCCATCTCTTTGTGACCCCATGGACTGTAGCCAGGCTGCTCTGTCCATGGGATTCTCCAGAGAAGAATACTGGAATGGATTGCCATTCCTTCTCCAGGGCATCTTCCTGACCCAGGGATCGAACCTGGGTCTCCTGCATTGCAGGGGGATTCTTTACCATCTGAGCCACCAGGGAAGCTCTAGGGGTGACAAATTCCCCAAGGACCTGTCCCCCACCCCCCACCGCCCCCAGCCTGCCCTGCTGCTCCTCCGTCCCGGAGTCTCTTCACTCCAGGCATGCTGACCAGAGCAGCTCTCCAATGTGGAGAGCCTCAGTCTTCATGGTTTCTCTTTATTGGAGTCTCTGAAGCACCAAAATCATGGTGCATTACTGAGAGCTATTCATTTAAAATTTTTATTTGGTAAACCTCCTAGGAAAGTGAAAAACAATCACTTCTTTCCCCTCTTTTCCCTGCCTAGAGGCAATTCACTGTTACCCTATCTTCACCATTGAGGCCAGCAATGGGGTTCGTGTAAGCCTGTCCTTGGAGGAGTGGGCCTAAACCCTGCCATGCAGAGAGCAGTACGTCTGAATCCACATTCAAAAACATCTTTGCAAGAACAGAGTATGGAGAAGGTGGGAATCTTCTAAGGAAAGCTCCTGGTCCTCAACATGATAAAATTCCAGAAAATGGCCTTACAGAACTGAAAAGATGACAATGGCGGTTTAATCCTCAGTTTCATTGTTCTACTCCCTCCTCCCCTCCTGTCTGAGTTTCTTTCCATGCATGTCTGTTCACCTAGGAATCTTGATGACACCTGGCTGTTGGCATTCAGACCATTTATTTCCTTGTAATCACAGCCTTCGTGGGCCACAAACACCCAACCTTCTAAGCACACAGAAATCCTACTGTGCTTTACAAGAGGAAATGTATTCCTATAAATAATTCCTATTATTCCACAATTAACCATTGGAATAATATTTATATTTTCTGAATGAGTTGCATGAAGGTGAACTTTTCGCCTTACCTGTTCTCTTTTTATTTTTAAAATGAGATTAAGATAACTAAGATCACTGGAGGGAGCTTTGTGAAGTCAGAAAACCTGGGTTTCTCTTCATTTTACCTCTGACTAGTTATGATACCGTAAGCACACCATGTAATAGTCTGATTAGAAGATCCTATTGAGAAAGGCAGGAACAGGAAGCCATCTGGTGTGTAAGGTACCTGCTGGTTGAAAAAGTTATGCAGTCAAAAATAATCTCAGTATGACAACACTTGAAATTAGGTATCTGGGCAAACACGCCGCCAAGTGGCCAGCCCAGTAGAGGGCTATATTCCCAGAATCTGCACAAAGATTGGGACAGGGTAAAAAGCCATGAAAACCACAGACCTGGTGTGGGGCTGATAGGAAAAGATTGACAGGTTTGGTTTCAAAATGACCTAAAGATAGAGGAATGATCAATAATTGTCATGATGCTTCTGGACAGATTTGAACAGAGTATGGAGCATGGGGGTGGGATGAAGAACTGTGCGTGTATAAAAAGGGGTGCCTGGGTGAGAACATGATTGGCAATGCCAGCTATGGCCCAGGATCTGGAAGATGTAGACAGTCCCAGATGGATGTTAATATAGTGCTGTGTTCATTCCAAACTACAAGAAGTATAAAAAAAGCTTTCAAGTTCATTTTTCCCAGCATTTAACTACAGAAAGTTTTAAATATACATAAAAGTTGAGAGAATTTTACAGTATAAACCTGTATACCCACAACCTAGGTTTTACCATTAACATATGATTATGCCTGCTTTATTGATGCCTCTACCATCCGTCAACCCATCTTATTTTTCGATGCATTTCAAAGTAAGTTACAGGAATCAGTACTCTTTCCCTAAATTTAATATTGTTTACAATTTTTTTAAGGTAAAGTGTACACACAATGAAATGAACACTTCTGAAGTTCTATGAATTTTGACAAATGCATATACCTAGGCATTCCAGGGTGTAGAATAGTTTCTTCACCTGAGAAACTCCCCTTGCTCATCTGCAGTCAGTCTTTGTCCCTGCCCACCCAGAGCCATTCACTATCTTTATTTCTACTTCCAGGTTATTTTTCCTTGTTCCAGAACTTCATGTAAAAGGAATCATACAATTTGTACTCTTCTGTGTCACTCAGCATAATATTTTTGAGATCCACACTGCACCCCCACCAACTCCACCAGTAGTTGTGTATATTCCTAGCTTGTTCTTTGTTGTTGTTGTTGATTAGTGTTCCATTTTATGAAAACACTAAGCTTGTTTTCCATTCTCTTATTGATAGACACTTAGCTGTTTTGGGTTATCCTGAATAAAACCACTAGGATATACAAGTATTTTGAGGACATGCATTTTCATTTCTCTTGGGTTATATGCAGGAGGAGAATTGCTAGAGTAATTCTGAAGGAAACATGGAATCATTTTACAAAGTGGTTGCTCCAGTTTCACATTCCCACAGCAAGGTCTGAGGGCTCCAGTTACTCCTCATGCTTGCTAGCACTTGCAGTGATACCTTGTGGTATGTGCTGTGTTCAGTTGTGTCCGACTCCTTGTGAACCCATGGGCTGTAGCCCACCAGGCTCTGTCCATGGGATTCTTCAGGCAAGAACACTGGAGTGGGTTGCCATTTCCTTCTTCCAGGGATCTTTCCAATCCAGAGATTGAACCCAGGTCTCCTGCATTGCAGGTGGATTCTTTACAGTCTGAGCTACCAGAGAAGCCCAAGAATGCTGGAGTACGTAGTCTATTCCTTCTCCAGAGGGATCTTCCCAACCTAGGAATTGAACCAGGGTCTCCTGCTTTGCAGGCGGGTTCTTTACCAGCTGAGCTACCAGGCAAGCCTCACAGGGACACCTTACATGATTTTAATTTACATATTTCTAATGACTAGTGACACTGGACAGCTTTTAATGAGATTACTAACTAATCATATCTTTGTGACATATGTATTCAAACCTTCTATCTGTTAATTCAGTGAGATATTTATATCCCAGTTGTAGATATAAATATGGAGTCCTTCAATTTAGTTCAGTCGTGTCCGACTCTTTGCGACCCCACGAATCACAGCACGCCAGGCCTCCCTTCCATCACCAACTCCCGGAGTTCACTCAGACTCGTGTCCACCGAGTCAGTGATACCATCCAGCCATCTCATCCTCTGTCGGCCCCTTCTCCTCCTGCCCCCAATCCCTCCCAGCATCACAGTCTTTTCCAATGAGTCAACTCTTCGCATGAGGTGGCCAAAGTACTGGAGTTTCAGCTTTAGCATCATTCCTTCCAAAGAAATCCCAGGGCTGATCTCCTTCAGAATGGACTGGTTGGATCTCCTTGCAGTCCAAGGGACTCTCAAGAGTCTTCTCCAACACCACAGTTCAAAAGCATCAATTCTTCAGTGCTCAGCCTTCTTCACAGTCCAACTCTCACAGCCATACATGACCACAGGAAAAACCATAGCCTTGACTAGACGGACCTTAGTCGGCAAAGTAATGTCTCTGCTTTTGAATATACTATCTAGGTTGGTCATAACTCTCCTTCCAAGGAGTAAGCGTCTTTTAATTTCATGGCTGCAGTCACCATCTGCAGTGATCTTGGAGCCCCCCAAAATAAAGTCTGACACTGTTTCCACTGTTTCCCCATCTATTTCCCATGAAGTAATGGGACCGGATGCCATGATCTTCATTTTCTGTATGTTGAGCTTTAGGCCAACTTTTTCACTCTCCTCTTTCACTTTCATCAAGAGGCTTTTTAGTTCCTCTTCACTTTCTGCCTTACTTTATCCTTAATACCAGTGCATTCTCTGATTGATATGCTCCCTCAGTTGATGGTTTGCTTAGTCATTTAAAAATATATATATTTATTTATTTGTCTGCCTTGGGTCTTAGTTGCAGCATGTGGGATCTTGTTCCCCAGTCAGGGGATCACAGCTGGACCTCCTGAATTGGGAGCTCAGAGTCCCAGCCACTGGACCAACAGGGAAGCCGTGCTTATTCATTTTTAAAAGGTGTCTTTTAATAAGAAATTTTAAATTATAATTAAGTCCAGGTTATCACTTTTCCTTTTAACATTTTGTTTTTAATGACTACTTTTTTCCTATTATTATTATTGTTTCTTTTTTCTTTTTTTTTAGGAAACATTTATCTACCCTCAAATCAGAAAACTAGCCTCCTATGTTTCCTCCTGAAAATTTCATGGTTTGAGCTTTTACATTTTGGTGTATGGTCTATCTCAAAATAATGTTTGTATATGGTGTGAGATAGGGATAACACTTTATTTCCACCACCACCCCCCACCAAATATCAAGTTGTTTTAGTACCATTTGCTGAAAAGATTGTCCATTTTTCCAATATTTTTGTCTTCTTTGCTGAAAATCAAATAAGCCTATAAGCTTGGCTCTGTTTTTCTTCTCTGTATTCTGCCCTGTTTGTGTATTTATTGATCCTTATTTGAGTACTACACTGTTTTGAAAGCTGTAGGTTTGCAGTGTGTATTGAAGTCAGGTGGTGTAAGTTCTCCAGTTTTAGTCTTCTTCAGACTCTTCTAGGTCCTTTGATTTCCATATAAACTTAAGAACTCACTGGTCAATTCCTATAACAAAGACTATGAGATTATAATTAGGGTTGTCATGAATTTCATTTACTTTTTAATTCAAAAATGTTGGATATTTTTGAGTATTTGATTTTATTCTGACTTTGCTTTTAACAAGAACATAAAGAAAATAGAATACAAAATTTTAGAAAAGATCAAAGTGATTAAATGGCTTCACACTAGCAGAGAGAACAGAGTATAGGAATGGTTTGGGTTGTGCCCGTAAGATGCACATTTTCTCTCAATTTTTGCCTAGTATTTTGCTAACTGCTTGGTGATTTTTATATGCATATTATACAAGGCACAAAACAACCACACAGCTCAGTCTGACTTTGCTTCTAATATTGTTTACCAATTCTCCCCTGGTTCTTATGCTAGGGATAATAAGAGTGTATACCTACATGATTCAAACATAAATGGAAGGACTTCCCTGCTGGTACAGTGGATAGGAATCTGCCTGCCAATGCACGGGACCCAGATTCAATTCCTGGTCCAGGAAAATTCCATGGAGTCACAAAGAGTCAGACACAACTGAGCAACTTTCACTTACACTTTCATTACAGGCCAGGGACTCTTTTTTGTTGGTATTGTTCAGTCGCTAAGCTGTGTCCAACTCTTTTCGACCCCATGGATTGCAGCATTCCAGGCTTCCCTGTCCTTCACTTTCTCGCAGAGCTTGCTCAAACTCATGTCCATTGAGTCAGTGATGCCATCCAACCATCTTGTCCTCTGTCGTTTCCTTCTCCTCCTGCCCTCAATCTTTCCCAACATCAGGATCTTTTCCAGTGAGTCGCCTCTTTGCACCAGGTAGCCAGAGTATTGGAGCTTCAGCTTCAGCATCAGTCCTTTCAGTGAATATTCAGGATTAATTTCCTTTAGAATTGACTGGTTTGATCTCCTTGCAGTCCAAGGGACTCTCAAGAGTCTTCGCCAGCACCACAGTTCAAAAGCATCAATTCTTTGGCTCTTAGCCTTCTTTATGGTCCACCTCTCACATCCATACATGACTCCTGGAAAAACTAAAGCTTTGACGAGATGGAACTTTGTTGACAAAGTGATGTCTCTGCTTTTCAATATGCTGTTTACATTTGTCATAACTCTCTTCCCAAAGAGCAGGTGTCTTTTCATGGCTTCAGTCACTGTCCGCAGTGATTTCAGAGCCCAAGAAAATGAACTCTGCCACTATTTCTATTTTTCCCCCATCTATTTGCCATGAAGCAATGGAACCGAATGCCATGATCTTAGTTTTCTGGATGTTGAGTTTTAAGCCAGCTTTTTCACTCTCCTTTCTCACTGTCATCAAGAGGCTCTTCAGTTCTTCCTTGCTTCCTGTCATTAGGGTGGTGTCATCTGCATATCTCAGGTTGTTGAGGAATTTTGGCATATACATTTTTGCCTCATTTGACCTGCTGAGGATCATGTGGTGTCAGCATGATTATAAAACCCATTTTCCACTATAGGAACCTGAGGTTCAGACATTAAGTGATTCACCCCTAGGAATTTGAATCTCAGCTTGTTTGACTTCAGAGCCCGAGTACTATCTATTCCATCGCCCAATACAAAGAGGTTCTGTTCACTGAAGACCTTATCTCACAATATTATATGCAGGGCTCTCCAGCTGATTTAATTTTCCAGAACTCTGATTTTCCTTCCAGGATCCCAAGCTTTGAGGAAAGACTCAACTTCTGTTGAGATCTTGGAAACAGTGAATTTACTATCCCTCCTGCCTCCCACTAGACATCTTCTTTCTCTCTTAGCTACCTCCTCTCTCTGGTGAGTTTAGGGGGATCAGAGCTAGCAACAAGAGATAAATGAAAGGATGCCAGGCAAGGGCAACCTTCGGGGGAGAAAACTGTTGTGTTTTGGAGGCAGTATCTAAGCCTCTAGGACTCTGGCTGCTGTTGGCCGGATCCCCAAGCATGGAGAGCACCTTGGCAGTGTGTTTCTCCCTCCTGCCCAGAGGACCCGCTTGTCTTCCTACTGGGCTGAGGCACCCTGGAGCATCCACAAGCCTACATGGAGGTGTCCAATTAGTCTTACTCAGTGTGGCTGGCATGGATCATCCAGAATTATTCTGCTCTGCTCAGTTATGGAATTACCATTTCTGTTTCCAACTGGCAGCAGCCTGTCTCCCTTCCCAGATACATTTCCATCTTAACAAAGCTCTTATCCTGCCAGGCCTTTGCCTAGCATTTACCGACCTTCTCCCACTATAGGCAGAATAAAGCCCTGCTCCTTGCCAGGGCCCTGAAGGCCTCCCAGGATCTGATCCAGCTCTCCCATCCCCTGGCCCCTTCCTTCCCTCACTCTTTTTCATTTTCTGTGATCTGGTTCCTTCTCATCATTGGAGCTCAGCTTATCTGAATCTCAGCGGGCCTTTGCTCTCTCTCAGCCTTGCACAGCTTCCTCCCACCCTCTCTGGCTTCCATTTTATCACATTGCCCTTTCTAGTTTTCCCAGAGAAAGAACATTTCACAGGCAGAAATCATGTTTTAGATTGATGTGTTCATTTGTTCATTTTGTTTTCTGACTCTCTCCTGCCATCAAAACACAATCATTATTAATATTCAGGAGGGTGTTTTCCAGGATTTTTCTTCTTGGCCTCGAGGCAGGTGGGATCTTCTTAGCTCCTTGACAAGGGATCGAACCCACCGTCCACTGCATTGCTGCATTGGAAGGCAAAGTCTTTTTTTTTATGGTCTCTTAATTACGGGTCTTTGGTTTATTTAATTCCAGATATTCTTATTTTAACATACGAGAGTCTTTAAAAAGAAGGAATTTTTTATTATCGCAGGCATTTTTACCCAGATGAGTATTATATAGTAGAAAAATGATTTAGAGTTTAGCAGTAGATAATAGGAGTACAATTGCTTCTAGTTAAACAGATAACTATAATACAATAGACTTACTTGTGAAGCTAAACTCATAATTGGTCTCAACTGTAGGGAACTCAATTGTTGCACTTATGGATGTGTTCTTTAGTCATCTGTTATATTTCTTCCTCTGGGAAATGGACTCGATGCATTTATTACTGGGATCTCTGATACTAGAACTGGAATGAGACCATTCTGGGAATTTGATGAAATCTATAAAAATTCTTCAAGAAAAATGTGCACATATAAATGCATTCAAATTTCTAAATATAATTGGAAGGCAAAGTATTAACCAGTGGACCTCCAGGGAAGTCCCCAGGTTTTTTTCTATGCATATATTTGAATGAAATTTGGAGTATTCTGTACAGATTTTTACATTGGAAATTTATTTTTACTCAAAGTGTTATGTAGATGTTTAGATATATCACAGAAATGATGAATGATGTGAAAAGAAAAGAACCAATACACATGTGTGCATGGGATGAAGCAGTGTTAGTCTATCAAGTGGGGAGTTGGTTTCATTAACCATCCAAGATAGTTTTACTGGAAATTTCACACTGTTGGTGAGAGTGAAAATTGGATCAGTCTTTCTAGAGAATAATTTTTAAAATTAATTAATCTATTTTAATTGGGGCTAACTACTTTACAATATTGTAGTGGCTTTTGCCATACATCGACATGAATCAGCCATGGGTGTACAATGTGTCCGCCAGCCTGAACCCCCCTCCCACTTCCCTCCCCACCCTAACCCTCTGGGTTGTCCCAGTGCACCAGCTTTGAGTCCCCTGCTTCATGCATTGAACTTGGACTGACCATCTATTTCACATATGGTAATATACATGTTTCAATGCTATTCTCTCAAATAATCCCACCCTCACCTTCTCCCACAAAGTACAAAAGTCTGTTCTTTACATCTGTGTCTCTTTTGCTATCTTGCATATAGGATTGTTGTTACCATCTTTCTAAATTCCATGTATATGCATTAATATACTGTATTGGTGTTTCTCTTTCTGACTTACTTCACTCTGTGTAATAGGCTCCAGTTTCATCCACATCATAAGAAATTACTCAAATGCATTCTTTTTTATAGCTGAGTAATATTTCTTTGTGTATATGTACCACAACTTCCTTATCCATTCATCTACTGATGGACATCTAGGTTGCTTCCATGTCATAGCTATTGTAAACAGTGCTGCAATGAACATTGGGGTATACGTGTCTCTTTCAATTCTGATTTTCTCGGTGTATATGCCCAGCAGTGGGATTGCTGGGTCATATGGCAGTTCTATTTCCAGTTTTTTAAGGAAACTCTACACTGTTTTCCATAATAGCTGTACTAGTTTGCATTCCACCAACAGTGTAACAGTGTAAGAGGGTTCCCTTTTCTCCATACCCTCTCCAGATATTTATTGTTTGTAGACTTTGATGGTAGCCATTCTGACTGGCGTGAGATGGTACCTCATTGTGGTTTTGATTTGCATTTCTCTAGAGAATAATTTGAACTTGTATCAAAATTTCAAAAATTGACATCCTTTGAACGAGGGTAAACTCAATCCTAGGAATTTAACCATAGGAAATAATGGGAAAACTACAAAAATGCTCATCACGTCTTGGTTTATGAGGGTAAAAATAAGAAACAACAACTTATTTACTTCACAATAAAGGATCAATCTGGAAAATTTTAATCTAGTTGTGTGTGCGTGCTCAGTCTTGGGTCTTGTCCAACTCTTTGCAACCCTTTGGATTGTAACCCTCCAGGTTTCTCTGTCCATGGGATTCTCCAGGCAAGAATACTGGAGAGGGTAGCCATGCCCTCCTTCAGGGGATCTCCCTGACCCAGTGATTGAACCTGTGTCTCTTGCGTTTCCTGCTTGGCAGGCAGATTCTTTACCACTAGAGCCACCTGGGACGTATCCGCTAGACAAAGCAGTGGTTTTTTGGTTTTGCTCATGAGTATCATCTGACACCTAACGAGAACTTGAAAGCCAACATTGTTCTTTCTTTAGACTTTTATTGCCCTAGAGTGCCGATTTGCATTTTTGTTATTTATTATTTTCTCGAACCTATTTCATAAGAAAAGTAAATGCTTATAAGCCAAGCGTCTGCATTTTGTGACTTATTTCTGGAAGGCAAAGTTATCTTCATCTAACCCTTGCCTTTCCTTATAATGAGTTTTTTGTTTCATTTTGATTTGATTTTCAGTTCTGCTACATCAATAGACAAAGCTTGAAATATTAGATTCAGGATCTTTTTGTTGGAGAAGCAAGCTAAACATCTCCTTTAGCGCCACAGCCCATGAAGGCCCCTGGGGGACAATGTCACCGTCTTCCTGCTCATGACTGTTGAGGGCAATAGTCGTATGTTATTGCTAAATCTTCTGAGTTGACTAGTTCTGGGGAGGAAGAGAAAGGTACAAATATTTGAATCTTCCCTGCATGTACTGATCCAACAGTGTCACATCAGCTCAGTGCATCCATGGGTCAGTCCATTTGCATAGAGAACGGGGTTCTGGGAACTAAAGCTGTCAGGAGCATCAAGTTTGTACATGAGAATAATCTTCTGAGCTTAAAAATATGTCTAGAAGAATGCAGTTCTCTTGTATATACCCTTGCTGATTGCACTGAATGACACTCACATTTTCATGCTGTTATAGACTTGTGGGGGCTTCCCTGGTGGCTCAGTTGGTAAAGAATCCGCCTGCCAGTGTAGGAGATCTGGGTTCAGTCCCTGGGTTGAGAAGATCCCCTGGAGGAAGAAATGGCAACCCACTCCAGTATTCTTGCCTGGAGAATCCCATGGACTGAGGAACCTGGCAGGCTACAGACCATGGGATTGCACAGAGTTGGACACAACTGAGCATACACACACACACACACACACACACACACCACACACAGACTTGTGGAGTTTTAGAATTGGAGGTTTTGTTCTCATCCCTTATTTTATAGGTAAAAAATTGGAGGCCCAGAGGCCTGTCAGAGTGCAGGCAGCTGGCTCATGGCAAAAGTGATGCAGAAACACAGGCCTGGGAACTGCACGCCAGCTTTGTCTGAACTGCAGATACTTTGTGAAGTTTGCTGATTATCCAGGTTGGAGGTCACCCAGGGCTTCTGCTTCTCCTGGTTCTGCCTCTGTTTTAATGTATTTGCCAGTTGTACCTAAGATCACTGGGAGGTAACTTATTAGCCAGTCAGTTTTGTCCTCTTTACTGGATTTGGAAAAGAGTCAGTGGGAAGAAGTTTGGTTTTTTTTTTAATATAAAAATAAACTTTTGGCAAGATTCTGTGATTTTTATTTGTGCTTCCATGATTTCCTCTCAAGTTAATTTATAATATTTCAATGTATATGTATGTCTTCTCTATCACATCAGCATAGATTCATAGCAATAATTTACCAGAAATCTCATAATAATCTGATTCCAAATAATATTATTTATTATTGTTCTTCCTCCTATGACATAAGTGAAAGAAATAGTAGACAGTATGCTGCAATCTTGTTCATAAGCATAAGAAATTGCTTTGTGCCACCACAGCCTGGGGTTGGGAAGATTCCTTGGAGGAGGGCATGGCAACGCTCCAGTATTCTTTCCTGGAGAATTCCATGGACAGAGGAGTCCATGGGGTTTTAAAGAGTCAGACACAACTGAGCAACTAAGCATAGCACAGCACCACAGCCTGGAAACTGTTTTTATCACTGTGCCCAGTAACTGCATGACTCAACAGATATGAGTATGAGCAAACTCCAGGAGATAGTGAAAGACAGAGGAGCCTGGCATGCTGCAGGCTATGGGGTCACAGAGAGTCAGACAGGACTGAGAGACTGAACAACAGCAATAGCTGCAAGACATGAAACCAGTGGCCCTTCCTTGCCCTTCATGTTCTAACAGCGGATGAGGATGCTCGGTCACCTCCTTTCCGTGAAGCCCCTTCTTCCCCTGGGCTTCCAGGATGTCATGTCTTCCTCTCATCTCTTCTGCTGTCCCTCTTCATCTCTCTGAACTTGGATCACACCTCTGTCAGACCCAGGCTCATTGGCATCAGACACCAGTTCCACAGTCCCATTCCCATATCTTTATTTTTAGCTTAGACTTTTGTTCTAAAGTCTAATCATATATTCACTGTTTTTGTTTTGTTTTAAATCTTGGTGTCATCCTTTTTAAAAATTAGTTAACTAATTTATTTTGACTGTACCACAAGGCATGCAGGATCTTAGTTCCCCGACCAGGAATCAAACCTGCTCTCTATGTTGAAAGAGCAGAATCCTAACCACTGGACGACCAGGGCAGTTTCCTATATTCAGTGTTTTATGTGAATTCTCCAAAATGTGCCCAAACACACTCTTGGTTCTCCAAAACCCCTACACCCGGCAACTTAATCTTCCAGTTGATTTCGGCCCAGACTCCAGTGACCCTCTATTCTTTTTTTGCTCTCACCTCTCAGATTCAATCACCAGGAGATTCTCTTGGTGCTATCTTCAAAAGATCGAGAATCTAACTGCTTCTCATCCCTCCCTTCCTCTACTCTGGTCCAAAACACTACCATCTTCTTCATGAGACTTAACTCTTCTAAGACTTCATGATGCTTAACTCTTCTGTCTGCTTGCTCTCCCCTGCTCCTGCTTCCAATCTATTGTTGATGCAGCAATTGAGTGTCATTTTATAGCTCTACTTTAAGTACCTGGTTCCTCTGCTCAGAGCCTCCAACATCATTTATTTCAGAGTGAACTCTTCTCTGGCAAAACTCACACCACAAGATTCAGGTTAAAAAATATGTCGCAGTAATCCTGGGGTGGGTAGGGAGGATGAATGTGTCAGAGAGTGGAAAGTAGTGCTGGGTTAAAACACAGCTTCTAGCTGTTTGAAACTTTTTAAGATTGAATTTTTAAAAATTGGATGATAATTGCTTTACAGTATTGTGTTGGTTTCTCCCATACATTAATATGAATTGACCACAAGTATACATATGCTACCTCCCTCTTGGACCTCCCGCCCCACCCCATCCCACCCCTCTAGGTTGTTTGACTCTTTGATGGTAGAGTTTTTATGCTTCTAGCCAATGATTTTAAGTTTCCACCTGTTATAGAACTGGGAATCATGATGATCTCCTCATCCCTTCGCTTTTTTTTTCTTGAATTTGTCCTTTAGTGACCTAAACACATAGTAAGTCCTTGGAGCCAAACATTGGGTCAGACAGCCCATCAGAACCTGTGTCCAGGAGGCATGACCGTGGATGATGGAGTCACAGAGCTTTGCTGTGGATTCTGCTGCCCTCTCTGGGATGGAAATGTTTCTGACTTTGTATGTGTTCTTTATTTAATTTGGAATAACTCAGATTATGCTAAATATGGTGGCAGCTTGCTGCAGTGATGGAGAGGCATCGAGGAAATGGAGCAGTCTTCTATTACGGTCTTTGGACCTAAAATTACACTGGCTGTGAAGTTTCTTTTTTTGAAAATGTACCTTCTGAAAGTAGAAGTGATATTATAAGTCTTTTCAAAAATACATACTCCATATATAAACTTTATGACATTCCTGTATAACTAAACGCAAAATGTACTATTTGCATCTACTCTGTTTAAAATTTCATGTAACGGGTGAAAGTCTTGTGTGTATCTACAAATGTTCCCCTACTTGTCAGAGCAACCCCTGCCTTTTTTTTCAACTATGAAAGATGGGGAGAATGGAGTGAGAGGTTAAGGTTAGCAGATGTAAACAATTATTATCGAATGTATAAACAATAAGGTCCTAGTGTAGAGCATGGGAAACTATATTCAATATCCTGTGATAAAATATAATGGAAAAATATGAAAAACAATGTATAGTGTATAACTGAGTCACTTTGCTATACAGCAGAAAGTAACACAACACTGTAAATCAACTAAACTTTAATTTAAAAAACTATGAAAGAAATAACTGTTCTCAACATTTCCAGCAACATGAGAGCATATATAAAGTACTTATACTTTATATATGAGGTAAAAGTATATATATGTAGTAAAATTATATATACATATAGTTAAGTATATATATAGTAATATATATAAGTATATATTAGTAAAAGCATATATGTATGTGTATATATATATGTATTTAATCTGTTTCTTTTTCCCCCCTCTTATTCCAGAGCCCCAGAAGTGACCTCTATTTTTAGCTGGGTGCATACATTCCTAACACCCTTACTTGTTAGTATTAGTCAGCAGCGGCGTCTGTAACACGCACCACAGTCCGGGCGGCTTAAACAACAGAAACTTATTTTCTCACAGTTCTGGAGGCTGGAAGTCCAAGATCAAGGTGACAGCAGGTCTGGCCGCTCTCCTTGGCCTGCAGATGGCTGTCTTCTGGCTGTGTCCTCACATGCCCCTTCTTCCCCCAGGAATCTTTGTGTGTCCACATTTTGTCTTCTTACAGGAACACTGGTCAGATTGGGCTGGGACTCACACTAGCAGCCTCATTTTATAGTAACTTATCTCTTCAAGGCCCTGACTCCAATACAGGTGCAGTCCAGTGTACTGGGGGTCAGGGCTCCAGCACTTGCATTTGGGGACACCAGTCAGCCCATGAAGCTACATGTAGAGTGAGTGTCTTTTCCCAACATGAGTAGGGGTACAGCCCACACAATCTCACTTAACAACATACCATGAAACTCTTTCAATGTCTACAGTTTGTCCTTGGCACCATCTCCAAGTATAGGTGATCAGTAACTTGCTTAACCATCAGGTTGTCAGTGAACACTTAGGTTGCCTCCAGTTCCATGGTATCATATATACTACTTCATTGAATGTCTTTGTAAACATGTGATTTATTTCTTTTGTTGTTGTTCAGTCACCATGTTGTGTCTGATTCTTTGAAACCCCACAAACTGCAGCCCTCCAGGCTTCCCCATCTTTCACTATCTTCTGAAATTTGCTCACTCATGTCCATTGAGTCAGTGATGCCATCCAACCATCCTGTCCTCTATCATCTCTTTCTCCTCCTGCCCTCAATCTTTCCCAGCTTTGGGGTCTTTTCCAATGAGTCATCTCTTCGCATCAGGTAGCCAAAGTATTGGAGCTTCAGCTCCAGCATCAGCCCTTCCAAAGAATATTCAGGGTTAAGCTACTTTAGGATTGACTGGTTTGATCTCCTTGCAGTCCAAAGGACTCTCAAGAGTCTTCTCCAGCATCACAGTTTGAAAACATCAATCCTTTTGCACTCAGCCTTCTTTATGGTCCAACTCTCACATCCATACATGACTACTGGAAAAACCATAGCTTTGACTAGACGGACATTTGTTGGCAAACCGATATCTTTGCTTTTTAATACACTGTCTAAGTTTGTCATAGCTTTTTTCCCAAGGACCAAGCGTCTTTTAATTTCAGGGCTGCAGTCACCATCTGCAGTGATTTTGGAGCGCAAGAAAATAAAGTCTGTCCCTGCTTCCACTTTTTCCCCATCTATTTGCCATGAAATGATGGGACCAGATGCCATGATCTTAGTTTTCTGAATGTTGAGTTTCAAGCCAACTTTTTCACTCTCCTTCGCTTTCATCAAGAGGATCTTTAATTCCTCTCCACTTTCTGTCATTAGAATGGTATAATCTGCATATATGAGGTTATTGATATTTCTCCTCGCAATCTTGATTCCAACTTGTGATTTATGCAGCCTGGCATTTTACATGATATACTCTGCATATAAGTTAAATAAGCAGGGTGACAGTATACAGCCCTGTTGCACTCCTTTCCCAATTTTGAACCAGTCCATTGTTCCATGTTCTGTTCTAACTGTTGTTTCTTGACCTGCATACAGGTTTCTCAGGAGACAGGTAAGGTGGTCTGGTAGTCCCATCTCTCTAAGAATTTTCCACAGTTTGTTGTGATTCCCACAATCAAAGGCTTTAGCATAGTCAATGAAGCAGAAGTAAATGTTTTCCTGGAACTCCCTTGCTTTCTCCAAGATCCAATGAATATTGGCAATTTGACCTCTGGTTCCTCTGCCTCTTCAAAACCCAGCCTGTACATCTGAAGTTCTCAGTTCATGTACTGCTGAAGTCTAGCTTGTAGAATTTTGAGCATAAACAAATGAGCACAATTGTACAGTAGTTTGAAATTCTCATTCCAATCCCAAAATTGGAATGAAAACCAAACTTTTCCAGTCCTGTGGCTATTGCTGAGTTTTTTCAAATTTACTGACCTATTGGGTGCAGCACTTTAACAGCATTATCTTTTAGAATTTGAAATAGCTCAGTTGGAAATTCATCACCTCCACTAACTTTTTTCTTAGTAATGCTTTCTAAGGCCTTCTTGATATCCTGCTCCGGATGATTGACCACACCATCATGGCTATTGGGGTCATTAAGACCTTGTTTGTATAGTTCTTTGGTATATTCTTGCCAACTTGTCTTAATCTTTTATGTGTCTCATTATAGAATCTTAAATGAGATCAAGGTTGATGTCTGCTCATTCCACTGGCTTTTTCCATGCAGCAAAATGTCTTAGAAACTTTAAATGTCAGTACAAATAAGTCCACTTTATTCTTTTTTTAATTTCTTGGAACCTTTAAATGTCAGTACAAAGAAATGTACCTTACTCTTTCTGGTGGTGAAGGTTGTGGCATGCTGTTATACTGTACTTTGTTAACTGTTTCTTTGCAGACAAAGGTGCAGTGCTTTTCAAATTATTTTACCTCTACCATAATTTCAAAAAGTTGAATTGTTAGCTTTGTTTTTTAATTTTTAGATTTCAATCTATCTGATATTTATTTTTATGTTTAATATAATATGCTTATTCAGCCATACATTAAATAGCATGCCTTTTCCTTATCAGTTGAAATGCTACTTTATTATATTTTTCAATAGTATGCCTAGCTCTTCTCATTTTCTTGTTTTTCTATTGCTATTCCAAGACAACACTATTTTAATGACTGAATGATTATTAAATGTTTGATTATCTGCTGTAGCAAGTTTTCCCTAAAAGTATTCAGATTGTTCTTGCCAGTTGCTTCATTTCCTTAATGAGCTAGACATCACTTGTCAAAATATGGAGTCATTTGAGAGTCTTTAGTTTGAGAGATTAATTTGTTAGAAGCATTGACTTTTTAGAGTATTGAGCCTCCTATAATAATACTGGTGTGTCTCTATTTCTTTTCTGGTTTTCTTTGCCGTCCTTCAATAAAGTTTTCTTTATAATGGCCTTGCAAGTTTATTTTTAGTTACCTTCCTAGGTATACTCCTGTTTTGCTCTCATAAATGGGGTTCTCTTCCTATTACTTTTCATAGTAGGCTATAGCTGTTATATGGGTTTTCCATGTAGCTCAGCTGGTTAAGAACCCGCTTACAAAGCAGGAGATCCCAGTTCAATTCCTGGGTCGGGAAGTTCCTCTGGAGAAGAGATATGCTATCACTCCAGCATTCTTGGGCTTCCCTGGTGGCTCAGATGGTAAAGAATCTGACTGCAATGTGGGAGACCTAGATTCAATCCCTGGATTGGGAAGATCCCCTGGAGGAGAGCATGACAACCCACTTCAGTACTCTTGCCTGGAGAATTCCATGGACAGAAAAGCCTGGTGGCTGCAGTCCATAAAATCACAAAAAGTCAGACTTGACTGAGCGATTAAGCACAGCACAGCATGGCTGTTATATAGGAGGGTTGCTGTTTTCTTTGCATGTCTATTTTACTTCTCATTAAGAAACAGACCTGTTCCAAAGAACTTCCAAATTATATGCAAAAAATTATATGGGTCACAAAGGGTTGGACACAACTGAGCAACTTTCACTTTCACTTTGTGTGATCTATAAGTTACTTTCAAAGCCTTAATAGTTTCAAGAAAGCTTATCATGGTCATTAGGGATCATCGACGGAGCAACTTCATGTGGTCCTTTAAGGAGAGGCAGCTCTCTAAAAATTGTTAGTTATTGTGACTGTTAAGGGACTTCCCAGGTGGCACTAGTTGTAAAGGATCTGCCTACCAAGGCAGGGGACTCAAGAGATGCAGGTTCAATTCCTGGTGGGGAAAATCCCCTGGAGTAGGGAATGGCAAGTCACTCTAGTATTCTTGCCACGTCCAGAGACACTGCGGATGAGACTGCATGCTAGGGGAGTTCCTGAAGCTTCTGACATGTCCAGGAGCTTCACTCACTATGCAGAAGGCCCTTCCCACTTCTCATCTTCTGCTTTCATCACTCCATCCCAGCTTACTCTCTCCCTCCTTTTTCTTTTCTTTTTTTCATTAATTTTTATAGGAGCATGTTGCTTTACAATGCTGTGTTAGTTTCTGTGGTACAGCAAAGCAAATCAGTCATAAGTATATATGTATATTCTCTCTTATTTAGATTCTTTCCATTTAGGTTGCCACAGAGCATTGAGTATAGTTCACTGTGCTATACAGAAGGTTTTAATAAGTTATTTATTTTATACACAGTATCAATAGCATATATATGTCAATCCCAATCTCCCAATTCATCCCACCTCCCCTTCCCCACCTTGGTATCCATACATTTGTTCTCCATGTCTGTGTCTCTATTTCTGCTTTGTAAATAAGATCATCTAAATCATTTTTCCAGATTCCACATATACATGTTAATATGTGATATTTGTTTTTCTCTTTCTGACTTATACTTGCTCTGTATAACTCTAGGTCCATTCATGTTTCTACAGGTGACCCAATTTTGTTCCTTTTATGGCTGAGTAATATTCTGTTGTATATATGTACCACAACTTCTTTATCCATCTCTCCCTCCCTTTATGATTCAGCTTACAAGTGCTGCTTTATGGGAAGCCCTTATGGTACTTCCTGAACTGAAGGGGTCAGCCCTCTTCTTTTGCACATACTAAGGAATTTATACACTGTCCATGCCTGATCACCACCTTCTGTAAGAGCTGATGAGCTCCCACAAACCTGCCTTTGCTTAGTGAATCTTCTGATCTTGGCGTTTTCAAAAGAATAACAGTGCTGTACCAGCTGTTATGTAAGTGCCATCTCCTGGCATAACGAACGTCACAGAGATGGCACGGCAAATTCCTTCCATTGTTATGTTCAGTGGAATTCCTGGGGCAATTGCCTTTACCTTTGGTTATCCATCAGTTGGGCTTTATGTAGGGAGGAAAATGGAAACTTTCCCCCAAAGTTCAGTACTGAGCTCAGAATTAACTAACTTTCAACAAGAACTTTCAGGGGAAGGAAGTTAATTTCACTCATTAAGTAGATGAGTTTCCTGTAAATATATTTTAAAAATTGAAGACTTGTTTTCCCATGGTACCTAAATAAGGATGAAATGAAGCTCTTCGATCATTTGGGGTTGTCTGTGTGTTTGTTTGCAGGTTTCTGTTGAAAGAAGGATGCAATCTGACAAGCACTGAAAGCTATTGGCAGTAGCATGAAAACGATGATTAGTTTTTGAGCTTTCAGGCAAGAATATTGTTGAATTAAAAAACCCAATGCATCACTGTGAGCAAATCTGATTGTTGGAATAATTAGAATAAGCTGAGCTGCCACCTAGCCTCTCAGATGTTCAGGGAAGAAGTGATTTTCCCTCCAGCCTAATTTTTGAATTGTTTGTTTTCATTTTTCCCCCATAAAACAAGAAACAATTGTGTGACTCAGTTCCAACATTCTTGTATTTATTATCAACATATTTCACCCAGTCTCACCTGGCAGTGTGTCAGATTTGTGTAATCAGTGACTGTCAACTCGTGTCAACTTGCAGAACCCACAGTCTTCACTTGGTATCCCCCCGGGGCACATGTAGCTTATTGCTTCCTATGTGTTATTGTTGGGTGCAAGAGAACTTGAACTGTGCTGTTGATTGGATTTTAATGAAAAAAATATATATACAACTGGAGGAAAGGGAGTGACTGAATGCACCACTGGGATTGTATGGGAACAGTCCCTGTCCTGATTTGATTTCGTTTATTGCCCCAAATGTGCCACATCTCAAGCACGTTCTGCTCAGATATGATTTATGAGGTCTCCTTTCATGCAGGGTCCTGTCTTGGTGATTTCTTCCAAAGCGTTCTTGTTTAATGGATTAAGAAGAATCATTGGCATTTAACATCCTCCTCTAGAGTCTGTAGACACCCTATCGGTTTGTGCTATTTATTTGTTAATACTTTTTGTCAAAAATGCACAGGAGGTGTTTAGCATTATATGTGGTGACTGTGTACTGCCTTCAGGGCAATACGTGCCCAATGCATGCTGTGCATGAGTTCACCATGATGCTGGGCAGTATTCAGTGTCCATACAGGACCTGGAACCAGGCTGACAGCTAACGGTACAATGAGATGCCTTCAGGTGTATTGTAGGTGCTCTGTTTCTTTCTCAGCTACCCCATCCCTTCCCATATCTTACAGACCAGAGTCCCTGGAAGTCCCCCGAGCCCATCACCATGGCAACCCTCGGGGCTACCTGCCCCCTGCGGGACCCAGTTGCTCCAACTTATTCTCTCTCTGTGACCTCCTGTTTCCTCCCCAAGAAGGTGCAGGCAGGCTAAGTTGTGTGTTTTCAGCTCACTTGACGCTTCTTCACACTTCTGTAACTCTGAAGTAGAGGACAGAGGGTTGTTGGTAATTTAGTGGGAGGGACCTGTTCTATTTCCTCATGTTTTTATTTATTTTTATTTTTTAGGCCAAGAAACATTTTTAATACTTAACCCCTTATTATTATATAGTAGCAACAATGGTAAAATGAAATATATGAAAATATACGTTTTACAGTAACTTAAAAAAACATCTAAAGCCACATTGTGAGGAATTCCCTTCTGTTCCTTATGCTACACTTCCTTCTACATTTGGAATCTTTTTTTTTTTTTTTTTTTTGGCATCCTCATGGTACTAAGGGTACCAGCAAGTGAATACTCATCTTCTGTGAGAATATACCTGACTCTGTTCACACAGAGATGGTTCCATAAATGTCAGACAATGAAAGGTCTTAGGTACATGTATCAACTCTAACCTTCAAATTAGCTCACCTACTTTTTGGTACAGATATCTTGATCTAGGGACCAGAAAGAACCTTGGATGTAGTTACCTAGCAACAAGCTTTAATTTAGAATGAAGCTAAGTAGTTTGGTCAGAATCCAAATGGTATCAGGAAGAGACACTTGGCCAGGATTAAACCAAAACCCAATAGCTTGAAAAGTCCCGTAAGTCTAGATTGCTTTCTTGTGTACAAATAAACATAATGCTTCAAAGAGGATACATCATGTTGATGCCTGAGCCTTTACTCCATTTGACCTTCTGTGTGGTTGACTGTGTTTCTTTTTCTCGTTGTCTCCAGTCCACCCGCCCTCCTCTTCTCTCTGATTCCTACTCCCTCCTCTCACATCGGTTCATCCTTCCAGCTCTGTCTTCAGTCCCTCTCATTTACGCTGCCACCACCTCTCAGCACATTTTCCTCCATATCTTTAAAAATCAGTCCACAAAGATAAAATACAAGCTAACCTGGTTTAGACTTTTAAGTTCCTATTTCCAGTTCTCCACACGTTGGCATTTCCAGTGAATGTAATTCTCAGGTTCCTAAAGTTCATGGTTATGACCACATTGCCACCAGGAGCTCAGTGGTATTGAGAGGGCAGGATTCATGAACATAGTCATAATCTCGCCTGCTCACCTGTGACCTGGAACGCGTGTTTCCTAAGAGTTGTTGAGGAAAGATGCCCTCTTCTCCCAAGTTTCTGTCTGTGCTGGGTATTCAGGTGTGTGCAGGCAGACATGCAGGAACAGGCTGCAGCCTTCTTTTTTCGCTGGATTGTACTCAGCACCAGCAGGGGTTCCTTGTGAGAACTGGGGAAAAGTGATCACTGATTTCTTCTGAAGGTGCAAAATTGGAGTTATGGTTATTTGACCATGTTCTTTGCCCTGTTAATGGAGTGATCTAGTGTTCTCATTGGAAAAGAGCCTGATGCTGGGAAAGATTGAAGGCAAAAGGAGAAGAGGGCGGCAGAGGATGAGATGGTTGGGTGGAATCACTGATTTGATGGACATGAACCTGGACAAACTCCAGGAGATAGTAAGGGTCAGGGAGGCCCGGTATGCTGCAGTCCATGGGGTCACAGACAGTCGGACACGACTGAGAGACTGAACAGCAACAATAGGATTTCCTTTAGGCTTCCCGGGTGGCTCAATGGCAAAGAATCCACCTGCCAATGCAGGGGACACAGGAGATCTGGGTTGGGAGGGTCCCCTGGAGAAAGGAATGCCAACCCACTCCAGTATTCTTGCCTGGAGAATCCCATGAACAACGAGCCTTGCTGGCTATAGTCCATAGAGTCGCGAAGAGTTGGACACAACTGAGCGACTTTGAATACACACAAGATTTCCACTGTAGAGGTGTACCACTGCCTCACCCACTGACGGACATCCAGATAATTTCCAGGTTTGGGCTTCTGCAAATCTAGCTGCCACAAATACCTGTGTACAGCTGTGGTTCGAGCGCGAGTTTCTGTTTCTCTGGGGTAAATACTCAGAAATGTAATTGCTGGACTCTATGATTGTGGAATGTTTTGTTTTTAAACTTCCAAACTGCATTTCAGAGTAGCTGTACAATTTTACATCATCCCTGTCCCCCAGCAATGTATGAATGATCCAGTTTCCCCACATCCACATCAGCATTTGGTGTTGTCATTATTATTTATTTAAGCCATTCTGTGTGGTGCGTAGAGATATCTCAATGTGGTTTTAATTTGCATTTCCTAATGGCTAATGATGGTGAACACATTTCCATGTGATTATTTGCCATCTGTGTATTCTTTTCAGTGAAGTGTTTCTTCATGCCTTTCAACCATTTAAAAATAAATTATTCTAATTTTATTTTCTTTATTTTTTGGCTGCACCTTGTGGCACGCAGGATCTTAGTTTCCCAACCAGGGAGCAAACCTGTGTTCCTTACATTGGAAGCTCAGAGTCTTAACTACTGGACCACTGGGGAAATCCCTCAGTCATTTTCTAACTCGGTTGTTTATTTTGCTGTTGAGTTTTGAGAAGGCTTTATATATTTTAGGTACTTGTCCTTTGTTAAATACATAGTATACAAATATTTTCTCCCCATCTGTAGCAGCTTTCATTCATTCCTTTCATTCTCCTGATGGAGCAAAAATCTTGATTTTTATGAAGTCCAATTTATTGGTTTTCCTTTTTAAGTATGGTGCTTTTGGTGTCTTAAAACTCTTTTTGCCACTATATCCCAAGATGTCCTCCTACTTTTTTTCCTAAAAGTTTTATAGTGTTATACTTTACTTTAAAAAATCAGTGATCCACAATGGAGTATTTCTCAGCCATTAAGAAGAATACGTTTGCATCAGTTCTAATGAGATAGATGAAACTAGAGCCGATTATACAGAGTGAAGTAAGCCAGAAAGAAAAACACCAATACAGTATACTAACACATATATATGGAATTTAGAAAGATGGTAATGATGACCCTGTATGCGAGACAGCAAAAGAGACACAGATGTGTAGAGTGGACTTTTGGACTCTGAGGGACAGGGAGAGGGTGGGTGATTTGGGAGAATGGCATTGAAACCTGTATACTATCATGTAAGAAACGAATTGCCAGGCTATGTTCGATGCAGGATACAGGATGCTTGGGCCTGGTGCACGGGGATGATCCAGAGAGATGATATGGGGTGGGAGGTGGGAGGGGGGTTCATGTTTGGGAACTCATGTACACCCGTGGTGGATTCATGTCAATGTATGGCAAAACCAATACAGTATTGTAAAGTAAAATAGAGTAAAACTAAAAATTTTAAAAAATAATAAAAAATAAAAAATCAGTGATCCATTTTGAGTTAATTTTGGGTAGGAAGTGAAGTTTGAGTAAAGGTTCATTTTCTTTTGCCCATGAGTGTTCAGTGTTTTTTAGTGAAATGCTAACTGTAGGTTTTTTCTAGATGCTTGGGCTAAAGCAGACTCTTTCCCATCTAGGCCATTACAGAGTTTTGAGTGGAGACCCCTGTGCTACATAGTAGCTCTTTCTCATGCGTTTCATGTATAGTAGTGTGTATATGTCAGTCCCAATCTTCCAGTTTCTCGCTCACCTCTGCTTTACCCTTGGTAACCGTAAGTTTGTTTTCTACTCTGTTGTTTTGTAAAAGTTCAATTGTACCATTTAAAAAAAATTCTGCATATATCATATGATATTTCTCTTTCTCTGACTTACTTTACTCAATAAGACCAGCTCTAGGTCCATCCATGTTGCTTCGAATGGCATTATTTTGTTCCTTTTTATGACTGAGACGTATTCCACTGTGTATATGTATCACATCTTTATCCATTCCTCGGTTGATGGACACTTAGGTTGTTTCCCTGTCTTGGCTATTGTGAATAGTGCTGCAATGTACTATTATGGTACATGTATCTTTTCAAATTATCTTTTTAGAGTTTTTAAAGTAAGATTTAAATTTCCTTAATCATTCTAGGCTATTCAAATTATTTTTCCATATTGAGTGAGCAGTGATAATTTGTTTTTGAGGAAGTTTCATCTAAGTTGTTAACGGTCTATCTGTCTGTCTGTAGAGCTGTTTCCAGTATTTCTTTATTACCCTCTCTGTGTCTTAAGAGTCTGTACTAATGTCTCCTGCTTCATTCCTGAAAGTTGTCTGTGTCTTTTCTCTTTTTATTTTGTCAGTCCTGCTAGAGGTTTTTATTGATTTTTTAATGAACCAGCTGTTTTTTTTTTCATTAATTTTATCTTTTTCTGCTTTCAATTTCACCAGTTTCTTTTTATTACTTACTTCCTTAAGCACTCTTTATGCTTACTTTATCCCTCTTTTTCTAGGTTCTAGAGGTGGAATCTTAGATGCTCAATTTGAGACTTTCCCTCTAATGTAAGCATTTTGTGCTATTTCTCTCTGCGCGAATTTAGGTGTGTCTTATGAATTAAAATATAGTGTTTTCATTTTCATCCAATTTAATGTATTTTTAAATTCAGTTAGACGTCCCCTTTGACCCACAAATTATTTAGAAATTCACTGTTTATTTTCCACAGGCTTCCCAGGTGGCACTAGTGGTTAAGAATCCACTTGTCAATTCAGGAGATGTAGGATACTTGGGTTCGATCTCTGGGTCAGGAAGATCCCCTGGAGGAGGGCACAGCAACACACTGCAATATTCTTGCCTGGGAAATCCCATGGACAGAGGATCCTGGTGGGCTATAGTCCATGGGGTCGCAAGAGTCAGACACAACTGAGCAACTGAGCAACTGTGCACACACACACTTGCCACATATTTGGAGAGTTTCCTGTTATCCATCTCATTGATTCTGTTGTAGTCAGAGAATACATTGTATTGTTTCAATTCTTTTAAATATATTGAGATCTATCCTATGGTTCAGGGTGTCATCTCATGTTTGTAGATGTTTGATGGATATTTTAAAAGAATGTGTCTTCTTATCTTATGGAGTTGGATGTGACCCAAACCAATATTTTCTTTGTAGCAATCCCAACAGTTACTTCATGGCCTCACAAACTGAAGTCCTTGGAAATGTTGGAAAGAAAAGTACATATAACACCATCTCTGATTTGGATGTAAGCAGGCTATAAGGCACAATTAACTAACATATACATGGGATATTTTATGAGTATTTTTAATAATTTTATAAGAAATTCTTTTAACTTTCAAGCAAATCAAATTTATTTTAAAATGTGGTCCATCTATACAATGGAATATTGCTCATTCTTAACAAGGAAGAAAATTATTTACTTACTATAAATTTATTTATGGCTGTACTGAGTCTTTATGGCTGTATATGGGCTTTCTCTAATTATGATGGGAGCATTTCTCATTGTGGTGGCTCCTCTTGTCTTGGAGTATGGGCTCTAGAGCCCACAGGCTCAATAGTTGTGATGAACCAGCTTAGTTGCCCCTCAGCACGTGGGATTGTCCCAGACCAGGGATCAAACCATATCCCCTGCATTGGTAGGCAGATTCTGAATCACTGGACCACCAGGAAAGTCCTCAAACAAATAAAATTTAAAGACAAAAAGCAAAAGGATGCAACTACATGACTCAGAAGGCATAATATCTATTTATATCAGAACTAAAATAAATCCATCAATAATTGTGCATTAAATTCATGCTTAGCACACAGAGAGGAGAAAGAAATATGTGTTTGGAACCTCAGATTGAACGAGTAGATTGTTGAATGATGCACAGTAAGTTGACATCCCAAGCTGTTGCCTGGATACAGATAGCACTCTAAATTAATGGTGACTATCCACTGACAACTCAGAAAAGTTAAATAAAAACTGAATCAAAAAAATTTAGCCAATCTGAGATTATACCTTCTCCTAAAACATTGGTCACTTGTTTATTAAGACATCAATCCTCTGGCTGTCCTTTCTCCTTCCAGGGAAATTAATCCTTGAAGCAACTCCAGCCTGGTCTCCCACTGCCAGGGACCGCTCATGTCTACAATACATGCCCTTTCCTCACTGTCCTTTCTACAAATTCTACCCATCTTAATGCTCCCTCCCCATGAAAACTTCTGCACCCCCTGTCATTCTGTGATGTCCTCAGATTTGTGGGCTGCTACCTACTCCTCTCATCTCCAGGCACCAGGAGATGCTTCTCACCAGGTGCCCAGGGCTTGCCTCTTGGAGGAAACTCTCTGTTACTTATTACAGTGATGCTGTGTTTCTCTGACTGCTCTCTGCACTTTTAGGGGGACATGCATATGGTTCTCATCTTCTCTCAAGGACTATAAGATCTTGGAGAGCAGATCTATTTGCTCTTATATTCATGAACACAGTAGGAAGCACAATTAGGGGAGGAGACTGGTGTGAAACAGAATGGGGGTGGGAGCCTGGTTGGTCAGAAGTCTCTTCCAGTAAGACTCATCTGGGTTTGGGGTGAGGAGTTGGGATTTTCAGAAGAGTCCCCTAGACTATCACCTTGTGTAGACATTCAGTTCACCATGACACTTCCATCCTTGCAGAGAGCAGGTAGTTTACTAAATATTTCTTACATGAATGAATCCATGAGGCAAAAAGCACATTGGTTGTAAGGGAAACTGCAAGCTTTTCTGTGGTTCATTTTATAGGTGGGAAGCCATAAAATTACATGAGTGATGGGGTGGTTCTGGTCAAGGGGGTGATACCTGCCAGGAAGCTGGCTGGCATGGAGGAAGGATGGCTGAGGACAATGGAGTGAGGGCAGAAGTTGGGGCAGAGGTGGAGTCGTACTGCTGACCTGGCATTTACACCAAGGCCAGAGTCTAGCAGGGCAAGTCTAACAGCAGCAAGAAGGAGCAGAAAGCCATTACAACAGACCCAGCCTGAGAATGGGCAGGCGGTTGGAGAGAAGGCAGGAAATTTGAGAAAATCAGCACGTTTTGACAGTTGATTAGATATAGATGGGGAGGGGGGACTGAAATAAACAATGATCACTTTTTTAAATTATTTCATTGAAGTATAGTTGATTTACAAAGTTATGCTAATTTCTGCTGGACAGTAAAGTGACTCAGTTACACATATATATGTATTCTTATTCAAATTTTTTCCATTATGCTTTATTACAGAATAGTGAATATACATTGATATATGTATATTCAATATACATATTGAATATTTGTGTATTCAATACATAATTTTAAATATATTGTGCTATACTATAGGACCTTCTTGTTTATCCATTTTTTCCGGGGGCCACTCTGCAAGGCATGTGGGATCTTAGTTCCCTGATCAAGGGATGGAAGTCCTCTGCACTGGAAGCATGGCGCCTTAACTGCTGGGCCACCAAGGAAGACCCTATTCATTCTTTTACCTTATATGGAAATATAATTGATTAAGAATGTTGTATTAGTTTCAGGTGTACAGCAAAGTGATTCAGTCATACATAGACATGTATCTATTCTTTTTCAAGTTCTTTCCCTGTTTAGGTTATTACAGAATATTGAGCAAAGTTCTCCATGCCATACAATAGGTCCTTGTTTGTCCATTCTTTATATAACGGTTTGCACCTGCTAGTCCCAAACTCCAAATACGTCCCTCTCCATCCTTTACCTTGGCAACCACACATCTGTTCTCTACATCTGTGAGTCTAAAACGATGATCATTTACATGGTGGTTTCATTAAGTTAAGAGGAGAGAAAAGGAGCACTTTGATGGGGGCAAATGGTGACAGATATGGCAGAGTTGGAGAAAGACCTACCCGGACTGGAAGCTGCAACAGTGTGTGCTGTGTAAATGGTCGCTGGCTTGAATTAAATGTTAAAGAAGTCAGATGTTCTCTATCTTTTCTTCATTTATGAGTCATTGGAAGCAGTGAAGTGCTGGATGCCAAGGCCAATGTGTGCCCATTAAAATAAGCCCTTTAGAGCAGGTTTTGATCAAATGAGCAACAGGATGATGTGGTGTGATGTGTTTGACATCTTTAAGGTAAATGTCAAGGTATGAGCTTGAATGTAGTCACTTGATGGATCAGAGATGAAGGTTCTGCTTGATACAGGCTCCCTGCCTGCCTCAGAGCTCCTAGGCAGCAGGTAGCCAGTCAAAACCTGTCAGATGAGGGAAGCATATGGTTTTTAATGTCCTTGTACAGGGCAGCCAGGCCATCATTAAGCTACGGACAATCTTTATTTCCTTTCGGTGCCCCAGAAGACAGACTCATTAACTTTGCAAGAACTTTTCTCCTTTGTAACCTTCAGAGAAATGCCAGCAATTATAGGAAAGGTGAGCCCACAGACCCAACAGTCTGAAGACAGACATGGCACCAAGAGCCTCTGGAGAGAGAGAATTTGTTGAAACTTGACATATGAATTTTAATATATTTCTTTTTAAAACTGAAGTATAGTTGATTCACAATATTATAGTTTTAAGAACAACACACTGCTTTGATCTTTTGAGAGATTATACTCCATTTAAAGTTATTGTAAAATATTGGCTGTATCCCCTGTGCTGTACAATACACCCTTGGGGTTTATTTATTTTATCCCTAGTAGTTTGTGCCTCTTAATCCCCTTCTCCTATCTTGCTCCTAACGCCACACTTTTCCCCATTGATGACCCCTAGATCTTATCCCACAGGGAGAAGGGCCCCGAGGCTCTGTTTATTTATTTATTTTCCTCACTAAGCAGCATATTGGATCTTAGCTCTCCAACCAAGGATCAAACCCCTGCCCTCAGCAGTGAAATCTCAGAGTCTTAACCACTGGACCACCAGGGAAGTCCCTCTTTATTTATTTTATTTTGGAGTGTAGTTGTTATACAATGTTGTGTTAGTCTCAGATATACAGCAAAGTGATTCAGTTCCACATGTATATATATATTCTTTTTTAGATTATTTTCTCATATAAGTTATCTCAGAATATTTAGTAGCATTCTCTGGGCCATACAGTAGGTCCTTGTTGGTTATCTACCTTCTGTGTAGTAGTGTGCATGTGTGTTCATCCCAAGCTTCTGATTCATCCCTTCCTCGGTTTGTTTATTTATTTTACATTTTATTTACTTATTTTGACTGCGCTGGGTCTTCATTCCTGTGTGGCGGCAAGCACGGGCTACTCTTGCTGCAGTGACGGGGGCTCCTCATCGTGGTGGCTTCTTTTGCAGAGCGCAGGCTCCAGGGTGCCTGGGCTTCAGTAGTTGCAGCACGACGGCTCAGCAGTAGCAGATCCGGGACTCTAGAGCACACGCTCAGTAGCTGTGGTGCACCGGCTTAGTTGCTCTGGGGCATGTGGGATCTTCCTGAATCAGGGATGGAACCTCCATCTCCTGCATTGGCAGGTGGATTCTTTACCACTGAGCCACCAGGGAAGCCCTGTTTGTTTATTTTAAAACCTATATTCTCTCTTTTGTTCAGATTAGAAATTTCCTATTTTTCCCTTTTTCCATGTACCGATTCTTTGTCCCCTCCTGTCTGTTGTTGAGCCCATCCACAGAGCTTTTTTTATTCCCTCAGTTAATATTCAAGTTAAATATAGAAGTATAAAGTTAGTGAGGCGTTTTTTGGCTATTGAAAACAATAAAATTATCCCAAAGTTGAATGGTGTCAGTTAAGCAGATTTTCTTTTTTAAAAAGAATTCATTCATTTTTTAATTGAAGGATAATTATTTTACAGAATTTTGTTGTTTTTGTCAAACCTCAGCATGAACGAGCGATAGGTATACATATGTCCCCTCCCTCTTGAACCTCCCCCTCATCTCCCTCTGCCTCCTACCCCTCCAGGTTGATAAAGAGCCCCTGTTTGAGTTTCCTGAGACATACAGCAAATTCCCTTTGGCTATCTATTTTACATATGGTAATATAAGTTCCAAGTTACTCTCTCCATTTGTCTTACCCTCTCCTCCCCTCTCCCTGTGTCCATAGTCTGTTCTCTATATCTGTTTCTCCATTGCTGCCCTGCAAATAAATTCTTGAATACCATCGTTCTAAATTCCTTATATATGCATTAATATATGATATTTATCGTTCTCTTTCTGACTTACTTCACCCTGTATAATAGACTCTAGGTCCGTCCCCTAAGCTTTTAATTTCCATTATTGTATTTATTTCAGTTCTAAAATTCCCATTGGGTTGCTTTTCTTTGCCGAGGCTTTCTGTTTCTCACTTAATCCAAGTGTTTTGTGATTGCTCACGCAACTATTTTTATCACTGCCGCTTGTATCTTTGCAGGATAATTCTAACATTGCTGTCATTGTGCTGCTGGCTTCATTGATTGTTTTTCATTCTTTCAGCCCAGGTCTTGTTCTTGGTGTGACAGGTAATTTTCTATTCAAAGCTGGACATTTTTGCCTTCTGTTATGAAACTTTGCATCTTAATTAAACTGTTTTTTTTTTTTTTTTCCTGGCACTTCTCTGGCAAAAGAAGGGGCACAAGCCCATGACACTGCCGGCGGAGGTGGAGTCCATGCTGACTCCCCAGGGCTTTTGGTCTCCTGGTTCCTGGTGGGTGGAAGTGAAAGCCGTCTCCCCTGCGGGGTCTGGTGACACTGTGTGGGCTCTCCTCACTGTATGTGGTCACAAAAGTCCCTGGTTCTGCCTTCCACTGTGGAGATTTGGGGTGACCATCATAGGCTGGTGCTGGGGGGTGGCTGGGGTCCTCACTTTCCTTTGCTGGTGTGTGTATGGTGGGACGCAGTGTTTTCTGTGGCATTTGCCTGCATTATTGTGGCCATTGTCCATAAACTTCTGTCCTTACAGCTTATGGTTTTCCTTGTCCTTTGGCTAGAGAGTGCAGATTTTTTTGGCGGTGGGAGGACCGTTTGGATCTGCACCTGCTGGTGTTTCCAGGTTGCCCGCTCCTTTGGCTCCACGTCCAGGCTGAGAGAGGCAAGACGAAAAGCTGAGGCACTTCCCCATGTCACTCAGGCAGCAGGGTCCCTGGCTGGCCTGCTTGCTCTCTACCCCTTTGAGTTTTCTTTATTTCTGGCTGCGTTGGGTCTTTGTTGCTTTCCTCTAGTTGTGGTGAGCAGGGGTTACTCCCTAGTTGCAGCAGGCGGACTTCTCACTGCGGCGGATTCTCTTGTTGTGGAACGTGGGGTCTCGGCACTCTAGCTTCAGCAGTTGTGGCGCATGGGCTTAGTTGCCCCTTGGCATGTGGAATCTTCCTGGACCTGGTGTCAAACCTGTGTTCCCTGCACTGGCAGGCGGATTCTCATCCACTGGACCACCAGGGAAGCCGCTGAGATCTCTTATATTTGTCTCATATGTTGTGTCCAGGGTTTTAGTTGTACTTAGTAGAGACAGCAGAGGAAAGTACATCTACTGCATGTCAGAATTTCTCCTCCCTATGGATTCAAGCTCATGACCTACCACGTTGATTGGGATTCAAGTGTCATTTTATGGCTCAACCAGTCACAGGTTCTTGTGGTTCAGACTGGTTTCTTGGTAAAGTGGGCCCTGCCCAGACCTCTGTTTAGAATGGAAGGACTTATTTTCCTGGTAACCTGTAGTGCTGTCGACAGTTGGCCTCAGCATGCGTTAGTGGCAGGGAGCTGACTTGCCAAAGTTATGCCCCTTCCTGGGGTAGCCACATCCAGACGATCTATGCAGGAGTACAAAGCCCTCCACCCCTATCCCAGGTGGGGACAACTTGACCACATCACACCAGCTTCAGAGCCCCCTTGGGCTGGCCATACCTGAGGCCACCTCAGAGCCTGACTTCTCTGTGAGTCCCGTTTTCCTCCCTTCCCTGCCCCCAGGGGGAGGGAGGGTCCAGGGGCTCTGCAAATGCAGCCTGCTTCTCAATGAGCCCCACCTGCAGGTCCCAGCAGGGCAGCCTTCTTTGAATCCCCGGAGACTTTGTTTCTATCTGATAGCTCAGTTGGTAAAGAATCTACCTGCAGTTCAGGAGACCCCAGTTTGATTCCTGGGTTGGGAAGATCTGCTGGGGAAGGGATAGGCTACTCACTCCAGTATTCTTGGGCTTCTCTTGTGGCTCAACTGGTAAAGAATTCACCCGCAATGTGGGAGGCCTGGGTTCGATCCCTGGGTTGGGGAGATACCCCAGGAGAAGGACCGGCTACCCACTCCAGTATTCTGGCCTGGAGAATTCCATGGATACAGTTCATGGGGTTGCAAAGACTCGGACATGAGTGAGCAACTTTCACTTTCCAGTCAGTCCTGTTTCCTGGTGACCACACCCACGGTTCTAGAGAGCTGGCCCCAGGCTGGTTTAACTCATTGCTCTCCTTCTCTTTCACCCCCTTGCCTCTTGTGCCCAACTTAAAGGGGGACCTGCACCCTGAGTCATTCCTTACAACTTGGAGAACTCAAGGGTTCAGCACTTCAGAGACCCTCTTCCTGCACTGAGGCCAGTTGCAGGATGCATTATTTCTTATTTCTTGCCTATTTTCCCAAGTGTTACCTACACATTTCTTGGTCCTCCTGTTAAGACTCCTCATGTAACTTCTCAAGCTTATTGTGCCTTTTGATTACTGCTAGGCCTGGAACCTGCTCAAAAGTGCATCTCAACAAAAGTCCCTCAGTGGGGTTATGTGGGGTGTGTGCTGATCAAACTTGAGGTGTAGACAGCTCCATTTCTTATTTTTAAAGGGCTTCAAGTTAAAAGAATAGACTAATTATAATGGTGACATTATATTTCTTTAGAATTATGGTCTCATTACAAATTCATGTACCAGAGTTTATATTTTAACTTCATTTTAATTGGAAATAAACTTTAATTATTTAGAACCTTTGCTAGGAAGATCATAAAATATAAATGTAAAAAATTATTTCACATTATGATGATTATAACTGACCCATATCAGAATGTCTGGCACTCCTTTAATATCTACTTATTACAAGATCTCCATCCTAAAGGAGATCAGTCCTGGGTGTTCATTAGTAGGACTGATGTTGAAGCTGAAACTCCAGTACTTTGGCCACCTGATGCCAAGAGCTGACTCACTTGAAAAGACCCTGATGCTGGGAAAGATTGAGGGCAGGAGGAGAAGGGGACAACAAAGGATGAGATAGTTGGATGGCATCACCAATTCAATGAACATGGGTTTGGGTAGACTCCGGGAGTTGGTGATGGACAGGGAGGCCTGGTGTGCTGTGGTTCATGAGGTCGCAAAGAGTTGGACACGACTGAGCCACTGAACTGAACTGAACTATTACATAAAGGAGTCATTGTATGTAATACAAAAGTACATATTCTACCTAAATTAAGTGAGTGAAAAGAGTGAAAAATTAAAGTGTTAGTCATTCAGTCATGTCTGACTCTTTGCAACCCCAGGGACTATAGACTGAATGCATTTACGAAAGAAAAAATCTTCAGAAAATTAAGCTTCATCAGAGAGTTGAAAATGTGATATTTTAGAGAGGCTGCCTTATTATACCTGCACCTTATTAACGGTTGTCTGTGGACTCATAAGAGAAAAGGAAACAGCTGAGCGGGGAGAGGAGAGGACACAAAGGGTCCCCGGGGCTGCTATGACGTCACCCTCTTGGTTTATCACAAACTGACCTGAAGTAACCCGGTTACATGATGGTTGCACATCACTAACATACTATTGAGAGTTATTGAGTTATAAATTATTTTTAAAAATAATTTATATACTTATTTACTTTATTTTTGCTGCACTGGGTCTTCCCTGCTTTGCGTGGGCTTTCTCTGGTTGCAGTGGTTGGGCTTCTCCTTGCTGTGGCTTCCCTTGCTGTGGGACGCTGGCTCTAGGTACTCAGGCTTCAGAAGTTGTGGCACACGGGCTAAGTTGCTCCACAGCATGTGGAATCTTTCTGGACCAGGGATCGAACAGGAGTCACCTACACTGGCAGGTGGATTCTTATCCACTGAACCACCAGGGACGTCCCTGAGTGCTATTAAGAACTGAAAACTTAAGTAAAGTGTTCTCTGGGAAACAAAAGTGTCTGCAGTTTAGAAAAATATTAGGCAAATCAGACAGCTTAACTGGATGTAATTTCAAGGCTTGCTTGCATGACCTTTAATTTTTTAATACTCAGAATTGTGTTACTTATTTATAAGGGATCCTGGATATCTTATTTCTTTTCTTGGGCTTCTATAGCAATAATCAAAGAAGTGCAGTCTGGGGGAGTAATTAGGAGCAATGGCTGGTCTGATTCTAAACGCTCCAGCATCTGCCTACCACTTCGTGACCTTCAACTGTGTTGTCTATGCCTAGTCTTCTCACTGAGAGCATGGCAGGCAGTAACAGCACTGAGATGACACAGGTAAACCGGGCACTTCACACACCTGCAGTAAACCTAAGTTTCTTACCGGAACGAGTTTTCTGCCACTGTCCTTCCAAACACTCCCACTTTCCTTCAGGCTATCACAGAAAGCGACATCCATCTTGGTTTCAATCATCAAAACTGTAAGACTTCTTGACCAGTTCCTTCACAAGAGCTAGTCTTGAAACAAGTAGAACTTTACAGGGTTCATACATTCAGTTTCCCTCAGGCATCTTCAGACTTCCCAGGTGGTGCTAGTGGTAAAGAACATGTCTGCCAATGCAGGACATATAAGAGATGTGGGTTCAATCCCTGGGTCAGGAAGATCCCCTGGAGGAGAGCATGGCAACCCACTCCAATATCCTTGCCTGGAGAATCCCCATGGACAGAGGAGACAGTCCATGTGGTTGCAAAGAATCGGATATGACTGAAGTGACTAAGCACGCATGCATGCAAGGCACCTACAACTCGGGTGGGAGATGTTTTCCCGATGAAGCCTTGCAAACAGTGTTGGTTTCTCAGAGCTTCTAGTGCAGTGTGGTCTTGGGTATCACACTGCGGGGCCCAGAGCTCTTCTGGGGTCAGCCAAGGTGTGTGTCTTTGATTCTTCAGGCCTGTGCAACACTGGGAAGGTACAGGTCATCTGGGGGAGCCTGCCCATGAACACGGCAGCAGAACTCTTTCAAATCACAACGAAGAGGGGAAAAGCCCATGTTGTGTAGAGATGTTAAGTCCTGAATAGTAAATTAACATACACATACAGGGTTATTATGCCATCTTACATCTTTTCCAGGTCTCAGTATTATATTCTAGGTACCTTAATAAGAACCTCCAAAATTATCAGTATTACCTGTGTTTCTCACGTAGGGCCATAAAAGAAAGCAGATGAATGATAATAGCCTTTGGTCTTTTATTAAAGTCTTGTGACCTTTAAGTTACAGAAACATAAGGCATACATGCATTGCCTGCCAGCCAACCTGACAGTCAAGCTGCAAATATGGTCAGCTTTACAGGCAGCCTCGCAAGTTACAAGGCTGGCTGAGCGTAACCACAGAGAAACATGGATAATGAACAACAGCCAGGACCACCTCTGCGTGTGTGCCATGCAGGCATCACCTAATTGGTTTCCTCTGAGGTCATCCTTGCTTGCAAAGTTTCCTCCACCACCCCGAGCAGTAACTGAAAATCTGAAGACAACGCTCAGATTGAAACATCTTCTCTGAAATATTTGAAATGACAATATCACTTGAGAAGGTTCATGATGAACTCAGTAGCATCCTTCAATACAGTAATTTGAATATATTGATTCATCTGTTAAACACTTATTGAGCACCTCCTGTGTGCCTGACAGTCAAAACACAGAGATGAAGGCTATGTGTGCCTCTGAATCAGCCCTGCAGTCCCAAAGGTCACTGTGCCTGTCACAGCCCATGTGAACATCCTTACATTCAATCATCTTCCGCTGAAAAATCTGCTCCCTAAAGATTAACATGTAAAGTCAACATGCAGTGAGGATGAATCTCTTGTCCTTCGTGATAGAACAGAACCAGAGTGACCAACCTGCAACCAGGTAGCTGGTTCTTCCTCCGAGAATTGTTCCCTGTTTGGGTCTAAGGTATTTCTCTCTGCTGTTGGCAGATGAGGCAGCAGAGAGCAAGGTCAGCCTTGGTGAAGAGAAGTGCGTGTTGGCCAAAGCCACGAATAGCATCCTTATCACCATGGATACCTTTCTCTTGCCTGTGAAAAGGTACAGGGGGCTGGGGGAGGATGCTGACTGAATCCACAGAGCGCATCAGTGTGTCACTGGGTCCTGAGAGCCCCCTAGGCCATGGATGCCTTTGGATGAGCATTCACAGGAGAGTGTGGTGGGTGGGCAGCCTTGAATAGTGCTTCCCACTGTCCCTGCCTCCGGGCATACATATCCCTGTGCGATGCCCTCCCACTGAGCATGGGCTGGACTCCAGGTGTTGCTTCCAGGAAATGAAATGTGGTCACATGCCACTGAGGTGACAAGAGACTGTCTGGCTCCTCCTGCCCTGACCATGAGGGCGACCTGTCATGTGATGAGGGGCGGGTCATGGCCAGCAGCCCATGGGAGGGACTAAGGCTTCCAGACCCAGAAGCTGACTCTTGCCCACAATCACTTTCCCTGGAGGTGGATCCTGTCCAGGAGACAGCAGCTCTGACACCTGGACTGCATCCTCAGCGGATGGTGAAGCAGGGAACCAGCTAAGTCATTAGTGGGTTGTTATTTTAATTCACCAAGTTTTGGAGGGTCATTTGCTATAACAGATAGCAACACATAATTAATACAAACCCCATTTGAGAGATCTGTCCACAGAGGTACATGGACACTCCAAGCTTCTTTGTCACTAGTCTTCCAATCCTGTCCTTTCTGTATCCCTCACTGACCATTCAGCCAATCCATTAGCTGCTATAATGAACTGATGTGGGCTCCCAGGTGGCACTAGTAGTAAAGAACCCACCTGCCAATGCAGAAGACATAAGAGACACAGGTTCGATCCTTGAGTCAGGAAGATCCCCTGGAGTAGGGCATGGCAACCCACTGCAGTATTCATGCTGGAGAACCCCATGGACTGAGGAACTTGGTGGGCTACAGTCCATAGGATCACAAAGAGTCGGACATGACTGAAGCGACTTAGCACACACACAGGAATTGATGTAGGTGGATATTTCCCGTTATCCATCACACCAGAGAAGGTAGACCAGTTTTCTTTCAAACAACATGAAAGATGGCTGAGATATCAGAGTTAGGATGAAATTCTGCTGCAATTTCCTGAGAGACTACCATTTGACTGTCCTGTGTGTTACGGTCTCATAACAAAGAACAAAAAAGTTCATTTCATCTTTAAGAGGATTACATCTATGAGGATCAGAATTCTTATTCTCTGCTGCTGTAAAGATGGATGTGATTTTGAGACCTTTATCAAGTAATTTGCTTTCTGAGGTATTGGGATTAACATCATCAAGGGTTGATCTCTAATAGGCTACTTTCTCTGGTCCCAGATTTCTGGATGTTGGATGGGAAAGGATCCCTCAAATCTTTATTTTCTCCTTAGGGCTCTGTTCTAATCTCCAGGCTCATTTGTCTCTTGAAAACCACACCAAGAACTTCATCGCACATTTAACAAATCCCAAATAGCCCCTTACCTCTGTCTCCCACATTTCACTTCCTTCATCTTCCAGGTCATTCTGGTCAAAGTTTATGTTTCTTTCTCCCCATCATTGGTCAATGGTGCACCATCCTCCTATTTTCCTGGAATAGAATGTCAAAATTATTCTCTCCTCAAGGTACCCTATGCAGTTTCATGTATCATTCTATTGTTTACGCTCTTTGACCAGGACTGTCCCTATCATCTTATCCTCATTGTATCCTTCAGAGATCCTCCTCAGTGGAGCCTCCCCTGCTTTCTCCCCGTTGGGAAGAACAGTTCTTCTCGTGGACTCCCACCAGACTTTGCTTCAATACTACTTCACCTTTATTATGGCACTTTATTCTTTGCTGCATTTTCTAAGGTGTGTTCTGAAGAATGCTTATTTCTTGGGAAGCATCCACATAAAGAAATGTTCTCAGGTAACCAGTCTATGGAATTCTGCCTACTGCGGTATGAATTGGCATTCCTGATTAACGTTAGTATACTCAGGACTCTGAGAACAGGTAGAACAGGATTCACCTCCTTGTTCTACCATTTTCCACTTCGGGTTTATGATTACCTTGCAGAACTCTTTTGCCCTGTTGACCGCTGCTTTCTCGCCATCCTGTTTCTCGGTGCTCTACACATTGTCTTCCGCGTTAGGATTCCTCGGTGACTGTTGTATATGTGATGCATTTTCCACACCCTAAGGCAGACAAATCTCAGATAACATTTTGGTGATATTTTCTTCCAGCCGACTCTGTGAGAACTTGACCCCGGCCATCAGGAAGTAAAGGAAATAAATTATTCAACTACCACCAGAAAGAGCTGACTGAGAAATTAGGAGTGCTTGGGGCCACTATTAGTGAGAGAAGAGAGGAAGGTGAATAAACGACACAGCAAGATTTTAAATGGAACAATTATAAACTCTTGGATGAAAGAAGACATAAAAATTTTAAGATTCACTATTTGAACTAAATATTAGAGCACTTGTTCTATTGGATAAAGTGCTGATGAGTCAGCCTGGTCAGAAAAGCACCCAGCCTCTCCTGGGTGAACACGGCAGCCTGGGATAACATGTAATCGGCCATGAGTTGGCCAGTAAGTGCCTGGTCCCTGTAGGTATCATATTTCTGACTTCAACTCTACTGCTGTGTGAGTTTCTGTGCTACTGACCTGCCTTCCACTATAATGATGAGGAATTATCCTCTTACTAACATCTTGAACCAGTGTGGTACATCTGTTACAATCAATGAACCAGTATCCATCAATTATTTTAATCAAAGTCCGTAGTTTATAACAGAGTTCATGCTTTGTCTGTTCCCCCACCCACCCCTCACCACAACTTGATGAAAAACTCGGCGACCACTTTGTTTTGATCATTGTTTCCTTCTGTGAATCCCTCAGGAGTACGATGCACAAAAATCAGAAAGTGCTGTCATCTGTTTAGTGTCATCAAAGCATTTCATTTTGAAACAGTAATAACCAAGCAGCTCCAAGAAGCTTTATTTCAAAAAAAAAACAAATGAACACAGAAAAATGCTGCAACTTATTTTATTACTAGAGATGTCTTCTGGGGAACATCTGGGTAAACAAAGCAGTATTATACATACACTTTTGCCCTCAGACTTGAAGCTGCCAGCACCTTCATCGCCCATCTCTCAGTCTTAATGATGCTTATGGCACACAGGGTTCCAATATGAAGACACATTAGGAGCAATTTGTGTTTATTATCTTATCTGCATAAGCTGCCAAAGCAAACTGATACTAGAGTGCTATTTGAGAAAAAAAGCATTTCCCTCTACTCCTTCTAGGTTCTTATGACTGGTCCAGGAAGTAAAATCTTGTGAGACAGACTGATAGGAGAAACTCAGATTTAATTACATACGCACAGGGCCCCAGTCCTATGAGGCCCCAGGACAAGTCGAGGGTTCCATGGCATCTGGGGGGGCAGGTGGGCACTTCAGCAAGGATGAGGCAGTTCACATGGAGATGGACATGCAGGTGTTTGGTGAACAGATGTTTGTGAGGCTTGCAGGGACAATGGGACACAGAGCAGACTCTGGTCTCTTGGCCCCATCCAACTCCCCCGCCCCGCCCCCCATGCTCTTTGTAGATCTCTGGGGATAGTGCCCTTGTGTGCGAGGACCTTCCCTGAGTTCTGTTGGCAGGTAAGGGGCAAGTAAAAAGAAAGACTTCCTACTGCATGAGCTAGGATTTCCACTACGATATGAAAAAGAGTGGTAAGAAGGAACACTTTTGCTTTGTTCCAATCTAGGGGGAAAGTGTGTATTAGCTTCTCATCTTTAGATGTGATGTTACCCAAAGGGATTTTGGGTAAATGTTCCTTCTCCAGGTGATGAAGTTCTTCATTATTCCTGGTGAGAGTTTTATCATAAATGGAGGTTGAACTTGGTCAAATGCTTTTGCCACTTCTATGCATATGATACGTGATTTCTCTTCAAATGGCTGTTGATGTGATAGATTATATGAATGGATTTTTAAATGAAAACAAGCTTGTATACCTGGGGTAAATCCCATGTGGTCATGTTGTACAATGTTCTTGACACAATGTTGGATTAAATTTGCTAAGATTTTGTTGAGTCTTTTTCATCTCTGTTCATGAATTTGTTGTTTTCCTTGTAAGGTCTTTGCTTGGTTTCGGTATCAGGGTAATGTTTCAACAAATGCCAATGAATTGAGATCATATTGAGTTTGGTCTCTGTCCACATGCAGCTAAGCTGGACATCAGTAATTTAAAAGCTAGAAAGTCTTCAAATGCTTGCAAATGAAGCAGTTATACATTTATATATACACATACATATAGACAGATACATGCATATGTGTTAGGTGTGACTCTTTGTGACCCCGTGGACTGCAGCCTGCCAGGCTCCTCTGTCCATGGGATTCTCCAGGCAAGAATACTGGAGAGGGTTGCCATTTCCTTCTCCAGGGGATCTTCCCTATCCAGGGATGCATATGTATATATATGTGTGTGTGTTATATGCACACTATCTGTGCTATATATTTTATATTTTTTTCTTTCACTTAACATCATGTGGTGTTTGTCACATTTTTGCTCATGGACGTAGCCTGACTCTCTTGTCATTTTTTTTCACACAAAGCATGAAACTGCAGGGAAATCAAAATCATACAGATTCTAGTAGGAAGAGGACTGAGTGGGTCAGGGGGAGCATTTGGATCTCTTTCCCTTCCAAGCTGCTTCCACTAGCTGCTTCCAGCCTCCTCCTCAGTGTCTTAGGCCCTCTCCTCTACCAAGGCATCACAAAGGGCCAAACATGCATGTTACTCGGGCTCTTGCTCCTGTGAAAAGGAGACTTATCCCAGGGACGCAGGACAGACTCCTGAGCTGGAATTTGCTGGCTCTCCCAAAGGATGGTGGAGAAAGAAAACAGGAATTTTTTAAAAAAAACTTTTAGAAAATGTTTAAATTTTTTTGTGTTTCTTAAATGTTTTGTTTACTGCTTTAAATGTAGCTTTCTAAAACTGTGGTGAGCGTTTTCTGTAGCATTCAATATATTTTTTTATTTTACGGGGCCTCCCAGAGGACTCAGTGGTAAAGAATCCACCTGCCATTGCTGGAGACCCAGGTTCCATCCTTGGGTCGGGAAGATCCCCTGGAGGAGAGAATGGCAACCCACTCCAGTATTCTTGCCTGGAGAATCCCATGGACAGAGGAGCCTGGCGGCTACAGTTATGGGGTCGCACTGAGTCCGCCCGATTTAGCGACTAAACAACAATAAATTGGGGGTAGAGTGTAAAAATAAAAACTGGAATGGGACCCTCGACTGCATTGCTCTCCTTTTAAAACAGACTCTAACTTTGCTTTTCTTTCATTTAAGTCTTAACAGAAGAGTTTTTCATTAATTCAAACAGAGTGAGGTCACACTCCTGGAAGGAAGAAAGTGATTCCTTAAGTTTCGGGTAATGCAATTCTCGGTTCGAGACCTATTCTGCTTGCGGTTGGGTGCTAGAGGCGGCGGTCTGATCTCCAGGGAACGCAGTCTGGGTTGCACCAGCCCACGGCTGCCAGGCGCGAGGCGGGACCCGCGGAGGCTCCGGCTGACGCCTCGGGGTTCACACCGGGAGGGGGCGCGCAGCCAGCCCGCGCTGCCGCTGCCTCTCCGGCCAGCTCGCGAAGACGCAGACCCGGTCCCCGCCGGGTGAGCCAGCGGCTGTTGTTGGGCGCGCTGTTCCCGGGGGCGCACGGAACCTCGTGGGACGCAAGCTGGCCTCTGCAGGACTCTCTGGGCTGACTCGGACCTCCGGGGGCGGGGTGGGAGCTCAGGTAGGGGAAGTGGGTTTGTGTTTTTCCTGTAAAAGGTAAGGACTCTTCTCTCTAGCACTTCCTTGATGTAGCCAACGGGTCAGAGGAAGATTTCAACAGGTGGCCGAGAGCGATCACGTGGTGCAGGTTGGGAGCCGGCCGCCCCCTCCCTTCGGAACTGCTCTTCTCCGCAGAGCTGCGCGGGTGCCCTCCGTCCATTCCGCCTCGCAGCCCCGCGGCGCTGGTGCGCGGAGAGGGCGGCGGGAACGGGCCTCCCCTAGAAGGCCGGAGACTAGCTCGGAGCGCTGGTTGGGTCCCCGGGACCGCAGAGCCCCCGCGGGGCAGCGGCGGCGAAGACTGAGCCTCTGTCCTCTCCAGGATGCACAACGCGTCGTACTGGGGGCCGGAGCGCACCAACACGTCGTGCCCCGCGCCCGCACCCACGCTCGTCTGCCCCAACGCGTCCGGGGCGCCGCCGCCGCTGCCGCCGCCGCTGGCCGTGGCCGTGCCCGTTGTGTACGCGGTGATCTGCGCGGTGGGACTGGCGGGCAACTCGGCGGTGCTGTTAGTGCTCCTGCGGACGCCGCGCAGGAAGACCGTCACCAACCTGTTCATCCTCAACCTGGCCGTGGCCGACGAGCTCTTCACGCTCGTGCTCCCTGTCAACATCGCTGACTTTCTGCTGCAGCGCTGGCCCTTCGGGGAACTCCTATGCAAGCTCGTCGTGGCCGTCGACCAGTACAACACCTTCTCCAGCCTCTATTTCCTCACGGTCATGAGCGCCGACCGCTACCTGGTGGTGCTGGCCACCGCCGAGTCGCGCCGGGTGGCCGGCCGCACGTACGGCGCCGCGCGCGCGGTGAGCCTGGCCGTCTGGGGGGTCGCGACCCTGGTGGTGCTGCCCTTCGCGGTGTTCGCGCGGCTCGACGAGGAGCAGGGCCGGCGCCAGTGCGTGCTGGTCTTCCCGCAGCCCGAGGCCTTGTGGTGGCGCGCGAGCCGCCTGTACACGCTGGTGCTCGGCTTCGCCATCCCAGTGTCCACCATCTGCGTCCTCTACACCTCGCTGCTGTGCCGGCTGCGCGCCATACGCCTCGACAGCCACGCCAAGGCCCTGGACCGCGCCAAGAAGCGGGTGACCGTCCTGGTAGTGGCCATCCTGGCCGTGTGCCTCCTCTGCTGGACGCCCTACCACCTGAGCACCGTGGTGGCGCTCACCACCGACCTCCCGCAGACGCCGCTGGTCATCGCCGTGTCCTACTTCATCACCAGCCTGAGCTACGCCAACAGCTGCCTCAACCCTTTCCTCTACGCCTTCCTGGACGACAGCTTCCGTCGGAGCCTCCGCCAGCTGCTGGCATGCCGCGCCGCCTCCTGAGCCCGATAGCGAGGAGCCGGCGTTCGGGGTCTCTCAGGGTGGTTCCCGACCCGCGCCACCCCCGCAACCCCTCTCCCAGCTTGCTAGAGATGCGGATTCTTGGGCTGTCCCGGGACCTCCGGCCTCGGAAGCTCTGTGGCTGCGCGCGCAATATGAATTTGCCGAGGCCTCGGGGTGCTGCGGGCGCGCGCGGAGCTTGGGGACCGCTGTGGCTGACAGCGCACAGACGGCTGCCTAATGCCAAAGGGCACCGAGGCAACCCCTAAGCTTGACATAGGAGAGGAGGAAGGGGGTCGTGATGCTGAGACCCTATTCCCATTCCCCTCTAGCCTCCCGCCCCAGCCGAGCGCAGCCTGAATCTAGGAGGAGCCCTCGGCGCCGTCAGGGGAGAGGCCCGAGGATGCTGCGGGCGCCCTGGCGTCGGCTCCACGCAAGGCTTCTCGGATTTCCAGCAGCGACCGTCTGCGCTGCTCCAGCTGGAGAGCACCCTGGCACGGTCCCCTGGCGCTTTTGCGCGCGCTCTCACCGCGGGGGAAGAGGGTCCGGGTGTGCGCGGGCGCTCCCACCTCGCCGAGCTGGAGAGAGGCTGAGGCCGCCCAGGGCTTCGCGGGGGACACAGAGCAGCTCGGGTGGCGGGGCAGGGGATGAATGTGTGCGTGCGTGTGTGTGTGTGTGAATGTGTGTGTGCGCGCGCGCGTCTAGCGGAAGCCGGGGCTTTGGGTGAAGGAGGATGGAAATGGGCTGTGATGTCTACACAGCAGTTACTAATATAAACGCGGTGATAAACCCTTCTTGTCCCAGCCACTTCTTTCTTAGCCTTTCCACTTTTCCACTCCTGTGGTCACCGCGGAGCCCCTCACGCCAGCCTCTGGAAAGGCCAGGAGCCGAGTCCCCGGCAGGGTTGCGGCGCCCCCTGGTGGACCCACTGCAGGCTCCGAGCATCCCAAACAGCGCTGTGTACAGGTGAGCAAGCGCACCTGCGAAGCCGCTCTTTCCGTGGCTCGGTTACTCGTCATTGCTTCCCTCTGCAGAGGGATTCAATCCCCCTACGCCCCTCTGCCCCCGACGACCTCTAGTACAGCTTGGAGCAGTTCGTTGCAATTCTTTGTGTGCATATTGCTTTTCGAGGTTGAGAACTTTATAAAGATGTGTGTACTAAAACGTGCACAAAAACGCGTACTAAAACGTGTACTAATCTCACAGGCTTTTGTGGACTTAATGAGATCAAGGGGAGATGCGCATCCATTCCAGCGTTCCCTTTCTCCTCATATGCTTCATCCTCTTCGCCTCAGAGGGAGCTGAAATGATGAGACTTTATAATAATAACCTCTCCTGGGTTCCTTTCCACAGGGACCTGGGTGATGTCTGGTCCAAGATGAGAAAGGAAACCAGACAGCACCCTATCTTTATTTTATCTTTACTTACAGGAGACAAAAGTGAATTAATAGAGAGGACTGATATTGGCTTTGCCCAGCCATCTATAGTCTTCAGACCTGAGGGCAGAGCATTAACCAGACTCCAGTCATTAATGAATGTTTTAAAAGAGTTTCTTCCCTTTAGGATGAATTCCAAACAGGAATGAAAATTTCTAAAAGTAGTTGTTTCCTACAGTCAGGATTAGGTGTGATCTAAAGTAGTGTTGCTGGTGTGGCAGGATTTGTTAACTTAGATTAGTGGACATTAGCCACTTTCTCTTAGCTTTAAAATACTTTTAACAAAATGAATGAAATGGAAAATCAGGAAGGGAGTTTTTTCCATCCCCCCCCCCCCCAAGGAAGACACTAACTCCCTTCCTGATTTTCATGGATAAGAATTGCTTCCTCGGCTCTCAAAGCTATTAGGAACAATGGGGTGATTCATAGCTATCAGTTTAGAAAAATGTAAATTTAGAAACATACCTTGGGTGACAAGTAATAGTATTAATAGCTTCAGAATATGGTTTTCTATTTCCAGTGCATTTTGATGGCATTTGAACAGTGCTCTGCTGGTGGGTTTCAGAGCCCTCTTCAAATTCATTTTAGTATCTTTCACATTTCTTGGAAACATTCTATTTACTTTCTTTGTGACTCACAAAATTATTTTGTGAATCCTCAGTAGTTTTTCAACGTTAAAAATGTAAGTGTAGAGTAACTGCTCATCCTTTGAGGTGATGGACCAAAAGCAAAGTGAATATTCTACCACAAACCCAGATTTGAAGCCTCATCTGTCTTCGTAAACTCAGTGACTGTACTTTGACATCCTCAGCATACACATCGGGCCAGAGCCGAGTGACCTGCCTATCGATGGCACCGCACCCCCGCCCCCCTACCCCTGCCACATACATACCCGCGGATCAGCCTGGTTGTCTTTGAATCAACAAGATCACTGGAAAAAACATAGGACTGACACGGCTGCATTGTCCATGCAGCCAGGCCTGGCCTGGCATCCTTGTACGTGTGTTCGATTAAATGGGACCCAGTACTTGTTTCCTCCTGGCCTTATACATCGTTGGATAAACTGTTGTATCATTGTTTCTAGGTTGTTGCCTTCATAATAGCATGTAGAACTCCAGGCTATAAGTCTCAGGTTACCTTCTTATGACTTAGGTACCAAGCAAAATAACTATGCCAGTAGCCATGCCACAGTAGAATTTACTCACCTCATTGCATTGCAAAGGTTTTAACTCTGTGTTGAATTTTTGCAGTCTTCCTGTAAACTGTTGTTTGGTTCTACCACTTCTGTTATTTTAAAATGTCTACTTGGTTTTACCTAGTACAGTTATGTAATGTATGTGCTTAGGCATTCTCTAGAGAAATGCAGAAATTCTGCTTGTCCATGGCAAGGAAGCTCTGGTTAAAATAAAAGCTTAAACATTCTGTGTGGAGAGTTAATATTCTATTTCTGAGAACATGGATCCATAATTCAGTCACCTTAGCATTTATGTGTCATTAATTTTAAAAACACTGCCTTCAGGGAAATTTTATCTAACGGATAAGCAATGAATAGATAAAAGAACTTGACAGGATAAGGTTAAGGGTAAAATCCCCTCACCTTTTTATTTTGGTTGATTGTGAAAATGATGTAAAACTGCCAATTAGCACAAAAACCCTGGGTCATATGCTGGATGGAAAAAGGATAATAAGCTCGTTATTTCATTCATTTCTTGAATATTTGAGCAGCTTGTGTGGAGAGTGAGAAGGGAAGAGAAATGGCTTAAATTGTCAGCATACACATTGCTATTTCAGCTAGCAGAATGCACAGACATGGCACACAAATGGTCATGGCAGAGAAGCTCACTAGAAAAACCCTCAACTTCCTGAAAACTCCTTTCCTCAGCAACATGCTGGGGAAAGAGCAGCAAGCAAAGCTAGATCGTTCTGTAGGATCATTGCCCTTGTCCAGCTAAGGAACGTGTCAGAGACTGCTTTCCTAAGGCTCTTTTATGAGGATGCCTTCCAGTCTGGCACTTTGGTTCCCGTTTCATATACAAAGTGAGATACTGGAAGTGGGTCGATTTGGCAAGGGCCAAAAGACCAATCAGGACCAATCAGAGCCATCTGGTTCCTGTTCTAGGAATTGTCTCATCCTATTCCAGCAGAGATGAACTTGGTTGCAGTGTGTAACCTGAAGTTATCAGACCATAGAAAACATGGATGTCTTTGAAATAATTTGTGGACCAGGCAAGATATACCTACTATTGCCATGTCATGTACAAAGGGAAGATAAGATTTAACAGTAAAACTTCAGTCTTCATGCAGAGTCTTGAAAGTGTGCAGTGTTGTTGAAGTTTATATAAGAATAAAAATTCCTTGACCAGAGCCTGCTGCATGTAGAGCTCAACCCCCAAAGTACCAGGTACATTGTAACCTGCATGCTTTGTGCCTAAGGACCTGGGCCCAGGCGCGCCGTTGAAGCAGAACAGAGTTAACAGCGCCTCTTTATACAGAGCAGAGTTTCACAATGGAGGATACTGTCCTTAAATTTAGGGCAAGCTACATGTATTTAAAACATATCTCATAGGGTTATACAAAGATATTCTACCATATCAATTAAAAGAAAAGAAAAAAAAGATGGGGAAAGGGAAGAAAAGGTAAACTGGCATCTCAAGAAACGTCAGGATCCGTGAACTGCATGCTCCCCAGGCTGGAACAGAACGTCTTTTGGGGGAACTCTTTCCCGGTAGGGGGCGCTTCCTTGGTGACTCAGACGGTAAAGAATCTGCCTGCAATGCAGGAAACCTGGGTTCTGTCCCTGGGGTGGGAAGATCCCCTGGAGGAGGGCATGGCAACCCACTCCAGTATTCTTGCCTGGAGAATCCCATGGACAGAGGAGCCTGGTGGGTTACAGTCCACGGGGTCACAAAGAGTCAGACAGGACTGAGTGACTAACACTTTCACTTTTCATCTTTAACAGCAGATACTCGATGAACATTTTTGAACCGAGGGATAAATGAGTATCTTTAAATCCAGGCGGTTAGAGTTTAGGGAGTTTTTTTCATAGTTTATCATTTGTACCTATTTTCATATCAATTGTTTCAGTTCAGTCGCTCAGTCCTGTCTGACTTTTTGATACCCCGTGGACTGCAGCACGCCAGGCTTCCCTGTCCATCACTAACTCCTGGAGTTTGCTCAAACTCATGTCCTTAGAGTCAGTGATACCATCCAACCATCTCATCCTCTGTCATCCCCTTCTCCTCTTGCCTTCAACATTTCCCAACATCAGGGTCTTTTCCAATGAGTCCGTTCTTCGCATCAGGTGGCTAAAGTATTGGAATTTCAGCTTCAGCATCAATCCTTCCAATGAATATTCAGGACTAATTTCTTTTGGGACTTATTGGTTTGATCTCCTTGCAATCAATTGTTTAGTTTCGGTAAATTTTCAACTTGAGTAGATTAAAGTCTATTTTGAGAAAAGCCACCAGAGGGCGCACTGAGATAATTTTTCTAAGAAAAAAGTTATTCAAGCCAATTGGATCTTTTATATAAGTAATTTCACTAAGTTTCTTTCAGAACAGAAATTCTGATGACTATGTAACATTTCTGTAAAATAAAAATTACAAAGTTCAACCCACAAAATTAAAAATATTGATAGTTGTAGATTTATTCTTAAAACAGATATCCATAATTAAGATAACTGGCCTGAAACAGTTTAAGTAATTATGTTAATCCTCTGTATTTAAAAAGAATTGTAAAGAATCTGCCAGCAATGCAGGAGACCTGGGTGTGATCCCTGGGTCAGGTATACCCCCTGAAGGAGGGAATGGCTACCCAGTCCAGTCTTCTTGCCTGGAGAATTCCATGGACAGAGAAACCTGGCAGGTTACAGTCCATGGGGCCACAGAAAATCAGACATGACTGAGGGACTAACACTTGGATACAATTGCTAGGGAATTTAATATTTAATTCTATAGTTATGTCCACAGGATTTTAACTTAACAATTGCTATATTTGGATATTATTTTTATGTTACCTCAAACATTTGGATTTTTCCAAACACAATCAATTTAAACTTAACCTTAATTCTGCTATGTGGATATTGATAAACCTAGATAATTAACCATAAAATAGATTAGCCTATCAGTAATTAATAAGCAATAACTGAGTAACATTGGTCTCCATATAACTCCTTTGATAGAGGCCAATTTTTCTGATAAATCAGGAGTCAGCAGTGCAGAGCTGATGCAATGGTCCCATGATGCTTTGAATGTCTGGGGTCCTTTAAAAAAATTTTTTTTAAATTTATTTGGCTATCCTGAACCTTCTTTGTGGCGCGCAGGTTCTTAGTTGTGGCATGTGGGATCTAATTTCCTGACCAGGGGTTGAATCTGGGCCCCCTGCATTGGGAGCACGGAGTCTGAGCCACTGGACCACCAGCGAAGTCCCTGGGTCCTTTAAAGACTTCCCGGCACCATTCTTAACACAAGCTGTTTTATTGCCACTTCATCATCACAAGTCCAGCCTCTTTTCTGTATTCCTTTCAGGGAGAAAGAAACGGAGAGAGGAAGAGGTCACACCTATATACAGAGAGCAATAATTTCCCTGGAGGTCTCCAGTGAACTTGGGCTTACGTACACATCACTTACACCATGTATGGTTTGTTCTTGGAGTTATACACTGTTTGGACAACTGTATAATGACCCATGTCTACCGTTATAGACTCGTACTGGGTAGCTCCAGGCCCCCCACCTTGAAATCCCTGCCATGTCCCCAGTGCTCCACCCACTCACCCTTCTTTCCCCGAACTCTGGCAACCACTGATCTTTCTACTGTCTCCATAGTTTTGCCTTTTTAGGAAGTCTTATAGGTGGGCTCAGAAGTTAAAGCGTCTGCCTCTAATACAGGAGACCTGGGTTTGATCCCTGGGTCGGGAAGATCCCCTGGAGAAGGAAATGGCAACCCACTCCAGTATTGTTGCCTGGAGAATCCCATGGATGGAGGAGCCCGGTGGGCTACAGGCCACGGGGTTGCAAAGAGTCATACATGACTGAGCGACTTAACTTATAGGTAAAATTATATGGTATGTAGCCTTCTTATTGGAGAAGGAAATGGCAACCCACTCCAGTGTTCTTACCTGGAGAATCCCAGGGACAGAGGAGCCTGGTGGGCTGCCGTCTATGGGGTCGCACAGAGTCGGACACGACTGAAGTGATTTAGCAGCACCAGGAGCAGCCTTTTTATACTGGCTTGTTTCAGTTAGTGATTCTGCTTGCTTACTCAGTCGCTTAGTTGTGTCTGACTCTTTGCCACGCCGTGGACTGTAGCCCACCAAGCTTCTCTGTCCCTGGTAGTCTCCAGGCAAGAATATGCAGTGGGTTGCCGTTTCCTCTTCGAGGAGATGTTCCCAACCCAGGGATCAAACCCGCGTCACCTGTGTCTTCTGCTTTGGCAGGTGGATTCTTTACCACTGTATTACCTGAGAAACCCTAGGCAAGCAATAGGTAAAATCATACAGCATGCTGCCTTTTTATACTGGTGTCTTTCAGCTAGTAAAATACACTTCAGTTTCCTTTATGTCTTTTCATGCCCTGAAAACTGGTTTTTTTTTTTAGCATGCCACGAGATTTTAGTTCCCCAACCAGGGACTAATTCCAGGCCATGGCAGTGAAAGCACCAAGTTCTAACCACTGGACTGCCAGGGAATTCCCAAGAGCTCATTTCTTGTTAGTGCTGAATGACATTGCCTAGATGTATTGCTCTTTGTTAATCCATTTACCTACTGAAGGACATCTTGGTTGCTCCCAGGATTTAGCAATTATAAAGAAAACTGCTATAAGTATTTGTGCACAGGGGTTTGTGTGAGTAGTTTTTTACTCATTTTGTAACTACGAGGAGTGTGAGAAAATCTAAATGAAAAAGTCTTCCCCAGTTAAGCAAAGAACTGAAATTTATTTTATTTGAAACTGCTATACTTTCATGTAAAGGGCATGACAGACAAAAACATACTGTGACTATTCAGAAAACTCTTCAAGAAAAAAAGTAAAAAATAATGGAAATGCTCTTTCATAAAAGTAAAACCCCTTTGTAATACCTCAAGATTATTTTCTGTTTATTTAGATTTCATAAAACCTTTAGTTTTGAGATTGTGCATTCTACGGAAAGGGCATATTTATTCAGTAATAGCAAAGATAAATGGCTTTTTAAAAAAGGTTATATGCCTTAAATATTATTAAACTTCATATCTCAGCATAAGTTGAATTCCTGGATTTCATCCTCTATTAATACTTTGTTCAATAGATGGCACAGATGATGAGATGGTTGGAAGGCATCATTGACTCAATGGACATGAGTTTGAGCAAACTCCAGGAGACTGCGAAGGACAGAGAAGCTTGGTGTGCTGCAGTTAAGGGGTTGGAAAGAGTAGGACACGACTCAGCAACTGAACAACAACAAATGACCCAGAGGGGCCAGCGATACAGAGAGACCAGTCGACATAATGTATTTCAACAGATGCTGGAAGAATTAAATGTTATCAGTCAGGGTCCGCTAAAAGATTCTCAAGGAAAGCTCTGAAAATATTAGGGAACCTAAAGATTAGAATTTTGAGTCATAAACAAGAGTTTGAAATTTAAAAAAAAATTTTTTTTTTAAGGAAAGAAAACAAACAAACAAGTTCCCTGCACTGGAGCCCCTCATCCTTGGGCCACGGTGACTGGAGACGGGTTTCACTGTGGCCAGCAGCCACCCTCAGGGCCTCAGCTTCAATTGCCTTTTCTCTTCTTCCGTTCGATCTGAAGGCACAAATGTGACTAATTAGGGAGGAGCCTGGTGGGCTGCAGTCCGTGGGGTTGCTAAGAGTCGGACACGGCTGAGCGACTTCACTTTCCCTTTTCACTTTCATGCATTGGAGAAGGAAATGGCAACCCACTCCAGTGTTCTTACCTGGAGAATCCCAGGGACGGCGGAGCCTGGTGGGCTGCCGTCTATGGGTTCGCACAGAGTTGGTCACGACTGAAGCGACTTAGCAGCAGCAGCAGAGAACTATATAGACCCAATAAAGCCCAACAGATTCAGAGCCTGCTCTTGGCTGAGAAGCCAGGAATCTGCTTTCATCCTGAGTTATGGCTCCACTTGCCAGACTCTTAAGGAAACAAGGTCCCTCAGTTCAATTTTCCAAGAGCTGAGCCCTGTCCAGAAGTCCCTACAGGCTGCAGCCGGCAGGACTCGCAGGCTGTCCCCTGGGTCCTTTGACTCATTTCTGTCTCCAGCCTGCTCCTCTCTATCCCCACGCCTCTGTTGACTCATTGACCTGAGCTTTGCACTCCTCACTAATTGCATCTATTTCTCTCCAGGTCATCACAAATCACCGTTTCCAAACCTCATTTTTCTCTCAGGTGCTCATAAAATGATTCTTGTTTAAAGATTGAAAGAGCTTCTGTGATTACATATAATTGAGTACAGAACTAGCCTCCCTGCTTATCAGTCTCATTAAATGGGGGGGGGGGTGGGGAAATGAGAGAAAAATCAGTCTTGACAACTGGGGAGCCTCGTTGGAACAGCAAGCTGATTGAATACTCTGCTTCTGAACTGGATGTTTTGCTCTTGGATAAACACGACATACGTAAGAAATGACTCTTCCTAAGTGTTAACTTTGTTTTAAAAATACTTTAGGAAATGTTCTGTATTATTAAAGGACCCAGTCTAAAACCTTTATCATATCCTTCAAGGCTCACCACAATTTAACCTCCATTTAATTTATAACTCTTGTAAAAAATTGAAGTGAAATTCTCATAATAGAAATGTAACCTAAAAACGAATGATTGATAATTAGTACATTCATAAAGTTGGGCAGCCACCACCTCTGTCTGGTCCCAAACATTCTCATCACTCAGAATGAACCCTGTGTCCACTAAGCAGTCTTTCTTACCTCCTCTTCCCCAGCTCCTGGCAACCACCAGTCTGTAACTCTTCTGGATACACTGTATAAAGGGAATCATAGAATATGTGACCTCTGGGGTCTGACGTATTTCATTCAATCTGTTTTCAAGGTTCATCCGCACTGTAACATGTGCCAATACTTCAGCTGATGGACATTTGAAGTCTACACTTTCTGTGTTTGGCTATTATGAATAATGTCACTGCGAACTTTCAGGTGCAAGTTTTTATGCAGACATGCTTTCACTTCTGCTAGGCGAAAATGAATGGAACTGCTGGATTGTGTGGTGACTCTCTATTTAGCCTGCTGAGGAACTGAAGGACTCTTTCCCAAAGTGGTGGTACCATCTCACATCCAAATGGTAGAGGCTAACGGTTCTAATTTATCTACCTTCTCACCAACACTTGTATTATCTCTTTAAAAAAAATCATAGTCTCCTAGTGGGTATGAAGTGGTATCACATTGTGGTTTTGACTTGTATTTCCCTAATGACTAATGATACTGAGCATGGTTTCATGTGCTTGTTGGCCACTTGCATATCTTCTTTGGAGAAATGTCTACTAAAATCTTCGGCCTCTTTCTATGAATGTATGCATGTGTATATGCATGTGTATACGCACGTACTAGTTACACCTGTCACTGTCATATTTCACAGAGTTCTTCATTTTTGAACTCCTAAAGAGAAACACTGTTGCATTGATTGTTAAATCTGCATTTACCTGGGGATTCTAAAGCTGATAGTGGTGGTGGTAGTTTAGTTGCTAAGTCATGTCCGACTCTTGTGACCCCATGGACAGAGGAGCCTGGCAGGCTCCAGGGGGTTCTCCAGGCAAGACTACTGGAATGGGTTGCCATTTCCTTTTCCAGGGGATCTTCCCAACCCAGGAATTGAACACAGGTCTCCTGCATTGTAGGCAGAGAGCTACAAGGGAAGCCCCTCTGAAGCTGAGCAGAAGATTAATAGGAAGATTTTAATTGAAAGGCAGTGATCACAGAAATAGAATGCCTTATGGATCTAAATGTGTGCCCATTTTTAAATTGCGTCATTTGTCTTTTTGTTGTTGGGTTGTAGACATTCTTTATAGATTCTAGATCCTAGACCCTTTCAGGTATATGATTTGCAAGAACAGTTTTCCCTGTTCTGTAGGTTGTCTTTTAATTTTCCTGATAGTGCCCTTTAATGCACAAAAGTTTTAAATTCTGATGAAGTTCAGTTTATTCTTTATTTTTTTTCATTATGCCTTTAGTGTAAGTTTTAAATTTCAAGTCAAAGAAAAGATGAAGAGGTAAAAAAGTGTCTCTCTGACTCGGTGCTATTTGATTGCCTTCAAAAACTTACAGGAAAGGGAAGATGAGTTCTGGCCGACGGTACTTTCTCTTCACTGTTTGCTAGTATGAAAAACAACAGACGCCTTTCAATGTTTATAAATGATGACTTTTCCTGAGAACTTGCCACTCGTCAGAAATAGCTTTTTATTCAAAGAGGCAGAGATGTAACCTCAAAGATGAAGTGCAGCTTGCCAGTTATGATTCAAGGGCTGTATTTTGGGGGGAGTCTGCGTTTATATCTCTTTTTAGCAAAAACTGTGGATGTGTTCCCATACCAAAAGACAAACCTAATACCAACAGATACAAACTAGAAGATGGTCTTGTGAAAGCTACTGACATTTATTTATTGGGATCCTCCAGGTTTCAAGTATGGGAGCTCCTTGAGGAGAATTTCCCATTTAATTCCCTGACATCTCAGAAACCGACTGTGTTATTGATATTATTGCTCTCTGGTTGAAGGTTTAGGGACAGCATGTAAGACTTGCCTTCAGTCATTCATTGTGAGAGGAACCGATCAGTTTCAGCGTGGAATGCTGCTCCACATTCAGCCCACGGATGACACCCTGGTGGGGGAGTCGGGCATGGAGCTGAACCCCTCTTGGCTGCACAGACAGCGCCATGCCATGCGGGGATCGGGCACTGCCATCAGTATCCTGGGCAGGGATGTGAGGTGGAAGCTTGGGTCCTTGCTCAGCCCTGTGGGACCACAGGGGTGGAGCAGTGGGAAGGGGTGCAAGCTTCCTTCTGGAGTGTGGCTGAAGGAGAGTGGATATTGCCAGAAAGGTTTTCCAGTGTTAAACCTTCCCAGTCCCCTGGCCAGGGAGCAGGCTTTCCTCAGAGCCCTTTGAGTCCATGCTGCTGGCAGTTCTAGGTCAGAGTGGAGTAAGGTGTCTGTTGCCTAGAAACCCAGGGCACCTGGTGCTGCTCAACCTAGGGTCCCTGGGCTGCCCTTCTGCTTTCTGCATTCCAGAGTCTTCCTAGGCTTGCTTGTTTTATCTGGGCTTTTTAGTTGGAAGAGGTAGGAACAGGGTCTTTGCTGGAACGAGAAATCCCTTTTTCTCTTTAATTTTTATTTTTTTAATGTGTTTTATTGACATACAGTTGATTTATACTGTTGTGTTAATTTCTGCTGTATAGCACAGTAACTCAGTTATACACACACACACATATATATAGTCTCTTTCTTTATGGTTTGTCACAGGATATTGAATATAGTTCCTTGTGCTACACAGTAGGTCCGTGTTGCTTATCCATCCTCTGTATAATAGTGTGTATCTGCTCATCCCAAACCCCCACCCCACCCTTCCCGCAGCCCCCTTACCAACCACAAGTCTGCTCTCTATTCCAAGTCTGTTTCTGTTTTGTAGATACGTTCATTTGTGTCGTACTTTCAGTTTCTACATGTAAGTGATATTCTTTTATATTTATAATATAAATATAAATATTCTCAACCCACATGAACAAAGCTTCTACCCCTCAATTTCCACCAAAAGCACTTTTGCTAACGTTAATCATGACTTTGTGGGGTAACTTCATGGGCTAAACCCAGTGATGGCTTCTCATTCTCAATGCATTCAGGCTGTGAGCAGTTTCTAGCACAGGTGAGCATGCCTCTCTGAGACACTCTTTACTTGGCTGAAGGATACTCCTCTTCCTTGGTTATTTTGCTGCTGCTCTGACCACTCACTTTATGAGTCCTTTGCTACAATCTGGAAACACTGCCATGTCCAGAACTCTGTTCTCAGATCTCACCTTTTCTCAAGGCTGTGTTTACCCTCAGTCCAGCTCATGGCTTTACATGCCATCTACAGTTAAATACATGCTTACAATTTCTAAATGTATGTCTGGACTCTGACTCCCTTTAAAATGCCAGACTTAATTCTGCAACACTAACTTGACATTTCAGATATAAGCTATCTACAGGCATCTCAGCTTTACTGTGGTTCCCTGCACATCCTCTCTTTTCTTGGTCAGTGGTGACTCCATCCCTCCAGCTAAGGCCAGAAACTTGGTGTCATCCTTGACTTCTCTCTTTCTCTTGTATTCTACATCCAATTTGTCAAAAAGCCCATCACTTCTAGCTTCAAAATACACCTATGACCTGTCCTTTTCTCACCCCTCATCTTGATGCGAGCCAGCCTCTTCTCAGGGGATGGCCGTAGCTGCATCACATGGTACCTCAGCCTCGTCCCTTTTCCCATCTGAGTCTTATGCTGTCAGTTTCTCAATCTGCAGCAATTAACAAAACACTTGTCCTGCTTCCTCTGTTAATTTAATGTGTTAGGACTTGTGGCATTTGCAATTTTTAAGCACTGTGTTTATTTTCCTACTTAAATAATTTCGTAAGGTAATATATAAATAACTTTTATAGAATACATTCTTAAAGTTTATTTTACACTTAGAAAAATCATGCATATTCCTACTTTAAGGGTTCAACAACTTTGCCTTTCAGTGACAAAGTAAATTGAAAACAATTTAAGTGCAAATACCAGAGGGTGACTGGTTCCCAGTTTGTGTTAGAGTGGGATTATTTTTATGAATTCTCATCCATGGGAGATTTGAGAGGGAGGAGCTGGAGATTCCCTGCAAGGTCAGCCAGTCCATTCTCCCAATTAGGGCAGCATATTTTTCCTCCAGATGAGCCTTTTAAACCTTCACCCTGCCAAGGTAATGTCCCGGGTCTCAATATAACAGGGACCATTGGAGCCGCTGGAGCCTTGGGAGCTGTCAGCGTTTATGATCTAAAGGGAGCTCAGTGCACGCTGTGTGCACGATTAAGACACCTATAGCTGCTCTGGTTGACAAGGACCATTTGTCTGCTCGACATCAAAATAGTCTAGGTCAGTGGTCCCCAACCTTTTTGGCACCAGGGACCAGTTTCATGGAAGACAATTTTTCCACAGACTGGGAGTAGGGGCATGGTTTTGGGACGATTCACGTCCGTTACATTTATTGTGCATTTTATTTCTATTATTACTACATCAGCTCTACCTCAGATCATCAGGCATTAGATCCCAGAGGTTGTGGACCCCTGGTCTAAGTCACAGGGGATGCTGTTTCTTGTCTTCATGGAGGGGCTTTTTCCTTCTAGTTTATCATTCCTTCCATCCAGCTATCTTGCCAATGTAGTGATAGATTACTTCAGTATTTTCTATTCTCGATTTCTCTGGTGGTTCAGATGGTAAAGAATCTGCTTGCAATGTGGGAGACCTGGGTTCGATCCCTGAGTTGGGAAGATCCCCTGGAGAAAGGAATGGCAACCCACTTCAGTATTCTTGCCTGGAGAATTCCATGGACAGAGGAGCCTTGTGGGCTACAGTCCACGGGGTTGCAAAGAGGTTGGACGCGACTGAAACAATTTAGCACACAATGACCATATAAAGCTGATATCAGCATCACAATCACAGTGATGAACATCTCCATAAATGCCAAAAGTCCTATCGAAACTGGGCTGCACTGCAGTGCTGGGTTGCTGGTCTCTGCCGAGACTGACCTTCTGACAAGTCGATGGAAGCTGGGTTCCTCTGGAGGTCCAGACTTGCAGGACAATCACTTCCTCTCCTCACCAGCAGTTCCTGCCTGTGTAGGATGGTGGGATGGTAAGAATTTGTAAACTTTAACCTCACCAGAAAAAGCAAACATATTAAACCTCACTTAAAAAGCAGAGACATTACTTGTGAGAGATGGAATATAAAGAAAGCTGAGCACTGAAGAATTGATGCTTTTAACTGTGGTGTTGAAGAAGACTCTTGAGAATCCCTTGGACTGCAAGGGGATCCAACCAGTCCATCCTAAAGGAAATCAGTCCTGAATATTCACTGGAAAGACTGATGCTGAAGCTGAAAACTCCTCTACTTTGGCCACCTGATTCAAAGAACGGACTCATTGGTAAAGACTCTGATGCTGGGAAAGATTGAAGGCAGAAGGAGAAGGGGACGTCAGAGGATGAGATGGTTGGATGGCATCACCGACTCAATGGACGTGAGTTTCACCAAGCTCTGGGAGTTGGTGATCGATGGGGAAGCCTGGGGTGCTGCAGTCCATGAGGTTGCAAAAAGTCAGACACTACTGAGCAACTGAACTGAACTGAACCTCACCAGAACAGGACAAGAGGTGATATTAAAGCTCATTTAATCACACTTCATGAATTTGTCTCAACACAAAGCATCTCATTCAGAGCAAGAATAACTTCTGTCTAGTTCCACTCTGGACCCAGAAAGTCAGCCTTTAATCAGATGGATAGAATCTAACACTTACTCATCTGACAACATGGGGTATAGATTTGACTCTTCACCCTTGTCAGTAATTAGTTTCCCATGGCTTTTGATAAAAAAGTTAAGTTAAAAGTCACTTTGGAAGAAAAATATCTCACAGTTGTCAAAATGTGGATTTGGTTGGCATAGAAATGCATCATTAAAATACTAATGTGTAAGTAAGTTACTGTTTTCTTTCTTTTTTCTTGTATGGATAGAAGTTTATTATTGTCCATAACTAGCATAGTAAGACCTTCAATTTTACAGTGTGAAAAATAAGTTCAGCATTTTTTATTTAATATACATCTGGCAAATTATGTTGAGTTTTACCTGAAGAAGTAAGGAGAAAAATAATCTTGCAGAAAGAGAAATAGGGAAAGTGGCAGGAACAAGGAGGAGAAGCAGACATCACTGGGACATGGGTGCTTCCTCTCAGGGCCTTTTGCCATCTCTGGGAGGAGGCAGAACAGACAGCAGGAAGCCTCAGGGATAAACTCCCAGTCCCCGACCCCCAAGTGTGACCAGCAATTTCCCTCAATAATCTTATATCACCTGACAGCCTGCATCTTCACACCCAGAACGAGGCAGACTGAGGTGGACACTAATTTGTTCTCATTGGCGAGTGCTCAGAGGAGAATTCCAGGCTGATCATAGGTTTCCCAAATTCACCTTCCCCGGTTTGCCCTGCCTTTACATGCCTCTTTTTCCTTTACTGAATATTGCTATGTGTGTGTGTGTACTCAGGCACTCAGTCAGGTCCAACTCTTTGTGGCCCCATGGACTGCAGTCCGCAGGCTTCTTTGTCTGTGGAATTCTCCAGGCAAGAGTCTTAACCACTGGACTACCAGAGAAGTGCCACCTTTTAAATTTTAATGCACTATACACCTTGTTCTAGATTCTGGAGGTCTGGCAGTAAACACAGCAGATCAAGTGGCCTGCCAGCACAGTTGGGGGAATGGAAAAGAAACACAGGAAATATGTAAAATATATAGTGCGGAGAGTCATGAGTGGTGAGGAGTGAAAAATAAAGGAGAGGATTTCCCTGGTGGCACACGGAAAGATCCCACATGGCTCAGGGCAACTAAGCCTGTGCCCACAGCTACTGAGCCTGTGCTCTAGAGCCTGGGGGCCACAGCCACTGAAGCCCGAGCGCCTGGAGTCTGCGCCCCACAAGAGAGCCGCTGCAGGGAGAGGCACCGGCGCTGCCGCGAAGAGCACCCCGCTCGCGGCAACAGGAGACAGCTTGAGAAAAGCGACGAAGACCCAGCGCAGCCAGACGGAAATAAATCACTAAAGAAGAGATAACGGAGAGAAACGGGGGTATAATGTGATGAAAGAACACTTGGGGGTTTAGGTAAGGGGGCAGGGCAGGCTCTCACTGGGCCAGACTGGAGCAGGGGTGAAGTTCCTGTATGGACACCTGAGGACGGGGCTCCAGGGAAAGAAGACAGGAGGTGTGAGTGTCCAGAGGCAGACTGGCTCGGCGCACTTCAGGAATAAAGCGGAGACCAGCGTGGCTGGAGCAGAGATGGAAAGCCAGGGCCTGCAGAGCTGGTGGGAACAGTAAGTTCTTCGGTTTCTGCTCAGAGTGAAAGCGGGCACCATGTGGGGGGCGAGTGTTGAGCAGAGAGAGGAGTGGCAAGACGTGGCCTAGGTTTGAACGGCATCCCTCTGATGTCAAGTTCAGAGAAGATGCAGAAGTTTCAGAGACCAGTTTGGAAGATTTAGAAAAGATCCCGGGAGCAGCTTATGATGCTGGCCCCAGGGTGGGGATGAGGTGGGGTGTTGTAAGAAGTGTTTAAGTCCCTGATGTGTTTGAAGGTCAAGCTCACAGCATGTGCTGATAGTCTCCAGAGAGTGTAAGAAAAAGTCAAGATGCTTGAAGATGCTTCTGATTGATTGAAGGGAAATTGCAAAAGGATCTGCGTTGTGCGGGAATCCCAGAAGCTTCATCATCATATGCATATGTATATGATCATGAGTGGGCTTCCCAGGTGCCACTAGTGGTAAAAGAACCTGCCTGCCAATGCAGGAGAGATGCAGGTTCGACTCCTGGATCGGGAAGATCCCCTGGAGTAGGGCAAGGCAACTCATTCCAGTATTCTTGCCTGGAGAATCCCATGGACAGAGGAGCCTGGCTGGCCACAGTCCATGGGGTCACAAAGAGTAGGATATGACTGAGCGACTGAGCATGTCCTGTGTGTACATTTTGGGAAAGTGACCACTATAGTAAAGAGATTCTGGAGGATAAACATGAATATAGTTGGGATTACCTGAGACATCACATTCTCTCCGTAGGCAACACCCTTTTATCCTCAGAAAACCCCTGTTTTGGCTTCCTATGAACTTCCCTCAATTGTCATAGTGAGAAAATATTTAAACTTCAGACTCATTATCAACATACTTATATGCTTCAAAGAACAATTCTAATGTTAAATTGGCTCTTTTCTGCTCTGGAACAGCTGAGCTCAAACAATTCATTATACAGTCAAGCGGTCACCCTAATTTGGTTATTTGTACAGAAATAACAGGAATGGTAACAGTCTATTTATTTTGCACTAATTAAGAATTGGATATGACTTGATACAAGTAAAATGTTTTCTTAATCAATGACAAAGAATACTTTTTTACAAACTGAGATACTTGTGCATACCTGTTCAGTCGTGTCCGATTCTTTGCAATCCCATGGACTGTAGCCCACCAGGCTCCTCTGTCCATGGGATTCTCTAGGCAAGAATACTGGAGTGGGTTGCCATACCCTACTCCAGGGGATCTTCCTGACCAGGGAATCGAACCTGCATCTCTCCTGCATTGGCAGGCAGGTTCTTTTACCACTAGTGGCACCTGGGAAACCCACTTATGATCATATACATATGCATATGATGATGAAGCTTCTAGGATTCCCACAAAACCCAGATCCTTTTGCAATTTCCTTCAATCAATCAAAGGCATCATCATGCATCTTCACTTTTTCTCACCTTCTCCAGGTGATCTTCCTGACGCAGGGATTGAACCCATGTCTCCTGCATTGGCAGGCGGATTCCTTACTACTGAGCCACCAAGGAAGCCACGAGATATGTTGGCAGCACTACTATCATAAAAAGTCTGCAAATATTACAGTCAAAATTCTAGGATAGAGTGGTTAAAAGGTTCATATATTTTAAAATGCGGTTGGCAGGAACGTCACGTATTCTTTAGATTTGGTTGCTGGTTGGGGCGTCTGAATCAGCAGAAATCCCCCATCATCCCTGGAGATGCACACATACTGAGCCACCTAATGAGATCAGAAAATACTGACTGTATTGTCAGCAACGGGAGACTGGCTTGAGCTCTGGACACCAGGATATTCAAAAACACTCTCTGAGGAGCAAAATCTGTTAAGTGGAGTGTGGGCCTGGTCACTGCCTCCAGGGCCTCCCACCTCACCCCCGAACCCTCTCCACCCCTCAGCATTTACAGAGTGTGTGGAGGCTGTGTTTTCCGCAAGAACACAGCCTCTCTCCTGGACAAAGGAAAGCCCATAATGGGAGTCTTGTCAGGATTTTCTTTATGTGTGAAAACAAGTGACATTCACCAAAACAAAGAATGTTCCCCCTCTAATTAGGCCTTATTTGCTAAAATATCTGCAAAGCCATGGACTTTGTTTTTCTCCTAATTGGCAGCCTTCAGACATGCTTGCGGTAGGAATCTCCATCACTGCATGAGGAGCTGGCTGCCCTCTGCATTGTTGCTTCGTGTCAGTCAGGAGCAATGCCAAGAGTCAGGGTACCCAGGCACCTTCTCCCTCACAGTTGTGGGGTCCTCACAGTGAGCACAAACCCAACCAGGCAGAGGGGTCTTCAGCACCTTACATGATCTCCAGGCTTCAAGGTACATTTTGCTGAATATAGACAGGGCACAACTCCTCTATTATTCTTACATAGAACGCGTTTACTTCAAAAGGTAATGAAAATGTTAAAATAAACTCATAATGATCTCAGGTGGACTCTGCCTACACCAGCTTGAAGCAGGGCTTTGGCTCCCGGTCAGAGGTTGAGCATCAGGTTGTGGTGGTGAGAGCACTGAATTTTAGCCACTAGGTCAGTGGTCGGTGACAAGGCCCTGGCCCTTCAGCTTTGCAGAAAAGAATTCCCACAAAGATGCAAAGTAGTGAAGCCAGTAAAGTTTCACTACTTTACTGAAGAAAAGACTACACCTATGGATAGACACACGGGTGGGCTTGGTGAGAAAGAGTCACACCCTCGTGGCAGTTTTGAGACAGGAATCCGAGTTCTTGTTCATGGAGCCAAAGAATGGAACCCACGAACATGCAAACACTCAGGGTAGCAAGTGAATAGGATTTACTAAAGAGGAGGAAAAGAAATGCAAAAAACCAAAATGGCTGTCTGAGGAGGCCTTGCAAACAGCTGTGAAAAGAAGAGAAGCGAAAAGCAAAGGAGAAAAGGAAAGATATAAGCATCTGAATGCAGAGTTCCAGAGAAGAGCAAGAAGAGATAAGAAAGCCTTCCTCAGTGATCAATGCAAAAAAATAGAGGAAAAGAACAGAATGGGAAAGACTAGAGATCTCTTCAAGAAAATTAGAGATACCAAGGGAACATTTCATGCAAAGATGGGCTCGATAAAGGACAGAAATGGTATGGACCTAACAGAAGCAGAAGATATTAAGAAGAGGTGGCAAGAATACACAGAAGAACTGTACAAAAAAGATCTTCATGACCCAGATAATCACGATGGTGTGATCACTCACCTAGAGCCAGACATCCTGGAATGTGAAGTCAAGTGGGCCTTAGAAAGCATCACTATGAACAAAGTTAGTGGAAGTGATGGAATTCCAGTGGAGCTATTTCAAATCCTGAAAGATGCTGCTGTGAAAGTACTGCACTCAATATGCCAGCAAATTTGGAAAACTCAGCAGTGGCCACGGGACTGGAAAAGGTCAGTTTTCATTCCGATCCTAAAGAAAGGCAATGCCAAAGAATGCTCAAAGTACTGCACAATTGCACTCATCTCACACACTAGTAAAGTAATGCTCAAAATTCTCCAAGCCAGGCTTCAGCAATACGTGAACCGTGAACTTCCAGATGTTCAAGCTGGTTTTAGAAAAGGCAGAGGAACCAGAGATCAAATTGCCAACATCCGCTGGATCATGGATAAAGCAAGAGAGTTCCAGAAAAACGTCTATTTCTGCTTTATTGACTATGCCAAAGCCTTTGACTGTGTGGATCACAATGAACTGTGGAAAATTCTGAAAGAGATGGGAATACCAGATCACCTGACCTGCCTCTTGAGAAACTTATATGCAGGTTAGGAAGCAACAGTTAGAACTGGACATGGAGCAACAGACTGGTTCCAAATAGGAAAAGGAGTACATCAAGGCTGTATATTGTCACCCTGCTTATTTAACTTATATGCAGAGTACATCATGAGAAATGCTGGCCGGAAGAAGCACAAGCTGGAATCAAGATTGCCGGGAGAAATATCAATAACCTCAGATATGCAGATGACACCACCCTTATGGCAGAAAGTGAAGAGGAGCTAAGAAGCCTCTGGGTGAAAGTGAAAGAGGAGAGTGAAAAAGTTGGCTTAAAGCTCAACATTCAGAAAAAGAAGATCATGGCATCTGGCCCCATCACTTCATGGCAAATAGATGGGGAAACAGTGGGAACAGTGTCGGACTTTATTTTGGGGGGCTCCAAAATCACTGCAGATGGTGACTGCAGCCATGAAATTAAAAGACGCTTGCTCCTTGGAAGAAAAGCTATGACCAGCCTAGACAGCATATTAAAAAGCAGAGACATTGCTTTGCCGACAAAGGTCAGTCTAGTCAAAGCTATGGTTTTTCCAGTGGTCAGGTATGGATGTAAGAGTTGGACTATAAAGAAAGCTGAGTGCTAAAGCATTGATGCTTTTGTTCTGTGGTGCTGGAGAAGACTCTTGAGAGCCCCTTGGACTGCAAGGAGATCCAACCAGTCCATCCTAAAGGAAATCAGTCCTGAATATTCATTGGAAGGACTGGTGTTGAAGCTGAAACTCTAATACTTTGGCCACCTGATGCAAAGTACTGACTCCTTGGAAAAGATCCTGATGCTAAGAAAAATGGAAGGTGGGAGGAGAAGGGGATGACAGAGGATGAGATGGTTGGATAGCATCATTGACTCAATGGAGATGAGTTTGAGCAAGATCCAGGAGTTCGTGATGGACAGGGAGACCTGGCGTGCTGCGGTCCATGCGGTCGCAAAGAGCTGGACATGACTGAGGGAGTAAACTGAATTGAACTGGATCTGAGTGCTGATAATTTATCAGACTAAAGACATATTCCAAGAATTCAGAACAATGGAGTGGAATGTTTACTGAAAACAAGACTGAGGTCTCAGAGTTCTACACTGACTGCCTAGTAATTTCTTCCTCAGGTTGAATTACTTTTATGGAACGTTTCTTCCAGGTTTCCTTTGGCCAATCATTTTAATTTGCTTGATTCACAACCCATATTTGTCTGTGATCTCAGGATCTCATGATCACATATTTGATCCTGATCTCAGGATCCTCCCACATGTGCACACACAAAGGTGTCTGGGTAGCCTGGCATTAGTTAACATCACTTCACCTTTGAGCTTCAAGGAGCCTTTCTGTGCATGTGTGGTTGGGGAGGTCTCCTGACTTCCACAGTGAGAAATATGTGGTTTGGGCAGGGCCCAGCCTCCTCTCTCAATTATCTTGCTATTCTCCTCTTGAAGTGTTGGTCCACAGGGAATGAATCTCTAATCGCTTTGGCAGGGGTTGGTGGGGTTTGGGGTAGGGGCTGATGGACATCTACCTCCCCCCTCAGTTGCCTGGGGAAACAGGACCTGCCTCAAGGCTGCTCTTGACTGTTTATCCCAGGTCTCCTATCACCTCCCTTTCCTAATCAACAACTACTTGAATCTGTCCATTGGAACTCAGAGAAGGTCATGGAGGTTGAATGAGGGCTGTTTCCTGTAATCAAAGAAATGGGGGACACAAAGGCCTTGTGCCCAGGAGCAGCCCTGCAGGGCCCTGCACAGTATCATGAACACCTGCGGTGTCAATGTTGGCTTCAATGTCGGTGATTAAATCTGCTGAGGTTTTCTACAAAGCAAGTCTCAGTGAACTATAAATGCTCCCATTGTGCATCTGCTAATAATAGCCTCTGCTTTTCTTTCTCCTTGGCAGCTGCTTCTATACGTCTCAGTTTTGCTGGTCTGGGTGATGGGTGGGGGTGAAGCCAAAGCTGGGTGTTTGCACGGTGCCCCTAGGGGTGGGAGGAGCAGGTCACTTACCCAGCTCTTCCTCTCCTGGTGAGGGAGCTCTTGGTAGCTGGGAAGTTCCTTCTTGGTGCTGAGCAATGCTGGCTTCAGGGATGTGATGATGCAGGCAGAAGGAAGCGGCTTTTCTTCCCTTCCTGGGCAATTATTCTCAGGGTTTTCTTCTACCATCTTGCTAAAACTTCCTAAGTGGACTCTAAACATCTCCCACCTGTTTTGTGGATAGCTGTTGTAGGTGAGCAGAATTTGCCACCCTAAAACATATCTCGCTGGCACAATACTTGTTCTAATCTGATTATTTTCTGAGCTACAGCCAGTGTAGAGAGGACTCTGAAAACCATGTAAGAAACACCCTTATTTGTAAGGATATCTTTCTCTCTGTGGGCTTCCCTGGTGGCTCAGTAGTAAAATATCCACCTTCTAAGCAGGGGGTGCCACTTCGATCCCTGGGTTTGGAAGATCCCCTGGAGGGGGAAATGGCAACCCACTCTAGTATTCTTGCCTAGGAAATCCCATTGACAGAGGAGCCTGACAGGCTACAGTCCATGGGGTTCCAAAGAGTTGGATATAACTGAGTGACTGAGCAACAACTCCCTCTCTGGGAAGAAGAGGATGACTAAATCTCCAGAAATTCTTATCAGTTGAGAATACCAGGACTTAAATCTGCATCAACATCACCCTTGATTCCTGTGCTTTTTCTGGTAACCTGCCCACCCTCAATTTCCTCTTTTGTTTTTAGCAGAAGGTTGTGTTGAAGGGGAGATCTTTGCCCATTTTGGCAGGTTACTCAGTTTTCCTGGGTCTCTCCCATGTGTTCAGTTCAGTTCAATTCAGTCGCTCAGTCGTGTCCGACTCTTTGCGACCCCATGAACTGCAGCACACCAGGCCTCCCTGTCCATCACTAACTCCCAGAGTTCACCCAAACTCATGTCCATTGAGTCAGTGATGCCATCCAGCCATCTCATCCTCTGTTGTCCCCTTCTCCTCCTGCCCCTAATCCTTCTCAGAATCAGGGTCTTTTCCAATGAGTCAACTCTTCACATCAGGTAGCCAAAGTATTGGAGTTTCAGCTTCAGCATCAGTCCTTCCAATGAACACCCAGGACTGATCTACTTTAGGATGGACTGGTTGGATCTCCTTGCAGTCCAAGGGACTCTCAAGAGTCTTCTCCAACACCACAGTTCAAAAGCATCAATTCTTCGGTGCTCAGCCTTCTTCACAGTCCAGCTCTCACATCCATACATGACCACTAAAACCATAGCCTTGAGAAGACGGACCTGGCAAGGTAATATCTCTGCTTTTTAATATGCTGTCTAGGTTGGTCATAACTTTCCTTCCAAGGACTAAGTGTCCTTTAATTTCATGGCTACAATCACCATCTGCAGTGATTTTGGAGCCCAAAAAAATAAAATCTGACACTGTTTCCCCATCTATTTCCCATGAAGTGATGGGACCAGATGCCATGATCTTAGTTTTCTGAATGTTGAGCTTTAAGCCAACTTTTTCACTCTCTTCTTTCACTTTCATCAAGAGGCTTTTTAGCTCCTCTTCACTTTCTGCCATAAGGATGGTGACATCTGCATATCCGAGGTTATTGATATTTCTCCCATGTGTATCTATTATAAAACTTTTGGTGCATTTTCTCCTGTTAGTCTGTCTGCTATTAATTTAATTTTTAACCCACCCAGAAGATGCCTGAGGTTAGAGAAATATATCTTTCTCCACAACACTGTCCAGTTGTTGATCTTTGTGGCAGGGGGTGGGGTGTGGGGATGGGATGATGGGGTTTTCCTATGTTGCCATTTTTCTAATGACTCTAAAAATCTTTCATTGTTGTTTTGCTTAAATGGATAACTAAGCATTGTTTCCCAGGTGATGCTAGTGATAGAAAACCCAGCTGCCAGTGCAGGAGCAGTAAAGAGACTGCTCCTGTTCGATCCCTCGGTCAGGAAGATGCCCTGGAGGAAGGCATGGCAACCCACTCCATATTCTTGTCTGGAGAATCCCATGGACAGGGGACCCTGGCTGGCTACAGTCCCTCGGGTTGCAAAGAGTCAGAACCAACTGAAGCAACAAAGCACGCGTGCAAGCGTTGTTTCCCAGTGACCTTTGGTCTTATTTCATCAAGTGTTCAAATCCTTTGACATTTTGGACAACTTCCCCAAATCAAATTCTAAATGAAATGTCCTTGACCTCTAACTGACTTTGAGATTTCCCAGAAGGCTCTTGGAGAATCTCAAAGGATTTGTTTTCTCATCTTATCAAGAGATGTGTTAAACTAATTTGGTTTGATATGTTACCTTACATAAGAAGCATGCTTAATCCTCGCTTAGGTTATATTTGCATGATATATGCTGGTAAGTATTTCAGAAACTGTATAAACCTCCCTAAAATTAATCAGTGTTGTTGCAGTCCATGATAGGTCCCAGAATAATATCTGCCATGATTCCAGTTTAAAGCTGTATGTCACAGAAACAAAAAGAGTTTATCAGTCACATTATAATGAACTCTCATCACGTCTTTAACCGTGGCCATTTTAAATCTTTCATTATTCACAGACACTTATTGTTGTACTCTGGTGATTTCTTGAAAGCTTTTGAAATCAAATACAGGCCAAAGTGCTTCATCTTCAACAAAAAAGGAAGGAATTTCCAGGACTCTAGTGGAGAAGCTGTTGTGTTCATGAAACATCCACCCCAGGATGAAACAAAGCAAGAAATGATGATGTGGTATTGAATTAACTGAGAAGTATAACTATAATTGTATGGACTTTTATTTAAAACTTTGCAGATTCTTTAATGTTCTATATTCTGGATATTAAAAAAAAAACAAAAACCTTTTCTCTTTTTTCCTAAGAGAGATGACTTCTTATGAGAGGTGGCACTGAAACCAATCTTACTAAAATAACCCTTTCAATATCTTTCACTATCTTTCAATAGTTTTTCCTATGGAGTTCCCATTCCACAATTTACTGCTCCCAGAGCCCAAACCCCTTGTTTCCTTTGTCTACTCACTTCTCCACAACTGTGTCTCCCTTTGTTAAAACTATATATAAATGTACTTTCTAACCATCTCTTTGGGTTTTTACTTCTGTGAAACTCTCTTTATGCAGACAAACTGAACTTTTCTTCTGTTAATCTGTTTGTTGTTGTTGTTGTTTAATTTGCATGCCTCAGTTACTGAACTTAAGAGGATGGAGGAAAAATTTTTCTTCTCTCCTGTAGTTAGACTTGCTGTAAGCAAACTGTTATTTCTAGTGATAATACAGGAAGTTAAATAATAACTGTCAAAGTGTGATGTTAGCAAAATGGTAACAGAAATTTCTGCTGCTTGTCCTCACCCCAGAAACAATTTGAATAACCTACATGTAAGAATACCTTGGCAATGACACAGCTAGAGAAAGACCATTTCCAGGCGGGCATACCTACAAAAAGAGCAGGGACTCAACTCAGATATCAACAGAGAACCAATGTTAGCTGTTTTCAGAGGAGGAAACATGATGAAGTGAGATTTGGAATTGGGTTATGGAGTAGGAAACATAAGGATTGATAGGTGGGCATTCTTCATCCTGGCAATGGGACCCCTGTGTAGATTTTTAATAAGCTCTTGTTTATTTTAGAAGCTTATTGCACTTGTAAAAAAATGCAGTAATATTCTCCTCTAACACGTTGAGATGATTTATATATAAACCTTGCATTTTGATCAGAGAACATTGGCAGCATGCAAAAGTTCACAATGACAAGATCGTTAGTCACTTTTTTAAAAAATTTAAATGTAGAGAATAACAACAGTGGAAACAGTGGCAGACTTTATTTTTTGGGGGCTCCAAAATCACTGCAGATGGTGACTGTAGCCATGAAATTAAAAGATGCTTACTCCTTGGAAAAAAAGTTATGACCAACCCAGATAACATATTAAAAAGCAGAGACATTACTTTGCCAACAAGGGTCTGTCTAGTGAAGGCTATGGTTTTTCCAGTGGTCATGTATGGATGTGAGATTTAGACTATAAAGAAAACTGAGTGCTGAAGGATTGATGCTTTTGAACTGTGGTGTTGGCGAAGACTCTTGAGAGTCCCTTGGACTGCAAGGAGATCCAACCAGTCCATCCCAAAGGAAATCAGTCCTGAATATTCATTGGAAGGACTGGTATTGAAGCTGAAACTCCAATACTTTGGCCACCTGATGCGAAGACCTGACTCATTGGATAAGGACCTGATGCTGGGAAAGATTGAAGGCAGGAAGAGAAGGGGACGATAGAGGATGAGAGGGTTGGATAGCATCACTGACTCAATGGACATGAATTTGAGCAAGATCCAGGAGCTGGTGACGGACAGGGAGGCCTGGCGTGCTGCGGTTCATAGGGTTGCAAATAGTTGGACATGACTGAGCAACTAAACTAAACTGAACTGTAGGCAACAAGTATTCTTTCTTTTGCTATTATTGGTTTCTTGTTGTAACCGAAGAAAAGCAAGACCTACTAGGTCTCTTCTGTATCTTTTCCTACCTTCAATATCTTTAATTATTTTGAACAGTGAGTCTTTAAAATTCATGAAAAAGATGGGAGAAAACCACCTTAATGCATTACAGGGTTCAGGAGCTTAATGCTCCATTTAATCACTTAACCAATTTTCTTACCTTGTCTCTCTACCCTTAAAATTGTCTTTTGAATAACAATTTATTCAGGCATAATTCATATATAATACAATTTGATAAATTTTGAAACTTCATACTCTAGTCATCACCCCAGTTCCCTCATCTCCACCAGCCCTAGGTGACATCCAGTCTACATTCTGGCTCAAATGATTTGCATGTTCTGAGCATTTTATATAAATGGAATCATACGATTTTTGGTGTTTGTGACTAGCTCTTTCATTTAGTCTATAGTTTTAGGATTTATCCATGCTTCAGTATCAGTACTTTTCTTTTTATTGTTGAGTAATAATTCTCATCAAATGAACAAAGAACCAGTGGGAGCGGACAAGAGGTGGAGGACCCTTAAAGTCTCCTGCCTTCCTCCGGTTACTTGACCATCTTCCAGCATCACATAGTCAAATATTCCATCACTGTTTGCATTTGTTTTAGGAGAACTTACTGCTTCACATTTGCCATCAGTAACTTCCCTCTCCTGGGCTCAGGAAGTGTTTGCCACATAGGACATGATTGTTTGCTCATGTTTGTTCCCCCCAGAGAGGCTGCCAAATCTTCAGGAACTGTGCCTTCTGTTTCTAAGCTTTCTCTCTAATCAGGGAGACAAGGAAATAAGAAAGTGAGAGCAACCTGCATCCCTGATGACTAATGTTCATCCAATGATGCCCACCATCCAACAAGCTCATCTGCACACAATTCCCTGAAGACAGAGCTGCTCCTTTGCAGACTTCAGTATATTTGAAAGGCTCTGGGGATAGATAAAATTTTAATGATTTTCCCACCCATAGTCATTCAAAGAATATTTCTGTTCACTGATGATAATTGAGACTTTGCTTGGGGCTCTAGAGACACCACAGTGAACAATTTAAAGTTACTGCCAACTAATTTCAATTCCAGAGTTGAACAAAGGTTGTTCAACAAAGGTGTTTTCTTGGGTAGTATGTAATTTGACTATAAATCTGAAATAATTTTATTCACCAGTTTTCTATGAAAATGTTATGAAATCTTTTTTAGCAATTTATGTCAGAAATGCTGGAAATGAAAAAAAGTATGCATCACCTCTTATGTCACCCTACTAGTTTCATCCATTCTTCACATTGTATTGTGAGTCCTAACTAACTCTAAATTAAAACTCTAAATTAAAAGACACTTGCTCCTTGGAAGAAAAGCTATGACCAACCTAGACAGCATTTTAAAAAGGCTGATTCATATCCATGTATGGCAAAACCCACTACAATATTGTAAAGTAATTAGCCTGCAACTAAAATTAAAAAAAAAAAAAGCAGAGACATTACTTAACCAACAAAGGTCTGAGTCTAGTCAAAGCTATGGTTTTTCCATTAGTCATGTGTGGATGTGAGAGTTGGACTATAAAGAAAGCTGAGTGCTGAAGAACTGATTATTTTAACTGTGGCATTGAAGAAGACTCTTGAGAGTCCCTTGGACTGCAAGGAGATCCAACCAGTCAATCCTAAAGGAAATCAGTCCTGAATATTCATTGGAAGGACTGATGTTGAAGCTGAAGCTCCAATACTTTGGCAACCTGATGAGAAGCACTGATTCATTGGAAAAGACCCTGATCCTGGGAAAGATTGAAGGCAGGAAGAGAAGGGGATGACAGAGAATGAGATGGTTGGATGGCATCACTAACTCGATGGACATCAGTTTGAGCAAGATCTGGGAGTTGGTGATGGACAAGGAAGCCTGCCGTGCTGCGGTCCGTGGGGTCACAAGGAGTCTGACATGGCTGAGTGACTGAACTGACTGCACAAATTCTAATCTACATTTGGCAAATGGAGAAGCCCAAATTACAAGCTTATTAGACATTTCAAATTGCACATAACTTTTCTCAGTCTAGCAGAGAATGTAAGCAGAAATAGTAAATAGGGTTAAAAATAGAGACACGTAGCACATTCCTCTGAGAGTCAATGACCATGAATTATAGATTGCCCCATTCCTACTTCAGAGAAGTGTTTTGAGAATCAGAAGGTTAGTGATTGGAAATATTTGAGTTGTTCCAAATAAACATGTAAATAATAACTACATGAATCTGGGTCCACAGATGCCCTATCCCCTCACAGCCCTTTCCATCCATCCATGTAAATTACAGCACTCTTTTAGTTGAAAAATGTATTTGCTTATAGCTATAGTGAAACTCCAGTACTTTGGCCACTTCATGCGAAGAGTTGACTCATTGGAAAAGACTTTGATGCTGGGAGGGATTAGGGGCAGGAGAAGAAGGGGACGACAGAGGATGAGATGGCTGGATGGCATCACTGACTTAATGGACGCGAGTCTGAGTGAACTCCAGGAGTTGGTGATGGACAGGGAGGCCTGGCGTGCTGCAGTCCATGGGGTCTCAAAGAGTCGGACACGACTGAGCGACTGAACTGAACTGAACTGAATTGATAGTACCAGTATAATGTTCTTTTTTTCAGGTAATGAGAACTGGGACAGTTTTTTTTTTTTTGTTTCCAAATCAGTCCATTTAAATTGCACTAATTAATCATATTTTACTTTATTTCACTTTTATTTTTGCCTGTGCCTCTGGGCCTCTGGGGTCTTAGTTCCAGGACCAGGGATTGAACCCAGGGCTATGGCTGTGGAAACTCAGAGTCCCAACCACTGGACTGCCAGGGAACTCCCATTAATCACTTATTTTAGCACAATGAGAAGTTTCAGTTTTCACTTCTTTTTTGATACAGTTTATTCATGGATCCTTCCAAAGAGACTAGCACTTGTAGTAGTATTTACTAATGAGATTTACTGCATGAATAGACTGCACTTTATCAGTTAGGAAAAAAGCCTATTTGATACAGATTTAAATGGTTTCCTACTACTTAAAGTTACAATCATTACTTAAACTTGACTTAACATTCATAAATTGGCTTGTGCCTGATACTCAGCTTGTCAAGCAAGTCTGCACTCCTGCGGAAGGAAACGACAGCATAAATGAGTGCTCCTGGGGCCAGTTTAAACAGCACCAAAGCACAGTTTGAGCACCAATCTAAACCACTTGTGTCCTGGTCCCAGGTTTTTCCATGCAGTGGGGAAGATAAATGAATGAGCCCCATTTGTGAAAGAAGCATCTCCGAGCATCCGGTCCCGTGTCAGGCTGAGAGGCTCCCAGCTAAGGTCTCTCCTGGCTCTGTCCCCAGGAGCATTGTTGTTTGATGATAAGAGTGACAGGCAAGCAGGCACTTATCATTCAAACTGAAACATACCTGAAAAATAATACAGCTGACAACCTACACTTTGGGGAGAAAAAATTTCAAATAAGCCTTTCAGAAATAAATAATGTTATTCTTATATTTTACTGAATTTATTCTAAAAAAACACATGACTTTCTTTATTTCATCCACTAGAAAACATTTCACAGTCAGGACTCTCCACCCTTTTCCTTCAACCCAGACTCTGCCCCATCTTTTAGAAAGCTCTGAGGAAAAAAAAGAAAAGAAAAAATGCCATTTGCAGCAACATGGACAAACCTAGAGATGATTGTACTAAGTGAAGTGAACCAGACAATTTTATATGATATCACTCATACGTGGAATCTAATTTTTAAAAAATGGCATTAATGGGCTTATTTACAAAACAGACTTGCAGATTTCAAAAACAAACTTACAGTTACCAAAGGCAAAATGGGGGGTGGGGTGGGGAGGGATAAATTAGAAGCTTGGGATTGACATACACACACTAGTATATATAAAATGGGTAACTAATAAGGACCTACTATATAGCACAGGGAACTCTACTCACTGCTCTGCAGTAATTTATATGGGAAAAGAACCAGCAAAGGAATGAACATATGTATATGTATAATCGATTCACTTTGCTGTACAGCAGAAACTTATAGCATTGTAAATCAACTATACTCCAATAAAACTTTTCAAAAAAGAAAAAGAAAACTCTATGATGACTAAAGAATATTCTAGAGAGTCTGAAACATACTTGTACAGAAACCAGAAGATAATATATGGTATTAATATCAAACATTTTTCCAGTCCCCTTCTATTGCCTGAAGCTACTCTGTACATCTGGTCTACCTAATAGTCATGGTGGCTCATGGCAGGATAAAAACCGAAACTGAAATTTGAGTGACTCCATCAGCATTCTTTAGGTCTGTAACAAAACCCTAGAGGCAAAATTCTCTAGTTTCCAAGAAATTCATCTTTGAATTTATTCCTTATTGTGGCTTTTGTTTTTGTGTTGATGTTTCAGCAAGTCAGATGCATATGAATTTGAATCCTGAAGTCTTTCTGTACCTTTCATTTTCTCTCTACCTCATGGGCTTGCTGGTCTGGAAGAAAATAACTCAAAACCCCAGTTTTTTAAAGTCTTCCAGTTATTAGATAATTCCTTACTGAATATGTCTATACAGGAGGGGAAGTGGGCAGATGAGGCCCTCACCCAGATGGTTTGAATCATCACCACGCCTCTTTAGGCAGAGAAGGTGTTTTATTTATTGTTTTGAACTTGATCGGCTCTGATGAATTTTCTACACTGAGACATTCATGCTGGTTATTTATCAGCTCTCTATTTATTTAATTTTGGTTTTCATTAAAGTCACTATGTCCCACAGTTGTCATTTTAGGCAAACAGTAGGTGAAAGCTCTCCTACCTCATCATCTCAACATCCCCATCAGGACAACTTTGGACATGTTACTGGGGGTCCTGGCCAGCTTTTGTGCTCTCTAAGGGGCCTGGGGTAGGGATGGGGCTGGCGTTCTTAGTTCTCGAGAATTGTGCAGACCTGGGAAGGTGCTGATAAGACCATCTGTGGTTTCAAGTTGGAGTTACTGGGTGTATCTTATTCATCTTGTATTCCCCTCACCTAACAAAGGTCCTTGTCCAAAGTCAATGATTATGAATATTAAATAAAAGAGAGAGGGACTTGTCTGATGGTCCAATGGTTAAGACACTGAGCTTCCAATGCAAGGGTATGGGTTTGATCCCTGGTCAGGAAAGTAACATCCTACATGTCATGTGGCCAAATTTTTATATATATATATTTATATATATTTTAATTTAAAAAAAGAGAGGAGCGAGAGGGATCGAGAGACACAGAGAGAGAGAGATGTTTGAGCTACATGTGTGATATGAAGCCATTCAGACTGTTCAACAATAATTTACTAAATCCATTTAAGGCAACAAGAATTCTGGATGGTGCTATTAGGGTTCATCTCAAGGTGGCCTGTTGGGAGGGCCAGGCTGATTTTGGCAAGGGACAATGTAGACCTTCCCAGGCATCACTGTGGGGGTGCAGTTATTAAACAAATCTGTCAATAGTTAACATATTCATTTTTAAATGATGATTATTTGTCTACTGGCAAGAACTAAACATGAAACAGTCACACGTCTTTTCACCAGTGGGAAAGATTTAAATATTTAAACTGCATGGGTCATGAGAAAGTGCATATAGGTTTCTTTTGTAGCTCCCAGAGCAGCATTTTTCCCTAGAGATGGAGTGTTAGGGACATCCCATCGCCTCCATGACACACGCCCAAAGCTTCTGATGACTCTGAATGCACCAGTCCCAGGACAGAATCTTGCCTGGGGCCCCAGGGTTTGCCTCTGAGGAACTCCAGCTGGGGGACAGTGGACACAGAGGCTCCTTTGGTCCTAGGGACCTGAGGCTGCCAGGATCTTTGTCTCCCTTCTTCACCCCTGCTGGGTCTACGGCGCAGGGCAATGGGGGAGCATAATAAGGCATGTGGGGGACTCAGACCCACCCCCTACATGCTGGACCCGGAGACCGGTAGGCACAGAATCCTGCCTCCATCCTTCCCTTCCCTTCTGGTTCCCTGGGAAACTCTCCTGGCTCCATGCACCACACTCTCCAATGTAAAATGAATTAAATACATGCTCTGTGGTGGGCGCTTCACATAAGCAGTGCTCGCCTTCATCCAATTATAGCAATGTCATAATTATCTCAGCTTTGTAAATGAGTAAGACGGGACCAAAGATCACAGAGTTAATAAACGGCAACCTCGGTCTCTAAGTGCAACATGTGACCTTCTTCCTACTAACTGATGGATATTTCCTGTCCCATCTTAATTACAAATGAGATTTTGTTTAAAATGCAGCAGGTTTTCAAATGCAGCAAATCACAGAGAGAAGAGACTATTTTTAAAACATTCTCTGGAAGCTAACCCTAAGGATCGTGCAGCTGAACAAAAAATAACTCAATAGAATACATCTGAGGAACAGCAAAACATATTAGAAATAAAGAGATAAACACATACATTAATAAAGAGTCACTGCCTATTTTTCAATTTTGGCTTTGCATCTCCTCTATTACTTTCAGTCCATATCAATGTCTTTCCAGCAAGTGTGAATATGCTTGGAAATGGGTACTGGATTGTTCTCAGTTTGAATCCTATTATCACACGTCTGTCCCAGTCCAGGAAACCAATGTCTTGGAGCTTTGGTTGAATTCTTGCCTGTAATGTTTTTGATTTAGAAAGGTCATTTCAAAAATGGGAGTCAGTGAGAAATTTAGCACCTTTTTGGTTCAGTGGTTCTGTCAAGAGGAGTCGTATGAAAGGCCTTTAGACCATGTTCTTACTCTAAGTGTCCAGAGGAGGTGGGTAAGAGAATTCGAGAATCCCCCACAGGTGTGGGCAGTGGGGAGAGGTCCTGATGCACTGTATGGGGGCCCCAGGGGAGACCCCGGTATGGTCTAGGAACCACCCTCACCCTTTGCACAGCAAAGAACCACCTTATCTGCACAACAGCCGTCGGCACGTGGTGACACTGACCCCAGTGTGAGCCTGGACCATGTGCCCTGCTCGCTGGCACTGTGGTAAAGAGAAACAAAACCCAGCCCTTCGCTGCACCACCCGGGGCTGCAGAAAGTTGCCTTCGTGTCCATCAGTGGTCTCCTGTTCTAAATCACCTGCTAGTTTACATTCTGAGTGGAACCTGTTGTTGGCAAGTCATAATGATGTGACATGAAAAGTACGAACTAGAAATGCCACTGAGAAACATGTTGCAAAATTGAAATATCCATTATTTGCATTCTTTGGATAAAATAAAAGAAAGATTAAAAAAATTCTCCCACTTTTATAATGTTTCTACTATTAATTTTTCCTGGTCACTTGGTAATAAGACATAGCCTCTCATCCTCCTTGTCCGTCACCTCATAGGCAACATCGGGTAAGTCACACTCCTGGCAGCAATGAGGGGATGGAATCAGGATATTCCTAAGGCCCTTCCTGTCTTAACCTTTGATGATTTCATGGCAACCACAATATATGTGTTGACCCATTTGTATATTTAATGGGCCACTAAAAGATTCTAAATGTATCAGTTAAGGTCTGATCTTGAAACTCAGATTGATTTTCCTGCTAATCAGTAGCAAATTCAGGGAGAGCTAAAATTTCCAATTCAGATTATCTGCCCAGCCATAAGATAATTAACCACTTAATTATCTGTGACTCACACCCATGTTGCCTGATAAAACATCTCTATTGTACTATTGCACAAGTCAAAAGCATGGACGTTTTAAGGTATCTTAGGCCGGAACTGTCTTTGGTTCTAAAAGTGAAAGTTGCTCCATCGTGTCTGACTCTTTGCGACCCCATAAACTATACAGTCCATGGAATTCTCCAGGCCAGAATACTGGAGTGGGTAACCTTTCCCTTCTCCAGGGGATCTTCCCAACCCAGGGATCGAACCCAGGTCTCCCGCATTGCAGGCAGATTCTTCTCCAGCTGAGCCACAGGGGAAGCCTTCGGTTCTAAGGGGTGACGTGTCATCATTTGTGCAGCAGGAGATCATATCAGTACACACCCTTCTCAGGTGCTGCTCATGGTGTTTGCTCCATGGAATGTATGGTGAGCATGAGCCATTAGTCTGAGTTTTGTCATCTCTCTCCTTCATGAAATCTATCAACATTTTGTATCTCTATTCCAGTTTTTAGCAAGGAAGACTATATTAAATTGAGGATTTCCACAGGCTGCTGAATGAGAAATAAAAGATGATCTTCTTTTTGTACACAAATACATCAGATTCATGCAAACACAGATGTCTTATGACAGCCATTTAAAAATAATAAAAGAGCTTTTATTTCTGTGAAAATTAGATGAATATTCCAAGATCCATGGTAAAAGACAATCAATAATTTATCAGCTCAATTTGGGGACATGAACAATTTTTGTTACATCCTATCTGTTTCGTATTATAATAAGAAATTGTCAGAATTGTAGCATTTTATTTCTGAACTTGCAAGGAAATTGAGACAGGAAGAATAGCAGATTTCTTCCATCTCTGTCACTGCAATTTTAACATTACCTGCCAGTTTCAGAAAATAATTTGTCAAGAAATGGAAGAATCTTTAGACTTCAGCAATATTGCTCTAACAGATATTTCAATTATGTCAGGGAAAAGATGAGACTATTTCCCATTCAAAACAGTCACTTTCATGAACTAAGCCAATTATCCTCTGAAAAATAATTCTCAAAACAGTTACAATTTTAAATTGAGATACTTTGTAAAGACAGGTTGCGTACATACTAAGTTGCTTCAGTCGTGTCCAACTCTTCAGGATCCCATGGACTATAGCCCATCAGGCTCCTCTGTCCATAGGATTCTCCAAGCAAGAATACTGGAGAAGGTAGCCATCCCAACCCAGGGGTTGAACCTGTATCTCCTGCATTGCAGGTGGATTTTTTTACTGGCTGAGTCACCATGACGTATTACAAAGCATTTTTTTTTTAAGAAAAAAAAGTAGCTAATACCTAGTTTTTGTGGATTTATGCTCTGAAAAAATATTGTAACTAACTTATAAGTAACTTCTAACAAATCTTACAAACTAATTTACCCTGAGGCAGGAAACTATCTTCACGGGCAAGCAGACCTATCCATCAAACAACTCATTAAAGCTCTGCCCTCCTTTTCAATCTGTGTTCTTCCTTGCTAGGGGAGAGGTTTGCTGAGATTTTTTTTTTTAACTAGATGTTGCTAATTATTTTCTACCAAAAGATTCCACCACCCCCCCGCCCGCCCGCCCCAACAAAAAAAGCCTTTACCCACAAAGACCCAAATTCCCTGCTCCCAGTATAGGCTCTCCTAACTCGTCCTCTGTGTTGGCCCCACACAGAATGACTTCAGGGACCACATCTTCTTGGTACCACTCGGCGGATGCTCAGCTTCTAGCTGTGCCTGGAAGCTGAACTGAGGATGCCCTGGAGGGAAGGTCTGAGCTGCCAAGGAAGCTCTGGACCCCAGGGTTCCTACAGGAGGCAGGCTGCACCTGCTTCATTCTCACCTGGTATCCAGTGACTTCTAATTCCTGTCAAAACAGATGCTGCGCTTTCTCCTGAACCCTCTTTGGCTCCTCACTCAGACTTGGCATCCTGTGCTAACCCTGGCCATACCTGACCCTGGTCCTGGGGAGCTTTAAACTGGCTGCAGCAGTGAGGCACTGGCCAGTTGAGTGTCAGATTTTGCTCGTTTACTTCTTGGTTTCAGTTGGTCAATTTTCACATTAACTGAGAGAGAAGAGGGGTTTTGCTTTAAACAAATTTCACTTACCAATAAGCTTTTAAAATACTTAAAAAAGTACATTTTAAAAGGAAAGAAAAGAGAAATAAAAGAGTACAAAACCAAACCACGCATGCATAATGAAAGTTTACCCAATATGTACTACAAAGTTTATTTCCTCATTCAGAATTATTCCTTAAGAGGTGGTGATTTAGTTGCTAAGTCATGTCCAACTCTTGTGACCCCATGGGCTGTAGCTCTCCAGGCTCTTCTGTCCAGGGGATTCTCCAGGCAATACTGGAGTGGGTTGCCATTTCTTTCTCCAGGGGATCTTCCCAACCCAAGAATTGAACCCAGGTCTCCTGCATTGCAGGCAGATTCTTCACTGACTGAACTACAAGGGAATTCCTTAAGAGGAATCACTGTTACGTTTGTGTTATGTTGGAGAGAACGACAGGCTGCTTCTCCGTCACTTCCCCACAGACTTGTCATGGCAAATGGAAGGTTTATATCAAACTTCAGAAATGGTTTTGATTGATTGACAACCTTCATGACTGAGGCACCCCTAAGAGCTGCGGTCCATAAATCAAGCAGATCCACACGGCAGACCATCACTTCCACATGGACTGGCCTCCAGACACCCTGCCTACAGCTCTGCCCACTGTCGTGACTTCCATTCATAGCCATGTTTCAGGTGCCATAGAAAGATGGGCATGCCCTTCTGGCCAGACCAGTATATGAGAGAGGTTCTTCCAGATAAAGGCATGTGCTTTTCCATCAGTCGGTCATAGAGAATATACTGGTGATGCTAGGTGCAGGTGAGGGGAACCTGTGAAGCAGTAGGAGAGGACCGCCCAGTGGGTGCCGTGGCCAATCCATATGCAAGCAGAGAGGCGGCCAGGCCACGGAGGCTGATGCATCTCTTCCAGCACCTCTGATGCATCAATGCTGCATGCTGGCTGGCTCAGCCGACAGCCAGAGAGAGCAGCTCAGGTTAACACTGGAGTCATAGAGCAACGTCCAAGGGGATGGCGAGTGGACCTGCAGGGACCAGAGAAGGACGGTCCAGGGAAGGGAGGGGTCGTATCTTCACATGTTGCCTCCTCTGCTTCTCCCCCTCCTTTCCCTGCCTCCTTCTCCCATCTCTGTCTCCCTCTCATATCTACAACACACATGTGCGTGCACACACACGCATTTACACATGCACGAGAAGGCATCTTGCTGATTTACAAGATAAATGTCATGTGTCGCCTTCTGTGATTGCAAATAGGCTTTTAAAGATCATTAACAGTGCCCTAAAACGTGACTCTTCTGAACATTTTGTGGGGCTTCGGGCTGTCTAAAAAGGAAGCTTTCTTTTCCAAAACACTGCACATTGAAGCAGTCAGAGTCTGAAACCCACTGTTTCAGCCTAGTGACGTGAAACGCCTGTGGGGAAACATTTATTTTAGGTGGCAGTCATTTCTGTGACAGCTTGACTCATAGGGAGCCATTATCAGCAACATATTTTAAAATTCTGGGGCCATTTACATGTGTTTCAGAATGTTTTAATTGAATAATAAGTAATTTTGAGATATTGGGTGAAGGACTGAGTTGACTTCAGAGGTGATTGATTTTCTTCAAAACTAATCAAAGAGTGCTTAAAAATCTATTCCAGGTTAGCATAAATCCTAAGACAGAAGAATAATTTTAAAGGGTGGTTTAAAAGAGCATAAGGCAGCAGTAGTGTATGAGCTGTAACATTTGGCCGCCTGATGTGAAGAGCCGACTCACTGGAAGAGCCTGATGCTGGGAAGGATTGAAGGCAGGAGGAGGAGACAACAGAGGATGAGGTGGTTGGATGGCATCACTGACTCAATGGACATGAATCTGAGCAAACTCGGGGAGACAGCGAAGGACGGGGAAGGCTGGCGTGCTGCAGTACATAGGGTTGCAGAGTCGGACACGATTGAGTGCACACACACACATACCCTGATATAAAATAAAAAGTTTAAAAACAAAACAAGGAGCTTAGATTTATGATCCTGTAGAAAGTTTTTTTCTTTCTTTTAATGAGTCTAAACAAAGCATTGGATCCCTCAGATGAACCCAGAACCAGAGAACTCAGGACAGGGATCACTCCTTCAGACAACCCAGGCTCCAGGCTGAACTCGACTATATCTTGACCTCCAGCAGCTTAAGGCTGCAGCTCCAGTAAGACCCAGCCCCTTCTGAGCTCCTGTCTGGAGATGCTCTGGGCTGGCAAAAGAATTTATTTTGTGTGTTAGCTAACACATGGCCCTTGACCTCCTTCTCCTTACATCTTTCACTAAAAAGGGTTTACAGCTGTGACTCCTTCCTCTGTCCTTTTGAGACGCATATCCATCTCCTACAGCTCAGCAGTGCCTTTCTCAAGGACCTGAAAGCCATTCTTTGAAAAAAATCAGGAAGGCTAGGTCCTCAGTCTCCCAGTCTATGTGGGAGAATAAATTCCTCACTTTCTCGGCGTCAGCTGGCAGACACACTGCCAGACGGCAGTGACATCGACCAAGACTTTGGGATGTTTCCTTCCCTGACTCTGCTGAGGCCCCCTGGCCCTGCTCACTCTCTCATCCTCCCTTTAAAACGCCCTGTCTCCACAAGTCTGTTCTCTGCCTCTGCATCTTCACTGTTGCTCTGCAGACAGGTTCCTCAGTACCATCTTTCTAGAGTCCACATATATTCATTAATACATGATATTTGTTTTTCTCTTTCTGAGTTACTTCACTTTGCATAACAGGATAGCCAATGGAAATTGGCTGTATGATTCAGGGAACTCACACTGGGGCTCTGTAACAACCTAGAGGGGTGGGAAAGGGTGGGAGGTGGGAGGGAGGTTCAAGAGTGAGGGGGCATATGTATACCTATGGCTAATTCATGTTGATGTACTGCAGAAATCAAACCAATAGTGTAAAGCAATTCAGTTCAGTTCAGTCGCTCAGTCGTGTCCGACTCTTTGCGAGCCCATGAACCGCAGCACGCCAGGCCTCCCTGTCCATCACCAACTCCTGGAGTTCACTCAGATTCACGTCCATTGAGTCAGTGATGCCATCCAGCCATCTCATCCTCTGTCTTCCCTTTCTCCTCCTGCCCCCAATCCCTCCCAGCATCAGAGTCTTTTCCAATGAGTCAACTCTTCGCATCAGGTGGCCAAAATACTGGAGTTTCAGCTTTAGCATCATTCCTTCCAAAGAAATCCCAGGGCTGATCTCCTTCAGAATGGACTGGTTGGATCTCCTTGCAGTCCAAGGGACTCTCAAGAGTCTTCTCCAACACCACAGTTCAAAAGCATCAATTCTTTGGCACTCAGCCTTCTTCACAGTCCAACTCTCGCATCCATACATGACCACAGGAAAAACCATAGCCTTGACTAGACAGACCTTTGTTGGCAAAGTAATGTCTCTGCTTTTGAATATACTATCTAGGTTGGTCATAACTTTTCTTCCAAGGAGCAAGCGTCTTTTAATTTCATGGCTGCAATCACCATCTGCAGTGGTTTTGGAGTCCCAAAAAATAAAGTCTGACACTGTTTCCACTGTTTCCCCATCTATTTCCCATGAAGTGATGGGACCAGATGCCATGATCTTTGTTTTCTGAATGCTTTATTTAATTGCTATTATTAAATAATTAAAAATAAATTTTTAAAAAATTAAAAGAAAAACAACACCACCCCATCACTCTACACAAATCAGAACAGGGCTCCACTCTTCCTCGACTGTCAGTAGGGACAGGAAAGCATTTTCACCACCTTAACTAATGCCTACTTTGTTTATCTCTGACAAAACCACTCTCGGCTCTCCAGAGAGGTCCTTTCTGTAACCAAAGGTCATGAAACCTTCCTGAGCAAGAACTTTGCCCAATAGCATTCTCTTCTTGAGCAGCTTCCGGTGTACCAATTTCAGAGCAAAAAAATAAACAAAAGAGTCTAAAATCTGCCTTGAGAGATCCAGGTTTCGTTTGTCATCATTTGCACAGAAAGATTTTGCAGCCAGTTTGCAAAACAAGTGTTCTTTGCAAGCAATCATGTAGTTGATTTGAAACGAAAGGAGAAGCTGTATAAGGTCTTTGAGATTTTTCCTTAAACCGACAAAAGCAGGTTAATTAGAGGCAAAAACACCAAGAGCAAAACCCTTTGAATACTTGACCTTGGTACTTGCAAGAATGTAGAGGTCCCTGGAAATTTTAAGCTGAGTTTTTAGTTCTAAGCAAATGTAGAAAATCATCCGACTTATTGGGAAATGAAACGAGATATTATGAAAATGGAAAAAGGGTGATAAAAACTGTATTTAAAATAATATTTAAAGCTTTAAAAAGCTCTGTCATAAACAACCAAACAGTTTGAAATTTTTCTCCTTTCCTTCTGCTAAATGTATATCAAATCAACAATGTGAGGCTAAGAAAATATTTTTTAACATAGTAAATTTTCACTTACCCACAGAAGTTTAAAGTTGACATGACCAGGTATTTATCTACAGGGATTGCCATGCCTTCCTTCAGGGGATCTTCCCAACCCAGGGATCAAACCCAGGTCTCCTGAATTGCAGGCAAATTCTTTACCGTCTGAGCCACGAGGGAAGCCCTATTGACAGAGAAAAGATATTTGAAAAAGTCAACTTACATTAATTCAGCGAAGACTGGACTTTGTTATCACTGAGACGTAAGCAGACCAGGCCACGTGTCTCTGAGCACTTCTTTCTTCCTGGTTGAGAGAGGGGACTGAGGGGAAAAAGACCCTTGACTTCTTTCAAGTCCAGTCCTGCTCAGCTCTGTCCACTCCCTTGGTTATGAAATGTCTCTAGCCTCTCTGTCCCCATGAGATCAGCATTTTCCAGAAGGAAACTTGACAATATAAGCAAAGGAAAATGAATAAAATACCACAGGAGCAAAGACTTGGAGGTGTTTGTTCAGCACAGGGAATTGAAACAGCAGAGCAAGCGGAGAACACAGCCCCTAGAATCCGCTCGTCACATAGTCTGGCTAAGCTGAGCTGCTCTCTTTCAGTTTAAATGGATTCAAGCTTTGAGTCTGAGCCAAGTGGACTCCTTGCCCCTTCCTGGATCTGTTTATCTTTGTTGTCATTGTTCAGTTACTAAGTTGTGTCTGACTCTGCAACCCCATGGACTGCAGCACACCAGGCTTCCCTGTCCTTCACCATCTCCTGGAGTTTGCTCAGATTCATGTGCACTGAGTCGGTGATGCCATCCAACCATTTCATCAGCTCCTATTACACAGTAACATCCTCCCCTTGAAAGAGGAATGCTGAAGTGAGTCCAGAGGTCTTGCTACCTGGAGCTCTTCAAGGAAGCTCAGCTCAACCTGAGAAAATCTTCTTTCTACTTTGAAAGCGGCTCTGTCGGGGCCACCACTCAGATGCTCTCACTGGACTGTTTCCGGCACTTGTTCATTTCCAGAGTGTAGAACAATCAGAGAAGTCTTCCCCACTGACAGCTCATCTCATTCAAATCCTTTCTCCCCTTTATAGGCAGTGAGAATGCCTTTTGATTTTATTCTTAAAACACTTGAATTTTAAATTCATCCCCATGTAACACCACATGCACACCGAGAGCCCCTCACATTATCTTGCTCCATCATAAGATGAAAGTTATTTCATTTATGATACAACATTTAAACAACATTTAACATATAGCAGATACCATATTTCAGGTGTTGGGGAAAAAATAATGCATAAGAAGCATACCTACCCTTGAGGAATTGATAAGGTAGGTCTGAAAACAGCTTGATATGATTTAAGACAGAATGACAGAAATGCTATAATAGAGATAGAAATAAAAGTCTTTGATGGTGCAAAGAAAGGGGGATTTATTTCTATTAAATGCAATGCAGATGGAAAATTTCATTCAGGCCAATTATTTGGAAAACTAATTGGCTTCAGTTAGCTGACTGCTCCCAGCACGACTGAAGTACAGTTACCAGGGTAGATGGTGGATGAGTTAGGCAGAGTGCCTGGTGAGGGGCCGGTGGCCAACATCGGCCATTTATAATTAAAGATCACCAAGCACCACTGGAGATTAGGTTCCAAGGAAAGAGAAATCTGCTGATGGTGTGTAAAAGCCTTGCTTGAAGATATTCGAGGCACTGTGGGTCAGAGCTTTGAAATGTCAATCCTCAGATACATAGCCAACAGAGAAAATGACTACTCCTGTCTTGGACTTGTGAAATCACTTCTCAAGGGGTCAACTGTGGTTCTGAAAAAGGATGTGTTCATTTTGCAAGCAATGTTTATGGGCAAAGTGGGAAGCTGCCAATGTTGGCACGATTTCAGAGGTCCTCCTAAAGGTCCTGTCTTTCTTGAGTGGTCTGTCTCACAGGGGAGCACCCTTTCTACCTTCTTGAGTCTCCACTGCAGTCGAGGGCAGGGCTCCAGTGGTACATCTGAAGTATGTGCTGGTGCCTGAGGGGTGGGGTCAGTGGGAGGGACACACTGAGAGGAAGCATTTTTGGAGCACTGTTGAAAGTCTCAATCTCCCCAGATGTTTACCATTGAGACAGAGCATCAGCACTCCTTCCAATGAATGTGTCCTTGACCTCAAGCATGACTGCAGAATTTGAAGAACATAACACCAAAAATTTTGTAAGACATATATTATTACAGAGGACTTCTATTTTTGGAAGACTCGGGTTCAATCCCTGGTTTGGGAAGATCCCCTGGAGAAGGGAATGACAACCCACTCCAGTATTCTTGCCTGGAGAATCCCATGGATAGAGGAGCCTGGCAGACTACAGTCCATAGAAGGAAGCATAATAATCTGCAAATATCATTTCATAGCATTAGGATTCATATTAGGCTAAGAGTAGATATCATGATCAATGTTAGGATTCAAATCGATTTAAAGGCATTTTTATGAAATCAAAATATGCCACCTCAAAATATGCTATTTTGGCATATAGATTACCTTTTCAAAATTTATTTTTAATTGAAGGATAATTGCTTTACAATGTCATATTGGTTTCTGCCATACATCATCATGAATCAGCCATATGTGTACATATGTCCCCTCCCTCTTGAACCTGCCTCCCACCTCCCACCGCATCCCACCCCTCTAGGTTGTCGCAGAGCACCAGGCTGAGTGCCCCGTGTCTCACAGCAATTCACCATTCGACCCAGATGTAGAGAGCAGACCTGTGGATACAGCGGGGGAAGGAGGGGGTGGGATGAATTGAGAGAGCAGCACAGAAACATACACATTACCATGTGTGAAAGAGACGGCATATGGATTATTTTTAGCTGAAGACATTTGACAGTCAAGAGATGCAGAAAGTAAACTTCTGGGACATTCCTGGTGGGCCAGTGAGTAAGATTCTGCACTTCCCCGGCAGGGGCTGTGGATTCTACCCCTGGGCTGGGAACTAAGGTCCTGTAGGGAGTGCCATGTGGCCAAAAAGTTAAAAGAAAAAAAGAAACTTTTTGAACTTCCTTTATCAGACTCAAAGCAGAAAATCCTGAGCCATCATACCATCTGTCACAAATCCCCTTTGCAGAGATGCACCTGCACAGACCTCACTCCATGAGTTCTCCCCATATTTATCTGCCCTCAGTTTGACATCCTTGGAAGCTGAAAACCTTTTCCTTTGTCTTGTCACCTCTCCACAAATGTATAGGTCTTTGTTAAGATGTTATAGAAGCTCAGTTCTAACCGTCCTTCTGCGTTTTTCATCACTGCGGTCTCTGCATGTATGCACGCTGCACGCGTTCATAAACTTGTTTTTCTCTTCTTAATCTGTCTTTTGTCTGTCTAATTTGCAGGGCCCCAACTGAAGAATCCAGGAGGGTAAGAGGAAAGAGATTTTTCTTCCCCTACACATGCTAATTGTTGAAGAATTAATTTTTCCCCTGGGTTTCAAGTTTATAAAATCATCATGTGGTTTGATCATCCTTAAAAATTTATTTTTCCTTTGAACTTTAAAATTGAACCCTTGAGTGTAATCATCAAGCAGATTTATATGTGTTGAAAATAGTAGTTTTCTTATGCTACTCTAAAAATATTTATTGACTAGAATCCTGACGTCTAGATATTTTATTGCTTTCATGTTTATTTTAATGTTTTATTCTATGCCAGCCAGAATGTCCTGACACTGCGATTAGTCATGATTTTTTTCCTTCCCCTTGTACTTATTAATGTATCTGAGAGAAAGCTTCATAGCACCCTTGCTGGGCTGACAACCAATTCCAGAAAAATGAATCTTTCAAGCTAAAATATGCTTAAATGCTATATAAATATCAATTTTACAAACTGATAAATTGCAAAGAAGATCTGAATAATACACATGACCATATATATCTTTCATTGAAATGTTCAAATACTAATTCATTAAATCTATATACAGTAAAAGGAGAAGGACACAGAATAAATTTTTTTCTCTGACATTGTTTAGAAAGAACTTTCCAATAAATTCTTAGAGTAAGTTGTAAATTTCCATTTTTATGGAAAAACCATTTTTAGATAATGATCTTAACCCTAATTTATTATGCAAAGCAATGAATTCACTATGTTTAAACATTCAGTCATCAGGAAATATCTAAAATCTTCCATACTTATAAGAATTAGTCTGTTTGTCAAAACTGAAACACCAAGAGCCTTGAATATTTAGGTCTTGCTTTGTTTTGATCTATTACATCAAGATGAATCATCAGTTCACCCACCTCAATAATTTTAAGAACAAAAATAATAATAATAATAAAATATCTCCTCTGAAATATCCTTTCTCTACAAAACCTACTTCTCTATACTTCCAACTATTAAACTTCTTTTATAGAACTCTCACAGGGCTTTTCTGTTCTAGTGATCAGGTGCTTCAAATTCATCATTCTTACCCAGACCCAGCACTCTCCTCATCTCCTTTGGGATAAAGAATAGAAACATAAAAGGATCTTGAATTCAAGTGTGGATATTAAGAGGAAGAATCAATTAACTTCCAAGTGGAATAAGCACTTACTGAAGCTTGGAGTAAGCACAAGCTGGAATCAAGATTGCTGGAAGAAATATCAATAACCTCAGATATGCAGAGGACAACACCCTTATGGCAGAAAGTGAAGAGGAACTAAAGAGCCTCTTGATGAAACTGAAAGAGGAGAGTGAAAAAGTTGGCTTAAATCTCAACATTCAGAAAACGAAGATCATGGCATCCGGTCCCATCACTTCATGGCAGATAGATGGGGAAACAGTGGAAACAGTGGCTGACTTTATTTTTCTGGGCTCCAAAATCACTGCAGATGGTGACTGCAGCCATGAAATTAAAAGACACTTACTCCTTGGAAGAAAACTTATGACCAACCTAGATAGCATATTGAAAAGCAGAGACATTACTTTGCCGACTAAGGTCCTTCTAGTCAAGGCTATGGTTTTTCCAGTGGTCATGTATGCATGTGAGAGTTGGACTATAAAGAAAGCTGAGTGCTGAAGAATTGATGCTTTTGAACCGTGGTGCTGGAGAAGACTCTTGAGAGTCCCTTGGAATGAAAGAAGATCCAACCAGTCCATCCTAAAGGAGATCAGTCCTGGGTGTTCATTGGAAGGACTGATGCTGAGGCTGAAACTCCAATACTTTGGCCATTTCATGCGAAGAGTTGACTCATTGGAAAAGATCCTGATTCTGGGAAAGATTGAGGGTAGGAGGAGAAGGGGATGACAGAGGAAAAGATGGTTGGATGGCATCACTGACTCGATGGACATGGGTTTGGGTGGATTCCGGGAGTTGGTGATGGACAGGGAGGCCTGGGGTGCTGTGGTTCAGGGGGTTGCAAAGAGTCAGACACGACTGAGTGACTGAACTGAACTGAACTGAAGCCTGGAGTAAAGGAATTATTAACTAGGAAGTTTTGCAGGAGGAAAAGATATAATGATGTCAAAGGATTTCATGTTTGGGCATGAGCCCAATATTTCATATCTATTTTATTATTAGAATATTTTTCATATATATATAGCAATATAATATGTATTAAATTATACATGAGAAGATAACTTCTTATCACATTTGACTTCAGTTTTTGAGATATAAATATTATATAAATAAATCCTAACACTACGTATCTTTCCTCTCTCCCTACCTATCAGTTCAGTTCAGTTCAGTTCAGTCTCTCAGTTGTGTCCGACTCTTTGCCACCCCATGAACCACAGCATGCCAGGCCTCCCTGTTCATCACCAACTCCCGGAATTCACCCAGACGTATGTGCATTGAGTCGGTGATGCCATCCTGCCATGTCATCCTCTGTCATTCCCTTCTCCTCCTGCCCCCAATCCCTCCCAGCATCAGGGTTTTTTCGAATGAGTCAACCCTTCACATGAGGTGGGCAAAGTACTGGAGTTTCAACTTCAGCATCAGTCCTTCCAATTAACACCCAGGACTGATCTCTTTTAGGATGGACTGGTTGGATCTCCTTGCAGTCCAAGGGACTCTCAAGAGTCTTCTCTAACACCACAGTTCAAAAGCATCAATTCTTCTGCACCCAGCTTTCTTCACAGTCCAACTCTCACATCCATACATGACTACTGGAAAAACCATACCCTTGACTAGACGGACCTTTGTTGGCAAAGTAATGTCTCTGCTTTTAAATATGCTGTCTAGGTTAGTCATAACTTTCCTTCCAAGGAGTAAGCGTCTTTTAATTTCATGTCTTTTAATTTCACTGCAGTCACCATCTGCAGTGATTTTGGAGCCCAGAAAAATAAAGTCTGACTCTATTTCCACTGTTTCCCCATCTATTTCCCATGAAGTGATGGGACAGGATGCCATGACCTTCGTTTTCTGAATGTTGAGATTTAAGCCAACTTTTTCACTCTCCACTTTCACTTTCATTAGGAGGCTTTTTAGTTCCTCTTCACTTTCTGCCATAAGGGTGGTGTTCTCTGCATATCTGAGGTTATTGATATTTCTCCCAGCAATCTTGATTCCAGCTTGCATTTCTTCCAGCCCAGCATTTCTCATGATGTATTCTGCATAGAAGTTAAATAAGCAGGGTGACAATATACACCCTTGACGTACTCTTTTCTTATTTGGAACCAGTCTAATGTTCCATGTCCAGTTCTAACTGTTGCTTCCTGACCTGCATATAGGTTTCTCAAGAGGCAGGTCAGGTGCTCTGGTATTCCCATCTCTTTCAGAATTTTCCACAGTTCATTGCGGTCCACAGAGTCAAAGGCTTTGGTATAGTCAATAAAGCAGAAATAGATGTTTTTCTGGAACTCTCTTGCTTTTTCCATGATCCAGCAGATGTTGGCAATTTGATCTCTGGTTCCTCTGCCTTTTCTAAAACCAGCTTGAACATCTGGAAGTTCACGGATCACATATTGCTGAAGCCTGACTTGGAAAATTATGAGCATTAGTTTACTAGCATGTGAGATGAGTGCAATTGTGCAGTATTTAGAGCATCCTTTGGCATTGCCTTTCTTTGGGATTGGAATGAAAACTGGCCTTTTCCAGTCCCGTGGCCACTGCTGAGTTTTCCAAATTTGCTGGCATATTGAGTGCAGCACTTTCACAGCAGCATCTTTCAGGATTTGAAATAGCTCAACTGGAATTCCATCACCTCCACTAGCTTTGTTCGTAGTGATGCTTTCTAAGGCCCACTTGACTTCACATTCCAGGATGTCTGGCTCTAGGTAAGTGATCATACCGTCGTGATTATCTGGGTCATAAGATCTTTTTTGTACAGTTCTTCTGTGTATTCTTGCCACCTCTTCTTAATATCTTCTGCTTCTGTTAGTTCCATACAATTTATTTCCTTTATGGAGCCCATCTTTCCATAAAATGTTCCCTTTGTATCTCTAATTTTCTTGAAGAGATCTCTAGTCTTTCCCATTCTGTTGTTTTCCTCTATTTCTTTGCACTGATCACTGAGGAAGGCTTTCTTATCTCTCCTTGCTATTCTTTGGAACTTTGCATTCAAATGAGAATATCTTTCCTTTTCTCCTTTGCTTTTTGCTTCTCTTCTTTTCACAGCTATTTGTAAGCCCTCCTCAGACAGCCATTTTGCTTTTTTGCATGTATTTTTCATGGGGATGGTCTTGATCCCTGTCTCCTATACAATGTCACAAACCTCTGCCCATAGTTCATCAGGTACTCAGGTACCCCCTCCCTTAAATCTATTTGTCACTTCCACTGTATAATCATAAGGGCTTTGATTTAGGCCATACCTGAATAGTCTAGTGTTTTTTCCTACTTTCTTCAATTTAAGTCTGAATTGGCAATAAGGAGTTTATGATCTGAGCCACAGTCAGCTCCTGGTCTTATTTTTGCTGACTGTATAGAGCTTCTCCATTTTTGGCTGCAAAGAATATAATCAATCTGATTTTGGTGTTGACCATCTGGTGATGTCCATGTGTAGAGTCTTCTCTTGTGTTGTTGGAAGAGCGTGTTTGCTATGCCCAGTGTATTCTCTTGGCAAAACTCTCTTAGCCTTTGCCCTGCTTCATTCTGTATTCCAAGGCCAAATATGCCTATTACTCCAGGGGTTTCTTGACTTCCTACTTTTGCATCCCAGTCCCCTATAATGAAAAGGACATCTTTTTTGGGGTGTTAGTTCTGAAGGGTGTTTAGGTCTTCATAGAACCATTCACCTTCAGCTTCTTCAGCGTTACTGGTTGGGGCATATACTTGGATCACCGTGACATTGAATGGTTTGCCTTGGAAATGAACAGAGATCATTCTGTCATTTTTGAGATTGCATCCAAGTACTGCATTTCAGACTCTTTTGTTGACCATGATGGCTACTCCATATCTTCTAAGGGATTCCTGCCCACACTAGTAGATATAATGGTCATCTGAGTTAAATTCACCCCTTCCAGTCCATTTTAGTTCGCTGATTCCTAGAATGTCGACGTTCACTCTTGCCATCTCCTGTTTGACCCCTTTAAATTTGCCTTGATTCATGGACCTAACATTCCATGTTCCTATATTGTTCTTTACAGCATTGGACCTTGCTTCCATCACTAGGCACATCCACAACTGGATATTGTTCTTGCTTTGGCTCCATTCCTTCATTCATTCTGGAGTTATTTCTCCACGGATCACCTATAGCATATTGGGCACCTACTGACCTGGGGAGTTCCTCTTTCAGTAACCTATCATTTTACCTTTTCATACTGTTCATGGGGTTCTCAAGGCAAGAATACTGAAGTGATTTGCCATTCCCTTCTCCAGTGGACCACATTCTGTCAGACCTCTCCACCACGACCCACCTGTCTTGGGTGGCCCCACATGGCATGGCTTAGTTTCACTGAGTTAGACAAGGCGGTGGTCCATGTGATCATATTGGCTAGTTTTCTGTGATTATGGTTTCAGTGTGTCTGCCCTCTGATGCCCTCTCTCAACACCTACCATCTTACTTGAGTTTCTTTTACCTCGGACGTGGGGTATCTCTTCATGGCTACTCCAGCAAAGTGCAGCTGCTGCTCCTTACCTTGGATGAAGTTGCCCCTCCTGACCTTGAACATGAAGTAGCTCCTCTTGGCCCTCCTGCGCTTGGGCAGCTGCCACTCCCTACCTATAGTTCTCCACTATCCTAGAGTTGGTTTGTATCCTATTTATGTTCGTTTTTAAAAGCTCCACCAGCCCAGAGGTTGGGGAATCCCAACATAGGAAATACATAGAATAACCAACTGAGTACCATAAATTGGTCCTGGTGTGCACCCAAGGGTTGTGCATAGTTAACATTGGGTGTAATTGGGGCAATTCAGAGATAAGTTAAAGCAAAATTTAGGAATGAAAACCTCAGAAAGAAAAACATGCATGTGATGCTCCTGCCTGGTAGTAGCCAGCGTGAGCGTCTACACGGCACTCCTACACCACTCCTGTCCCCCAAGTTTGTATTCGCTTTTGAGTTTGTTTAAAGGTGTGACTTATACTACTTTAGGGGTATTAAAATCATGAGAGCACTTCAGTGTGTATTATTATAATGTCCTGTGACAAATGATTTTTTTTCCACTAGGCATTTTTGCAAAACCAGCAATCTTGGTAACATTAGTTTCTGGTAGATCATTATTAATTATCAAATGAAAGGCTTATTAAACCTTGTTAGGGAGTGACACTGTTTATACAGCATAAAATAAAGATATTTGATTAAATTATCCAGGAAATTAAGGCTGGTTGACAATAGTACTTCATTCACTCAGGTTTCTAAAATTCTGTACTGAAATCTAGAGTAGCTGCTTTAAGCAAACTGGCTAGGTCATGTTTAACACCAAGACTCCTCCCTTTTGAACTTCAAGTAAAATCTATCCTAGCCTTGGGAATCTCACCCCCACCTGCAGATTCTCTCTCCTGACTGCCTTCTATTATTTTTCTTTTTTAATTTTGGTTGCACTAGGTCTTCATTGTGGGGCACAGGTTCAGTAGTTGTGGGGCAGACCTTGTTGCTTCTTGCATGTAGGATCTTAGTTCCCCAACCAGGGACCAAATCCACATCCCCTGCACTGGAAGGTAGATTCTTAAGCACTGCAGCACAAGGGAAATTCCCCTGCCTGCCTTCCGCACACCCTTCAAGGCATCACCTACTCTCATTAGGGCCTTCTGTGCAACCTCATGGACCTCCTTACTGTGCTTCTCATTTAACACTTGGATAATTTGGTTAGTGACCTTTTTAATGGACTCTATTTACCAGACCAAGTAACAAATCCTTAAGAAACCCAAAGCCTCATGTTTCAAATGTCGGCTCCAACAGATGCTCACTGTAGAAAATGCTCAATAAATGTTTGTGGTAATTTTTGGACAAGTGAACATCTTTGTTTCCTAGTCTTCCCCTTCATTTTGTCCCTGTGAGCCAGAACAGGGGTATGCCACCCTGACCCATCATGTCATTCTTGTGCTTGTACTATGTCTTCAATCAGATCGCGAGCATTGGTATACAGAAGAACGCTGGGCTAATATTCAAGAGACCTGGAATCTAGCCCCTGGCGTAGGTGCTAATGTAATTGAAACCCAGCTATTTTCTATCTCAGTACTCCTTGTCTGTATCATGGAAAATGTATTCTTACCTGAAAAATCCCATGGATGAAGAAGCCTGGCAGGCTACAGTCCGTAGGGTCACAAAGTGTTGGATGTGACTGAGACTGAGCACAGAACACACACCTAACCACAGAAAATTGTATTGAGACTCAGATTATATAATAGCTAACGTTGCCAAAAAAAGTATCATTAAGTCTGAGTTGGATTTCGATGTCTCCTCAGGGGAAATTTACCTCCTGTTTTATGCTACCATCGCTATAACCAGAAAGATGAATTTCTATCCAGCAACCTGTTCCCCACATGACTGCACCTGCCTTACTTCCAAAACCTCCATTGTAACTTTCTTCCAAGGGCTACTCACTGATTAGATGTACTGATTGTACTGCTTTCAGTTCAACCTGTCTTTGGCCTATGATGGAATGATTGACAATCCAGAGGCTAGAGATTCCAGGAGTTATGCTTTCTTTCTTGCAGCCCAAGGCTCATAAAATCTGTCCACTCCCTAGTTCTGTAACTTCTCTGGCCCTCTGTTCCCATGAGATTAGCAATTTTGCAGAAGATGCTTTAACCTGTGAGCAAAGGAAAGGGAATAAAACTCTGTCTGATTTGGCAGCAATAGTGTGTTTCAGTTCAGTTCAGTCACTCAGTCATGTCCAACTCTCTGCGACCCCATGGACTGCAGCACGCCAGGCTTCCCTATCCATCACCAACTCATGGAGCTTGCTCAAACTCATGTCCACCGAGCTGGTGATGCCATTGTGTGTTTAGGCCTTCACAAAGAGACAACTTGAAAATAATTGACTACAATATACGCTAATCACATAGTGAAGTAAATGATACTAGTAAGAATAAAAGAAAATTTTTAAAAAGAAACAAAATTATTATTATTATTATTTTCTGCAATGGCTGGGATACACTTATTACCAGAAGTACTTAAAGCGAGAATACTGGAGTGGGTTGCCATTCCCTTTCAAGGGGACTGAACCTGTGTCTCTTGTGTCTCCTGCATTGGCAGATAGATTCTTTACTACTGAGCCACTTGGGAAGCCCCTAAGGGAGTGGACCTTAAAAAATCTGGAAAAAGAATCAAGGGCTCTGCTCCCCGTTGGCTCTGCCATTGGTTTTAGCATGTGCTGTGCAGTCATGTCATGGCTTTGCCTTAGTGGAGTTTTATTCCCTTTTCTTTGCTCACATGTTAAGGCATCTTCTGCAAAATTGCTAATCTCATGGGAACAGAGGGCTAGAGAAGTTACAGAACCAGAGGGTGGACAACACTAAACCAGAAAGAGTTTCTAAGAGAAACACCATGTGGGCCGCCCTGGGTACCTCCTGTGCAATTTCATAGTCCAATATTCCCATCAAAGGCAACTAAGCTACGCTTAAGGATTTGCTTTAGTGTTTACATTTCCAAAGATGTTTCTAAATACAGACAGAAAAAGATTATTTTGTTATATCATGTGTCCAAAATTTTGCTATCTTAAATTCCTTGTTATTGTTCAGTTGCTAAATTGTATCAGACTCTTTGTGATCCCATGGACTAGAGCACTCCAGGCTTCCCTGTCCTTCACTGTCTCCCAGGGTTAGCTTAAGCTCATGTCCATGGAATCGGTGATGCTATCTAATCATCTCATCCTCTGCTACCCTCTTCTTTTTAATTACTTTCTCTCTTATTGTGAACTCAGGGCTTTTCCTTATTAACTAGGTGGCAGCCCTGAAATCAGGCTTTTCCAAATAATGATGTTGACGATGATGACATGGTGATGCCACACTCTGAAGGCAGTTTAAAGTCCTAGCAACAAACTAGAGCCTGTTTTGATATGAAGCTGTAGTCTCTGGACCCTCACCCTGGCTTCTGCTACGAGAGACATTCACAAAGTTCTTATCTTACTTCATTTTACTTTTTCTTTAGAATTTGATTTTCAGTAGCATCAGGCAGTTTATTTTTATTCTTCCAATTATATGAGCAAAAGAGAAAATCATCCTAAAATATGTATGGAGCTTCAAAAGACCCCAAATAGCCAAAATAGATGAAGCAATTTTTAGTTCCATAATATTAACTGAATTTATCCTGTCCCCCACCCACATGTACCTAGCTGCCTCTCTGTATTTTCCTGTCTCTACAACGGTAGCATCATTGTCCTAGGGACCTAGGTTCAAAATATAGGGTCATCTTTGAGTGATCCTACGCCATCCCCTATACCCAGGCAGCCATACCTCCTCAGTCTTGTCTATTTCCTGTGCTATCATTTAGCATAAAATAAAGTCTTAAATTGGATGAACTTAATGCATATGAAAGTGTTAGTTCCTAAGTCATGTCCGCCTCTTTCCAAGCCCCTGGTTGCCCACCGGGCTCCTCTGTCTATGGAATTTTCCAGGCAAGAATACAGGAGTGGGTATCCCCAGGGAATCTTCCCAACCCAGGGGTTGAATCCTGGTTTCCTGAATTGCAGGTGAACTCTTTATGATCTGAGCCACCAGAGAAGCCCAATTTAATGCATAACAATAAACAACTTAATTGTTTTTTGCTGTACGATTCAGAGAACTCAAACTGGGGCTCTGTGACAACCTAGAGGGGTGGGGTGGGGTACGAGATGGGAGAGAGGTTCAAGAGGGAGGGGACATATGTATACTTATGGCTGATGCATGTTGATGTATGGTAGAAACCAGTATGATATAATAAAATAATTATCATTAAATTAAAAATAAATTAAAAAAACAAGCAACTTAATATTTAAAATAATTACCTTATAATATCATATTGAAAATATCTCTCACTAATCTGACACCTTTAGAATCACTTTTGTCATGGAACTCATCCACTAGGAAAATTCCCCTGGGTCTTGCTTCTCAACAGAGCCTCTCTGATTTAGCCCAAGTCTACTATCTCGTATTAAGGAGATAGATTTAAACTCTGGCTTCACCACTGACTACTTTTATAGGCTTGAACTCATTACTTAACCCCTTCGGGGCTCCATGTAACATTGTTCATAAAGGTGAACAATTCCTACTCTGTAACATCATAGTGAGGATTCAAGGTTCATCCAAATTTTACCCATATTCCAAGGCTCAAGTCAGATCTTCCACCTGCTGCTCTCGTCCCGTTCTCTGAATTCAATCAATATACTTGTCTGAGCCAGACAATTATACAATAGCTGACAATGTGTACGAATCCTCTCAAATCTGTTGCTTTTGTGTCCTCAACTATATTACAAGTAGTTAATTTAAAAAATTCTTCTGTACCCCTTATAAAAGCCTTGGCAAAGTGATTATTCCAAAGTGGATTCAAACAATGCTTGCTGATTGACTAACTGAGCAATTTATTAGTATGAGATTCACCTTCCTCTACTCCGTTGTTTTCTAACTGAAAACTTACAAAATTCTTGTACTTTCCTCCTAGAATGGCTACATTATTTAAAAAAGAACATGTTTCTTTTAGAAGTTAAAATATATTCATTCAAACAAGTATTTATCACATGCCTACTATGTGTCAGGTATTTTTTCCCTAGGAACTAAGATGTACTGTAAGACAAAAATAACAAAGACAATGAATAATTATATTTTTGCAGGGCTTACATTCTAATTCACTTCATTTTTGTATGCTACAGACTTTTTGTATGTGTGGATGGTGGGACTGATGAGTGGAGGGCCAGCAGTGGAGTGAGCCTCTCTAAAAAGATGGTACCTGGGGTAGGGGATGAAACATGAGGTTGAGCTAGAAAATATTTAGGTTATAGAAGTAATGCATAATAGATACTGTATGGAGGAAAGACTAAAAATTCCTCAAAGACATAAGATTCCAAGTCAATGAGTTAAGCATCATTCATACTACAAAATTGACACTACAAATATACCCATTATAATGCAGAATTTCTTTAAATACAGGCTTCCTCATGGATTTCTTTTTATTTTCTTTTTTCTTTCTTTTTCAATCTTTAGTTAGTCGTGAATTGATTGACATGGAATGTCAGGGACTTGGACAAATTTTTAAAGCTTTAGCATCAGCGAGTTCCAGCTAATTGAAGACATATAACTGTGTACAGTTTCTCTGAACTATAATGTAATATCATAGAGAGATAGAAGTCATATTACAAGAACTAAATAAACAGGCAGCTTTCAGGGAATTAATAGCTGAACCCTGGCAAGAAACCCACCCGTTCAGATTAGGATGGGCACACAGAAAGAAGGATATGGTAGACCTCAAACATGATTATACAAATTATTAACCCAAGTTAATGAGTTAAGCCTTTTTTGGCAAAATTATTGACCAAAAGGTCGTAGACAAGATTGCAAAGACCCAGCAAGGCTGCTGGTAACCAAGGTTGTAGGATCGTTATGGGCAGAATGTGAATTAGAGCCTGTGCCTTGCTCATTATAAACCATGTAGCAATTTTTAGGGGGACTGTGCTCTATGGGAAATCCCAGGACACTCTTAAGGTCACTCCTCTAAAGACTAAAGGAAAGGAAATTTGCTCAGTAGCTATGAGAGCAATTATTTTCTCAGATATTAGGTAAAGCATTTACTCGCCATTTATTCAGTCATCATTTCTTTCAGTCAACAAATATTTATTGATTGTCATGCGCTCATGTAATTTGCAGATCAGTGTGGGATACAGTCAATAAATAATCCCATTATTTAACATATAATGAAAAGTAGATGTAAGTTTTGTTTGAGAAAGGAGGTGAGGACAGATTATCAGGTATCAGGAAACTGTTCGCGGAAGACATGATACTCAGGTAAAATCTAGAGGATAACAGACAGCAGGAGGGAAACAGAACTCAGATAGAGACAAAGTGCTTGATCTTATCTTCCTTCTCACTGTGACTTAAGATGCTCCTCAACTTGGCATGCTAATGTGCGAGAAAAGTAAAGGTATATCTTTGAACACATGGTAAGGTTTTCATGGTCTGATGAACCCTTGCTTGTGAATAGGGATTTTCAAGTTTTCTTCTCCCAAAACGCTGTTCTTAAGCTCTTGAAAGTCCTTCCAGGATGCCTACATTGTGCTCTCCACAGAACTGCTTTGGTTACATCAACAGGATTATATTATTTCATAGAGGAAAACTTGCCTTCTTCATCACCTGATATTTTCCCCCACCTTGGGAGCTTCTCTGGTGGTTCAGATGGTAAAGAATCTGCCTGCAATGCAGGAGACCTAGGTTCAATCCCTGGGTCAGGAAGATCCCCTGGAGAAGGGAATGGCAACCCACTCCGGTATTCAGGCCTGGGAAATACCATGGACAGAGGAGCCTGGTGGGCTACAGTCCATGGGGTCGCAAAGAGTCGGACAGCACTGAGAGAATAACACACACCCTGCTGGCTCACTTGAAGAATCCAAATTCCATTAACAAGCTGAGCAGTAGGAACCAGCCTTTCCTCCTCTCCAACTGGCACACTGAAATCTGAAAAGACCATTCAATTGCTGAGCTGTACGCGCTGCACTCAAGACTAGTCCAAGAGGGAAGAGAAACAGAGAGAGGCCTGTGAGCTGCTCTGTCAATGAGAGGTGCAAACTTCTGCTGAAAAAGGGAAGCAGAAAATTGAAGGCTTCATCCTGGTGACACAGGGAGAAAAACCCACTTTCAAAGCAATGTTGGAGAGGAACTGAAGGCCAGAGCCTGAGGCCTGACAGCGGGGTTCCAGACAATTGGATGAAGATGCTTCAAAGCCAACTGCTGACTGATGAGACTGATGGAAGAAAGGAACATTCACTCTTTTAATCTTTCATGCCTCGTGTTTTTCATTACTCTTAGAAACCAGTGAAAATCATCTTGAAAGCTCACTACCATATAGAAATACTTACTCTTATTTCTGCCACCACTCTCTGAAGAGGGGGGAAATGACCAGGATGGAAACCTCAAAGCAAAAATGACTAGAAATTTCTGTCCTAAACTATCTTAAAATATTTCAAAGCAAACATCATGCCTATATTGTATTTTCTAGGAGCATATTACTGTCAGTTTAAAAACATGTATTTTTCAAAACAAAGAAATTAGAAATTGTGGGCTATTTAACCACTCACCTGATATCTCAATTTTTAAGCCAGTTAAGAAATTAGAATTTTATGAAACATTGATTCTTCTCTCCTGTGCTGTTTTTAGCATCTTTTGGGGAATGTAAGGAAATCTAAACTCATATTGAGAAAATGTTTTCAACAAACATGATGGTCATTGCATATACATCTGAAGAACTTTTGTCAGTTCAGTTCAGTCACTCAGTCATGTCAGACTCTTTGGGACCCCATGGACTGCAGCACGCCAGGCTTTCCTGTCCATCACCAACTCCCAGAGCTTACTCAAACTCATGACCAGTGAGTCAGTGATGCCATCCAACCATCTCATCCTCTGTCGTCCCCTTCTCCTCCTATCCTCTATCTTTCTCAGCATTAGGGTATTTTCAAATGAGTCAGCTTTTTGCATCAGATGGCCAAAGTATTAGAGTTTCAGGTTCAACATCAGTCCTTCCAATGAATATTCAGGACTGATTTCCTTTGGGATAGACTGGTTGGATTCCTTGCTGTCCAAGGGACTCTCAACAGTCTTCTCCAACACCACAGTTCAAAAGCATCAATTCTTCAGCTCTCAGCTTTCTTTATAGTCCAATTCTCACATCCATACGTGACTACTGGCAAAACCATAGCCTTGACTAAACAGACCTTTGTTGGCAAAGTAATATTTCTGATTTTTAACATGCTGTCTAGGTTGGTCATAACTTTTCCTCCAAGGAACAAGCATCTTTTAATTTCATGGCTGCAGTCACCATCTGCAGTGATTTTGGAGCCCCCCCAAAATGAAGTCTCTCAGTGTTTCCATTATTTCCCCATCTATTTGCCATGAAGCTATGGGACCAGATGCCATGATCTTCATTTTCTGAATGTTGAGCTTTAAGCCAACTTTTTCACTCTCCTCTTTCACTTTCATCAAGAGGCTCTTTAGTTCTCTTTACTTTCTCCCATAAGGGTGGTATCATCTGCATATCTGAGGTTATTGATATTTCTCCTGGAAATCTTGATTCCAGCTTGTGCTTCATCCAGCCCAGTGTTTCTCATGATGTACTCTGCATAGAAGTTAAATAAGCAGGGTGACAATATACAGCCTTGACATACTCCTTTTCCTATTTGAAACCAGTCTATTGTTCCATGTCCAGTTCTAACTGTTGCTTCCTGACCTGCATATAGTTTTCTCAAGAGGCAGGTCAGGTGGTCTGGTATTCCCATCTCTTTCAGAATTTTCCACAGTTTGTTATGGTCTACACAGTCAAAGGCTTTGGCATAGTCAATAAAGCAGAAATAGATATTTTTCTGGAACTCTCTTGCTTTTTCCATGATCCAGCGGATGTTGGCAATTTGATGTCTGGTTCTTCTGCCTTTTCTAAAACCAGCTTGAACATCTGGAAGTTCATGGGTCACATACTGTTGAAGCCTGGCTTGGAGAATTTTGAGCATTACTTTACTAGTGTGTGAGATGAGTGCAATTTGCAGTAGTCTGAACATTTTTTGGCATTGCCTTTCTTTGAGATAGGAATGAAAACTGACTTTTCCAGTCCTGTGGCCACTGCTGAGTTTTTCAGATTTGCTGGCATATTGAATGCATCACTTTCACAGGATCATCTTTTGGAATTTGAAACAGCTCGACTGGAATTCCATCACCTCTACTAGCTTTGTTTGTAGTGAGGCTTCCTAAAGCTCATTTTACTTCTCATTACAGGATGTCTGGTTCTAGGTGAGTGATCATGCCATTGTGATTATCTGGGTCATGAAGATCTTTTTTTGTATAGTTCTGTGTATTCTTGCCACCTCTTCTTAATATCTTCTGCTTCTTTTAGGTCCATACCATTTCTGTCCTTCAATGTACCCATCTTTGCATGAAATGTTTTGTAAATCAATATAAAAATATACTAAGAAAATGAATGGAAGAAAGAACTGAGCCAATAAACCTGTGGAAAAAATGTTTTCTGTTTCCTTTTTTTTAAAAAAATTTGTTTATGTATTTATTTTTTGGCTGTGCAGGATCTTGGTTGCTTCTTAGGCTTTTCTCTAGTTGCCGTACACAGGCTTCCCATTGCTGTGGCTTCTGCTGTGGCAGAGCACAGAATGTTCGTGCTCAAGGGATCGGTAGTTTCAGCTCCTTGGCTCCAGAGCACAAGCTCAGCAGTTGTGGTGCATGGGCTTAGTTGGTCCACGGTATGTGGGATCTTCCTGGATCAGGGATTGAACCCATATCTCCTGCACTGGTAGGGGGATTCTTTACCACTGAGCCACCAAGGAAGCCCTTTTCTGTATTTTTGATGCTCCGGAATTTGAGCTTTGCTAACCCTGGAGGGACTAACCCCTCAAAGATATAGATAGCAAAGGACTCCCCTATAAGCCTGCCTTTGGTATAGAAACCAACCAATCAGAGCTCACACCCCAACCATCTCTTGTATCAAACTCCCCCAAACCAGTATTCCCCCTTCCCCAAGTCATTCCAGGTATTGGACAACTGGGGACCAGCCTGCAGCCCAGAGCTTGCTGCAGTTATTAAAACTATCCACTTCTGGCCTGTTCAACATGAGATGCCAGGAAAACCAGATAACCACATGCAAAAAAAAAATGAACTTGGATCCGATCTTACACCACTCACAAAAATTGACTTAATGATACTGAAAAACTTCTAGAAGAAAACACAGGGCAAAAGCACCTTGACATTGGTCTTGACAATGAATTTTTTGGAACAATACAAAAAGCACTAACAACAAAAGCAAAATTAAACAAGTGGGACTGCATCAAATTGAAAAGCTTCTGGACAGCAAAAGAAACAATTTTTTAAAATGAAAGGGCAATCTAAGGAATGGTAGAAAATATTTGCAAGCCACATATCTGGTAAGGGGGTGAAAGTGAAAGTGTTAGTTGCTTAGTTGTGCCCCACTCCTTATGACCCCATGGACTATAGCCCACCAGGCTCCTCTGTCCATGGGATTCTTCAGGCAAGAGTGGGTTGCCATTCCCTTCTCCAGGGGATCTTCACGACCCAAGAATCAAACTTGGGTCTCCTACATTGCAAGTGGACTCTTTACCATCTGAGCCACCAGGTAAGGGGTTAATGTCCAATATCTATTAGAAACTCATGCAAACTGGGTGTAACTGTGGGCAGATGCCATGTCTAACCACCTTCCAACAGGACAGAAACCCCACAGAGGAGTGCCTGGTGACCCCTGGGTGCCTGAGCACAGCGATTCTGCCAAAGCTAAGGAATCCACTTGTGGAGGTTTGTGATTATGAGTATTTTCCCCTGACAGTCACCCCCAAAATGAGGTCCAAGTATTTTAGAAAGTGTTGACCATTTCATAGCTCCCATCACATTTTTGTACTGGAATGACATGTCCAAGAACCCTCCGTAAATTTACAGACAGAACCTAACAATGTTTCTGTAATATATAACACTCAAAAAGGGGAGACTGGACTGTAGTTAAGAATCTGCCTGCCGATGCAGGAGACACTGGTTCAATCCCTGATCTAGGAAGATTTCTCATGCCGCAGAGCAACTAAGCCCATGCACCACAACTACTGAAAGCCTGTGCACCCTAAAGCCAGTGTTCTGCAACCAGAGAATCCGCCACAATAGAAACCCATGCATCACTAGAGAGTAGCCCCTACACAGCAACACAGCCCCTGTACAGACAAAAATAAAGCCTTTAAAAAACTGGGGGGGGGGGGGGACTAAAGGTTAATAATCTGATCTCATTTGGTTAAAATTCTTTGTAAAACAAACTTTAAAATTCTTGTATCTGTTCATCACATTTTTTTTCTTTTATGAGCAAGCAATCATGATATGACTATGACAACTTAATTTCAGGCTTTTTTGAGGACTATTCATCAAGGCATAATTCTAAATAGGAAAACAGACTTGGAAGAAGACATCATTTAGATTCTTCTCTGAATCATGATTTTAAGGTATTAATCGTCTTTATTTTCATCTGTTTCATCTTATCTGTCTTGTATGCAAGAGTAATCAGGCCAAGGGGCCAAGCTATACCAGCAGTTATTCAGAATGCAGTGTCTCCATAATGATTAAGCCAATTCTAAGTTATTTCCTCAGTTTCTCGAAGATTTTACTAATTTCATCAGACACAGGGCATAAGTGAGTGCAGTTACAAAGAAGATAAATCAAAATGTCTGAGCAGAGATTTCCCTGGTGGTCCAGTAGTTAAGACTTCGCCTTCCAATGCAGAGGGTGCACGGGTTTGATCCTTAGTCTGGGAGCCAAGATCCTGCACAACTTGGGGCCAGAAAGTCAAAACAAAGCGGGAGCGACGTTTCAGCAAATTCAATAGAGACTTTAGAAATGGGCCACATTTAAAAAAAACCTTAAAAACAAAACACCTGAGCATCAGAGAGGCTTGCTATTTTGGCAGCAGGTGACCCATCTCATGTAAATTTCAGAGTTGACTTTGTTTCATGGTAGACATATCCTGCAAAGACAGTCATTAGGAGCCATCTTTTCTTGAGCTACTAAAAAATGTTAGAAAATTTTAATTTTAGAAAAATTTTAGAGGACTACACCTGTAAATATTGCCAGGATAGTCCTGAATATTTCACAAATTTCATCAGTCAAAGCTTTCATTCTGTGGCCTGTGCTGGCATAGTGGTCTTGACCCTGCCAGTGGGTTCATAGTGACAACCTGAAATCTCCATTTTCATGAAAAGAATAATATGGAATCATTCCAGTTTATAGTTGATCGACTCAGACTTGAGGCAAATTCAATAATAAACAGAAATGATTATCTTCTGTCAAAGAACCATAAAGATGCCATATGCTTAAAATACTAATTACTACACGGTAAATTACTTAATTTAAATCTTTTCCTTGAATGTATTTTTGACCTTTGTAAGCAGGTCATGGGCTTCCTTGATGGCTCATCAGTAAAGAATCCGCCTGCCAATGCAGGAGACTCAGGTTCAGTCTCTGGGTTGGGAAGATCCCCTGGAGAAGGAAATGGCAACCCACTCCAGTACTCTTGCCTGGAGAATCCCATGGACAGAAGAGCCTGGGGGGGCTACAGTCTATGGGGTTGAAAAAGAGTCAGACTCAGAGACTAAACAATGACAAAGCAAGTAGCATAACAGATGACTTGGTGGCTTGAGGAATTTAGGTACATAATAAATATCTATGCACACACATAAAAGCAATGGGTTCTTAAAAAAAATTTTAAGCTTTAAATTCATTTTCTTTTTTTAAAAATTGGAGTATAATTATTTTTTTATTTTAATATAAATTTATTTATTTTAACTGGAGGCTAATTACAATATTGTATTGGTTTTGCCATACATTGACATGAATCTGCCATGGGTGTACATGTGTTCCCCATCTTGAACCCCCCTTCCACCTCCCTCCCCATCCCATCCTTCTGGGTCATCCCAGTGCACCAGCCCTGAGCACCCTGCATCATGCATTGAACCTGGACTGGTGATTCATTTCACATATGATAATATACATGTTTCATTGCCATTCTCCCAAATCATTCCACCCTTGCCCTCTCCCACAGAGTCCAAAAGACTGTCCTATACATCTGTGTCTCTTTTGCTGTCTCGCATACAGGGTTATCATTACCATCTTTCTAAATTCCATATATATGGAATTTATATTATTGTTAATTATTATAGTTATTATAAGGTACAGTGTTATTATACTGTATTGGTGTTTTTCTTTCTGGCTTACTTCACTCTGTATAATAGGCTCCACTTTCATCCACCTCATTAGAACTGATTCAAATGTATTCTTTTTAATGGCTAAGTAATACTCCATTGTGTATATGTACCACAGCTTTCTTATCCATTTGTCTGCTGATGGACATCTAGGTTGCTTCCAAGTCCTGGCTATTATAAACAGTGCTGTGATGAACATTGGGGTACACATGTCTCTTTCAATTCTGGTTTCCTTGGTGTGTATGCCCAATGGTGGAATTGCTGGGTCATATGGCAGTTCTATTTCCAGCTTTTTAAGGAATCTCCACATTGTTCTTCATAGTGGCTGTACTAGTTTGCATTCCCACCAACAGTATAAGAGGGTTCCCTTTTCTCCTCACCCTCTCCAGCATTTATTGTTTGTAGACTTTTAGATTGCAGCCATATTGACTGGTGTGAAATGGTACCTCATTGTGGTTTTGATTTGCATTTCTCTGATAATGAGTGATGTTGAGCATCTTTTCATGTGTTTGTTAGCCATCTGTATGTCTTCTTTGGAGAAATGTCCGTTTAGTTCTTTGGCCCATTTTTTGATTGGGTCATTTATTTTTCTGGAATTGAGCTGCAGGAGTTGCTTATATATTTTTGAGAGTAATTCTTTGTCAGTTGCTTCATTTGCTATTATTTTCTCCCATTTTGAAGGCTGTCTTTTCACCTTGCTTATACTTTCCTTTGTTGTGCAGAAGCTTTTAATTTTAATTAGGTCCCATTTGTTTATTTTTGCTTTTATTTCCAATATTCTGGGAGGTGGGTCATGGAGGATCCTGATGTGATTTATGTCAGAGAGTGTTTTGCCTATGTTTGTCAGAGAGTGTTTTGCCTATGTTCTCCTCTAGGAGTTTTACAGTTTCTGGTATTACATTTAGATCTTTAATCCATTTTGAGTTTATTTTTGTGTATGGTGTTAGAAAGTGTTCTAGTTTCATTCTTTTACAAACATCTGAATGCAGAGTTCCAAAGAATAGCAAGGAGAGATAAGAAAGCCTTCCTCAGCAATCAGTGCAAAGAAATAGAGGAAAACAACAGAATGAGAAAGACTAGAGATCTCTTCAAGAAAATTAGAGACACCAAGGGAACATTTCATGCAAAGATGGGCTCGATAAAGGACAGAAATGGTATGGACCTAACAGAAGCAGAAGATATTAAGGAGAGGTGGCAAGAATACACAGAACTGTACAAAAAAGATTTTCATGACCCAGATAATCACGATGGTGTGATCACTCACCTAGAGCCAGACATCCTAGAATGTGAAGTCAAGTGGGCCTTAGAAAGCATCACTACGAACAAAGCTAGTGGAGGTGATGGAATTCCAGTGGAGCTATTTCAAACCCTGAAGGATGATGCTGTGAATGTGCTGCACTCAATATGCCAGCACATTTGGAAAACTCAGCAGTGGCCACAGGATTGGAAAAGGTCAGTTTTCATTCCAATCCCAAAGAAAGGAAATGCCAAAGAATGCTTAAACTACTGCACAACTGCACTCAACTCACATGCTAGTAAAGTAATGCTCAAAATTCTCCAAGCCAGGTTTCAGCAATACGTGAACCATGAACTTCCAGATGTTCAAGCTGGTTTTAGAAAAGGCAGAGGAACCAGAGATCAAATTGCTAACATCCGCTGGATCATCGAAAAAGCAAGAGAGTTCCAGAAAAACATCTATTTCTGCTTTATTGACTATGCCAAAGCCTTTGACTCTGTGGACCACAATGAACTGTGGAATATTCTGAAAGAGATGGGAATACCAGATCACCTGACCTGCCTGTTGAAAAACCTATATGCAGGTCAGGAAGCAACAGTTAGAACTGGACATGGAACAACAGACTGGTTCCAAATAGGAAAAGGAGTATGTCAAGGCTGTATATTGTCACCCTGCTTATTTAACTTCTATGCAGAGTACATCATGAGAAACACTGGGCTGGAAGAAGCACAAGCTGGAATCAAGACTGCTGGGAGAAATATCAATAACCTCAGATATGCAGATGACACCACCCTTAAGGCAGAAAGTGAAGAGGAACTAAAAAGCCTCTTGATGAAAGTGAAAGAGGAGAATGAAAAAGTTGGCTTAAAGCTCAACATTCAGAAAATGAAGATCATGGCATCTGGTCCCATCACTTCATGGGAAATAGATGGGGAAACAGTGGGAACAGTGTCAGACTTTATTTTTCTGGGGTCCAAAATCACTGCAGATGGTGATTGCAGCCATGAAATTAAAAGATGCTTACTCCTTGGAAGAAAAGTTATGACCAACCTAGACAGCATATTCAAAAGCAGAGACATTACTTTGCCAACAAAGGTCCATCTAGTCAAGGCTATGGTTTTTCCAGTGGTCATGTCTGAATGTGAGAGCTGGATGGTGAAGAAGGCTGAGCACCGAAGAATTGATGCTTTTGAACTGTGGTGCTGGAGAAGACTCTTGAGAGTCCCTTGGACTGCAGGGAGATCCAACCAATCCATTCTGAAGGAGATCAGCCCTGGGATTTCTTTGGTGGAAATGATGCTAAAGCTGAAACTCCAGTACTTTGGCCACCTCATGCAGAGTTGACTCATTGGAAAAGACTCTGATGCTGGGAGGGATTGCGGCAGGAGGAGAAGGGGATGACCGAGGATGAGATGGCTGGATGGCATCACTGACTCGATGGATGTGAGTCTGAGTGAACTCCAGGAGTTGGTGATGGACAGGGAGGCCTGGCATGCTGCAATTCATGGGGTCACAAAGAGTCAGACATGACTGAGTGACTGAACTGAACTGATTTCTTTCACCAATGTTTTACAGTTTTCTATATATAGGTCTTTTGTGTCTTCAGGTAGATATATTCCTAAGTATTTTATTCTTTTCTTTGCAATGGTGAATGGAATTGTTTCCTTAATTCCTCTAGTTTCTCATTATTAGTGTATAGGAATGCAAGGGATTTCTGTGTGTTGATTTTATATCCTGCAACTTTACTATATTCATTGATTAGCTCTAGTACTATTCTGGTGGAGTCTTTAGGGTTTTCTGTGTAAAGGATCATGTCATCTGCAAACAGTGAGAGTTTTACTTCTTTTTTTCCAATTTGGATTCCTTTTTTTCTTTTTCTGCTCTGATTGCTGTTTTCTCAAAACTACTAAAACTATGTTGAATAGTAGAGGTGAGAGTGGGCACCCTTATCTCGTTCCTGACTTTAGGGAAAATGCTTTAAAGTTTTCACCATTGAGGATAATGTTTGCTGTGGGTTTGTCATATATAGCTTTTATTATGTTGAGGTAAGTTCCTTAAATTCCTGCTTTCTGGAGGGTTTTTATCATAAATGAAGGTTGAATTTTGTCAAAGGCTTTCTCTGCATCTATTGAGATAATCATATGGCTTTTATTTTTCAATTTGTTAATGTGGTGTATTACATTGATTGATTTGCAGATATTGAAGAATCTTTGCATCCCTGGGATAAAGCCCACTTGGTCATGATGTATGATCTTTTTACTATGTTGTTGGATTCTGTTTGCTAGAGTTTTGTTAAGGATTTTTGCATCTATTTTCATCAGTGATATTGGCCTGTAGTTTTCTTGTTTTGTGGCATCTTTGTCAGGTTTTGGTGTTAGGTTTTGGTATTGGTATTTGGTATTGGTGGCCTCATAGAATGAGTTCAGAAGTTTACCTTCCTCTGCAATTTTCTGGAAGAGTTTGAGTAAGATAGGTGTTAGCTCTTCTTAAATTTTTGGTAGAATTCAGCTGCAAAGCCATCTGTACCTCGGCTTTTGTTTGCTGAAAGATTTCTGATTACAGTTTCAATTTCTGTGCTTGTGATGGGTCTGCTAAGATTTTCTATTTCTTCCTGGATCAGTTTTGGAAAGTTGTACTTTTCTAAGAATTTGTCCATTTCTTCCAAGTTATCCATTTTATTGGCATATAATTGCTGATAGTAGTCTCTTATGATCCTTTGTATTTCTGTGTTGTCTCTTGTGATCTCTCCATGTTCATTTCTAATTTTATTGATTTGATTTTTCTCCCTTTGTTTCTTGGTGAGTCTGGCTAAAGGTTTGTCGATTTTATTTATCTTCTCAAATAACCAGTTTTGGGCTTTGTTGGTTTTTGATATGGTCTCTTTTGTTTCTTTTGCTTTTATTTCTGCCCTAATTTTTAAGATTTCTTTCCTTCAACTAACCCTGGGGTTCTTCCTTTGTTCCTTTTCTAGTTGCTTTAGGTGTAGAGTTAGGTTATTTATTTGACTTTTTTCTTGTTTCTTGAAGTATGCTTGTATTGCTGTGAACCTTCCCATTAGCATTGCTTTTACAGTGTCCCACAGGTTTTGGATTGTTGTGTTTTCATTTTCCTTTGTTTCTATGCATATTTTGATTTCTTTTGTGATTTGTTGGTTATTCAGCAGCCTGTTGTTCAGCCTCCATATGGTGGATTTTTAAAATAGTTTTTCTCCTGTAATTGAGATCTAATCTTACTGCATTATGGTCAGAAAAGATGCTTGGAATGATTGAAAAATTTTTAAATTTACCTAGGCTAGATAAGGGGACGACGGAGGACGAGATGGCTGGATGGCATCACTGACCTGATGGACGTGAGTTTGAGTGAACTCCAGGAGTTGGCGATGGACAGGGAGGCCTGGCATGCTGCGATTCATGGGGTCACAAAGAGTCAGACATGACTGAACTGAACTGAAGGCTAGATTTATGGCCCAGGATGTGATCTATCCTGGAGAAGTTTCCGTGTGTGGTTGAGAAAAATGTGAAATTCATTGTTGTGGGGTGAAATGTCCTATAGATATCAATTAGGTCTAACTGGTCTATTATATCATAACGTTTGTGTTTCCTTGTTAATTTTCTGTTTAGTTTATCTATCCATAGGTGTGAGTGGGGTATTAAAGTCTTCCACTATTACTGTGTTATTGTTAGTTTCCCCTTTCATACTTGTTAGCATTTGTCTTACATATTGTGGTGCTCCTATATTGGGTGCATATATATTTATAATTGTTATATCTTCTTCTTGGATTGATCCTTTGATCGTTATGTAGTGGCCTTCTTTGTCTCTTTTCACAGCCTTTGTTTTAAAGTCTATTTTATCTGATATGAGTATTGCTACTCCTGCTTTCTTTTGGTCTCTATTTGCATGGAATATCTTTTTCCAGTCCTTCACTTTCAGTGTGTATGTGTCCCTTGTTTTGAGGTGGGTCTCTTGTAGACAACATATATCGGGGTCTTGTTTTTGTATCCATTCATCCAGTCTTTGTCTTTTGGTTGGGGCATTCAACCCATATACATTTAAGGTAATTATTGATAAGTATGACCCCATTGGAAGGACTGATGCTGAGGCTAAAACTCCAATACTTTGGGCACCTCATGTGAAGAGTTGACTCATTGGAAAAGATCCTGTTGGTGGTAGGAATTGGGGGCAGGGGGAGAAGGGGATGACAGAGGGTGAGATGGCTGGATGGCATCACCGACTCAATGCACATGAGTTTGGGTGAACTCCGCGAATTGGTGATGGACAGGGAGGCCTGGTGTGCTGTGATTCATGGGGTCACAAAGAATCAGACATGGCTGAGTGACTGAACTGAAGTGAACTGAACTGAACTGAACTGAACTGATGAGCCCGTTGCCATTTACTTTATTGTTTTGGGTTCAAGTTTATATACCCTTTCTGTGTTTCCTGTCTAGAGAAGATCTTTTAGGATTTGTTGGAGAGCTGGTTTGGTGGTGCTGGATTCTCTCAGCTTTTGCTTGTCTGTAAAGCTTTTGATTTCTCCTTTATATTTGAATGAGATCCTTGCTGGGTACAGTAATCTGGGCTGTAGGTTATTTTCTTTTATCATTTTAAGTATGTCCTGTCATTCCCTCCTGGCCTGAAGAGTTTCTATTGAAAGATCAGCTGTTATCCTTATGGGAATCCCCTTGTGTGTTATTTGTTGTTTTTCCCTTGCTGCTTTTAATATTTGTTCTTTGTGTTTGATCTTTTTAAATTTGATTAATATGTGTCTTGGGGTGTTTCACCTTGGGTTTATCCTGTTTGGGACTCTCTGTGTTTCCTGGACTTGGGTGATTATTTCCTTTCCCATTTTAGGGAAGTTTTCAACTATTATTGCCTCAAGTATTTTCTCATGGTCTTTCTTTTTGTCTTCTTCTTCTGGGACTCCTATGATTCGAATGTTGGGGCGTTTAACATTGTCCCAGAGGTCTCTGAGGTTGTCCTCATTTCTTTTAATTCATTTTCTTTTTTCCTCTCTGTTTCATTTACTTTTACCATTCTATCTTCTACCTCACTTATCCTATCTTCTGCTTCCATTATTCTACTGTTGGTTCCCTCCAGAGTGTTTTTTATCTCATTTATTGCATTATTCATTATATATTGACTCTTTTTTATTTCTTCTAGGTCCTTGTTAAACCTTTCTTGAATCTTCTTAATTCTTGTCTACAGGCTGTATCTCCATTTTGGAGTTAAAAATTTATCTGTAATTTCATTTTGTTTTCAAGATTTTGGATCATTTTCACTATCATTATTCAGAATTATTTATCAGATAGATTCCCTATTTCTTCCTCTTTTGTTTGGTTTGGTGGGTATTTATCCTGTTGCTTTACCTTCTGGGTATTTCTCTGCCTTTTCATCTTGTATAAACAATATAAATTGCTGTGTTTGGGGTGGCCTTTCCATATTCTGGCAGTTTGTGGTTCCTCTTTGTTGTGGAGGTTCCTCGCTGTGGGTGGGGTTGGACCAGTGGCTTGTCAAGCTTTCCTGGTGAGGGAAGCTTGTGTCTGTGTTCTGGTGGGTAGAGTTGGATTTCTTCTCTCTGGAGTGCAATGAAATGTCCAGTAACGAGTTTTGAGATGTCAGTGGGTTTGGTGTGACTTTGGGCAGCCTGTATATTGAAGCTCATGGCTATGTTTCTGTGTTGCTGGAGAATTTTCATGGTATGTCTTGCTCTGGAACTTGTTGGCCCTTGGGTGGTGCTTGGTTTCAGTGTAGTTACGGAGGCATTTGATGAGCTCCTACTGATTAATGTTCCCTGGAGTTAGGAGTTCTCTGGTGTTCTCAGAGCCTCCTGCCTCTGGTTTTCAGTCTTATTCTTACAGTAGCCTCAAGACTTCCCCATCTATACAGCACCAATGATAAACCATCTAGGTTAAAGATGAAAAGTCTCTCCACAGTGAGGGACACGTGGAGAGGTACACAGAGTTACATGGAGAAGAGAAGAGGGTGGAGGGAGATAAAGGTGACCAGGAGGAGAAGAGGGGGAATCAAAGAGGAAAGAGCAAGCTAGCCAGTAATCACTTCCCTATGTGCTCTCCACAGTCTGGATCCCTCAGAGATGTTCATGGTGTTACACAGAGAAGAGAAGAGGGAGGAAGGAGACAGAGGTGGCCAGGAGGATAAAAAGGGGAATCAAAGGAGAGAGATAGATCTAGCCAGTAATCAGGTCCCTAAGTGTTCTCCACAGTCCAGAACACACAAAGAGATTAACAGAGTTGGGTAGAGAAGAGAAGGGGGAGGGAGGAGAGAGAGGCAACCTGGTAGAGAAAAAGGAGAGTCCAAAGGGGGAGAGAGCAGTCAAGCCAGTAATCTTGCTCCCAAGTAAAAATGGGTACTGAAGATTGGGTTCTTACAGGTACAAAATTGATAAAAAATACCAAAAAGCAAAGATTAAAAATCTAGAGTAGAGGTTGGATTCTCTAAAATACAATATTAAAGAAAAAACCAAAGTCACAAAAATCATTAAATATATGTATATATGAAGTTTGCTTTAAAAAATACGGTTTTTTTTTTTGCAAAGTAATAGTAGGTTATAAAAATGAAAATAAAGGAGTAATAGAGGACTTAAGATTTTTTTTAATTTAAAAAATGATAATAGTAAAAATATATTTAGGACTTTCTCTGGTGTTGTTGTGGACAGAGTGGAGTCAGTTCATTTTCAGATATTTCCTTGATCCGGCTTATAATTCTCAAGATCAGTAGGCCCCTTCCTATGTAGTCAGTGCTAATGACAGGGTTTTAATCTATTGCACCTGTCACTTCCAAGGCGGTTCTTCTGTTGTTTTGGCTTCTTCTGTTTGCTGGTCTCTTCAGTGTCTAATTTCCGCCCTGACACAAGGGAGCGGTGGTAGCCACTTTTTTAGGCTCACTTGTTCAGTTGTGCTGTGGAGAGGGAGGAACACTGCAAACAAATATCACTGGTGTGTGCTTGCAGTGTCTGGGCCACACTGGGTTTGCCCCCGCTCACGGCATGTATGCTTTCCCAGCCTACACTACTTAGGCTCTAGGTTGTTCTGCCGGGAACTGTCTGAGGTGGGCCCTGAGTTGTATGCACTTCCCAGGTCTAAGCTGCTCAGGTTCAGGTTCTCGGGTACTCCACAGAGGTGCAGACTTGGTTGGGCCTGCGTTTTGTGTCCTTCCCCGGTCCTAGCAGCTCAGGTGACCAGGTGCTTGGCGAGCACAGTCACCCCCAGTTGGAGGCTGAGACTTATCACCTCCCTGGTTCCTGCCACTCGGTTTTCTGGTTGTACAACCGACGTGACTTCTCAGGTGTGCCATGTGTCTCTTCTGGGGAGCTGATCTCTGGCTACAACCCGCCTGGCGGATGTTGTCCATCCAGAATCCTAAGAAGTCTTGGTTAGCAATGAAGCCTGCTTGCAGTTTGGTAGAGGATGCCTCTCTGGGGCCGTGGTTGCCCCCTTCTGACTCTGGCTGCCCTCACCTGCCTGTCTCCGGTGGGGGATGGGCCGGTCCACAGCTGTCTAGCTCTGCTCAGTCCTTTGTTCTGTGAGTGGGCCTGGTGGTGTCTTAGGTTAGGGCTTTTCACGGGATAGCTATCCCACAGTCTGGGTTGCTGTCTCAAGTTAGTTCCCTCAGATTGCCCTCAGGGCATTCAGGCCTGGTCCTTACCCTAAGCAATGCAGCCCGTGCCTCCCTGTCCGGCCCCTTCTTGCTAGTGGTGGATGTGAGCATCTGCACTGCTTCTCTGCTGGGAGTTGCTGTTGGGCACGTAATCTGTGGGTTTTATTTATTTATTTACTTTTCCTCCCAGTTATGTTGTCCTCTGAGGTTCCAAGGCTCGCCACAGACTCACCAGTGAGAGTGTTTCCTGGTGTTCGGAAACTTCTCTCTTTTTTAAGACTCCCTTACCAGAACGGAGCTCCGTCCCTACCTCTTTTGTCTCTCTTTTTATTTTTTATATTTTTCCCTACCTCCTTTTGAAGAAAATAGGCTGCCTTTCTGGGTGCCTTATGTCCTCTGCCAGCATTCAGAAGTTGTTTTGTGGAATTTACTCAGCGTTCAAATGTTCTTTCAATGAATTTGTGGGGGAGAAAGTGGTCTCCCCGTCCTATTCCTCTGCCATCTTAGGACTGCCCCAGAGTATAATTATTAATCCAGAAGACGAAAAGAAGGAAATCCTGTCATTTAAAAGGACCTGGACCCTGAGGATGTTATAGTAAGTGAAAGAAGTCAGACAGAGAAACAAATTCACCATGATTTCACTTATGTGTGAAGTAAAAAAAAAAAAAAAAAAAACTGACGGAATTCCCTGACAGTCCAGTTTTTAGGATTCTGAGCTTCCACTGCCAGGGGCATAGGTTCAATTCCTGGTCGTGGGACTAAGATCACACACGCTGTGCAGTGCAGCCAAAACTGAAGATTTTAAGCAAAACAAAACATAGAACTCAGAAACACAAAGTAAACGGTGATAGCCAGGACCTACGGGTGAGGGAAATGGGAGTGTAGGTCAACGGGTACCACTTTCAGTTATTAGATGACTAAGTTCCAGGATCTGGTGCAGGACATGCGACTGAAGTTAACAGCACTGCATTGTACATTGACATTGCTATGAGAATGGAGCTTTGACGTTCTCACAACAACAGCAACAACTGAACAGCAATTCGGTGAGCTCCATACATGCCGTTCATTGTGAATGTCTCTCTTGGCCTCTCTTATCAGGACAAACAGATATGCGATTCCTGCAAATGTGACTTAACTATGTGATTTTTCATGCATGCTAATTGTCCTTGGCTTCCTGGAACCAAAATGTGTCCAAAAGAACATCCTGTCCCCTTTTTGGCAAACAAGAGATTTGGGGTTTTCACATCGGTGTATATACTTCTCCTTCTGGGTGTAAACTTTGTCAGTTTTGTTCCAAAACTTCTCTGATACAGTTATGCTATTGTCTCATTTTTCCATACTTCTAAACTATTACCACACCTTTCCAATAACTTTTCAGGGTTTCAGGTATTTTCCAGTTTTTTTTTAAAGGCATCTTGTTTATTTTTCAGGTTGTTTTCAAGAGCAATTCTTAAGCATGTCTTAAGCATCTCTGGAATATATCATTAATTGGTAGTATCAGATTTTTCAACATATGCATTAAAAATAAGGATATATTTCATTCTATAAAAGACAGAAATATATAATTATTATAAGTCCAACAGGACAGATTAAGTGTCATTATGACACAGGATCTTGCAGATTTTGTCACTAGTCTCTCTTCTCAGCAAAAAGATACATCTTTTTGAACGCTTTCACTTTTCACAAAGACTTCATTAAGAAAACTGAATACTGGATGGAAAGATAAGCTCTAAATATTTGGTTGTGATGTTCTGTGCCCTAATAATATTAGAATTCTAAGGACGCAAATGAATTTAACCCAAATTCCCAGAGATGTCACTAAGGCAATTTTCCATTATTATACTATGAAAAGAGCTAATGGCTCCCAGGAAAAAAAAGAGGGGTGATTTTGAAATCTGAATCTTCATACTGCTCTCTTAAAACCTTATCATTGGAAAACATGCATTCAGGGAGTTTAAATTAAACTAAATAATGAATCTAATCTTCGTGTTGCTGTTTGATGGGGGTGGTGATGAGAAGGAATGGAGGCAGGATTAAGCTCTCTGATTAAAGTTGCACTGATGGTTAGTAGGACAGACTGTCCATCAAAATGTACATTATATACCATTTGAAAGGTCATAAAAATGACTTATTATCTTTTTCTCTAAAAGATATGCATTACCTTAAACTGATACAGAAATAATAATCAGTTTTATTGGCCATAAACATTTTGGTCTTAAACTTAATGTATTTGTATAATTCAATAAACAGTTTTATAATGAATTCAAATTATTTTCAATCAAAAGGTTGTAGCACTGCATAAAAATAGTTTGGTTAGTAAATTATGCAGATGGAATTCAAATGAATATAGCATGTTCCCATCAGTTGAGTTACTAACTGAACATGATAATACTTGAAAAATAAATAGCTAAAGGGACTTCCCTGTGGTTTAGAGGAAAAGACTCCAAGTTCACAATGCAGGGGTCCACAACTGAGACCCACTGCAGCCAAATAAAAATGTATTTTTAAAAAGCATTTTTCATAAGAATGAATAAAAATAAAAATAAATGGCTAGAAAATGGACACATTCACAGCTGGAATGTGTCTAGAAAGAGCAAACAGGTGGAGACCTTGTCCTGACACAGCCCAGATGCAGCCTTCTTACAGGTAAGGGCTGTTGTGCCATTAATATAATATATTGTTTGCCAAAGTCAACAGAAATCTGTTTTTCTTTTAATGAATGGTTCCATTGTTTGATTTTTGGTTTGTTTGAATACATTTAAGCAATATCAAGGAGAGATAAGAAAGCCTTCCTCAGCGATCAATGCAAAGAAATAGAGGAAAAGAACAGAATGGGAAAGACTAGAGAGCTCTTCAAGAAAATTAGAGATACCAAGGGAACATTTCATTCAAAGATGGGCTCGATAAAGGACAGAAATGGTATGGACCTAACAGAAGCAGATGTTGAGAAGAGGTGGCAAGAATACACAGGAGAATTGTACAAAATAGATCTTCACGACCAAGATAATCATGATGGTGTGATCACTCACCTAGAGCCAGATATCCTGGAATGTGAAGTCAAGTGGGCCTTAGCATCACTACGAACAAAGCTAGTGGAGGTGATGGAATTCCAGTTGAGCTGTTTCAAATACTGAAGGATGATGCTGCAAATGTGCTGCACTCAATATGCCAGCAAATTTGAAGAACTCAGCAGTGGCCACAGAACTGGAAAAGGTCAGTTTTCATTCCAATCCCAAAGAAAGGAAATGCCAAAGAATGCTCCAACTACTGCACAATTGCACTCATCTCACATGCTAGTTAAGTCATGCTCAAAATTCTGCAAACCAGGCTTCAGCAATATGTGAACCATGAATTCCAGATGTTCAAGCTGGTTTTAGAAAAGGCAGAGGGACCAGAGATCAAATTGCTAACATCTGCTGGATCATCGAAAAAGCAAGAGAGTTCCAGAAAAACATCTATTTCTGCTTTATTGACTATGCCAAAGCCTTTGACTGTGTGGATCACAATAAACTATGGAAAATTCTGAAAGAGGTTGGAATACCAGAGCACCTGACCTGCCTCTTGAGAAACCTATATGCAGGTCAGGAAGCAACAGTTAGAACTGGACATGGAACAACAGACTGGTTTCAAATAGGAAAAGGAGTATGTCAAGGCTGTATATTGTCACCCTGCTTATTTAACTTCTATGCAGAGTACATCACGAGAAACGCCGGGCTGGAAGACGCACAAGCTGGAATCAAGACTGCTGGGAGAAATATCAATAACCTTAGATATGCAGATGACACCACCCTTATGGCAGAAAGTGAAGAGGAACTAAAAAGCCTCTTGATGAAAGTGAAAGAGGAGAATGAAAAAGTTGGCTTAAAGCTCAACATTCAGAAAATGAAGATCATGGCATCTGGTCCCATCACTCCATGAGAAATAGATGGGGAAACAGTGGAAACAGTGTCAGACTTCATTTTGGGACTCCAAAATCACTGCAGATGGTGATTGCAGCCATGAAATTAAAAGACACTTACTCCTTGGAAGAAAAGTTATGACTAACCTAGATAGCATATTCAAAAGCAGAGATACTACCTTGCCAACAAAGGTCCGTCTAGTCAAGGCTGTTTTTCTAGTGGTCATGTATGGATGTGAGAGTTGAACTGTGAAGAAAGCTGAGTGCCGAAGAATTGATGCTTTTGAACTGTGGTGTTGGAGAAGACTCTTGAGAGTCCCTTGGACTACAATGAGATCCAACCAGTCCATCCTAAAGGAGATCAGTCCTGGGTGTTCATTGGAATTACTGATGCTGAAGCTGAACGTCCAACACTTTGGCCACCTCATGCGAAGAATTGACTCATTGGAAAAGACCCTGATGTTGGGAGGGATTGGGGGCAGGAGGAGAGGGGATGACAGAGGATGAGATGGCTGGATGGCATCACCGACTCAATGGACATGAGTTTGAGTGAACTCCGGGAGTTGGTGATGGACAGGGAGGCCTGGCGTGCTGCGATTCAAGGGGTCACAAAGAGTCGGACATGACTGACTGACTGAACTGACTGAAGCAATAGCAAACAAAAAATTGACTAATTAAGATATTTTGGTCCAAAACGCTATGGGGCTTCCCAGGTGGCTCAGTGGTAAAGAATCCATCTGCCAATGCAGGATACCCAGGTTTGACCTTTGGGTCAGGAAGATCTCCTGGAGAAGGAAATGGCAACCCACTCCAGTATTCTTGCCTGGAAAATTCCATGAATGGAAGAGCCTAACAGGCTTCAGTCCATGGGGTCACAAAGAGTTACACATGACTGAGAAACTAAACAAGAACCACATAGCCATTCATCAAAGGATTCACATCCAGACTGTACATTAAAAATCTACCAAAAATAACAAAAAAGACAGCCTAATTTAAAAAAAAAAAAACTATGTAGTAACTTCAGGTCTCAACCATCTCAAGGTGGTCAGCAAGTCCATTCTTTTTTGGGGGGGAAAAGGGTGTATATGTCTGTTTCCATACATCTCTCTATGTCAACTTCTGTGTGCTTAGAGTCTTGGTGAGCTGATTGACTACATTTATAAAATAATGTAGGTAAACTCTAACATTCAGATCCTTGAAAGTGAAAGTGAAGTCGCTCAGTCATGTCTGACTCTTTGCGACCCCATCGACTGTAGTTTACCAGGCTCCTCTGTCCATGGGATTTTCCAGGCAATAGTCCTGGAGTGGATTGCCATTTCCTTCTCCAATTCAGATCCTTTCTCCCTATTTAAATGTGTGTTGTAGAGTTGTATTATACCAGTTACACCCCACTGATGCTCTTTGTTCTCCACATGTATTCTAGAATTTGTGCATTTTTCAATCTGCTTTTAGATAAAAAATACAGGACTTAAGGTTGATATTGAGGAAATTCATTCAGTCATTCGGTCATTTAACAAGTGTTTATTGAGAGCCTGTATTGTTTCTGTATTGATACATCAGGGAGCCAAAATGGAAAAAGCCCTATTTTGGTAACTCTTCTATGAAGCATTTACTTCAGTTTTGTTGTTGTTGTTGTTGTTGCTTAGAATGAAGATAAAGAGGAAAATTTTATGACATATTTGGGAATCACACTTGTTCTCCTGATTTTGACTAAGTTCTCCAGATACTCTGGTTTACAAAGTCACTTTTGCTCAGAATGGAACACCCTCTATCAGTTCAGTTTAGTTCAGTCGTTCAGTTGTGTCTGACTCTTTGTGACCCCATAAACTGCAGCATGCCAGGCCTCCCTGTCCATCATCAACTCCCAGAGTTTATTCAAACTCGTGTCCATTAAGTCAGTGATGCCATCCAACCATCTCATCCTCTGTCATCCCCTTCTCCTCCTGCCTTCATTCTTCCTCAGCATCACGATCTTTTCAAATAAGTCAGCTCTTCAAATCAGGTGGCCAAAGTATTGGAGTTTCAGCTTCAACATCAGTCCTTCCAATGAATGTTCAGGACTGATTTCCTTTAGGATGGACTGGTTGGATCTCCTTTCAGTCCAAGGGACTCTCAAGAGTCTTCTCCAACACCACAGTTCAAAAGCATCAATTCTTTGGCTCTCAGCTTTCTTTATAGTCCAACTCTCACATTCATACATGACTACTGGAAAAATCATAAGCTTTGATTAGATGGACTTTGTTGGCAAAGTAATATCTCTGCTTTTTAATATGCTGCCTAGGTTGGTCATAGCTTGTCTTCCAAGGAGTAAGCGTCTTTTAATTTCATGGCTGCAATCACCATCTGCAGTGATTTTGGAGCCCCCTCCCCAAAAGTCTGTTACTGTTTCCCCATCTATTTGCCAGGAAGTGTTGGAACTGGATGCCATGATCTTCGTTTTCTGAATGTTGAGTTTAAAGCCAACTTTTTCACTCTCCCCTTTCACTTTCATCAAGAGGCTCTTTAGTTCTTCTTCACTTTCTGCCATAAGGGTAGTGTCTTCTGCATATCTGAGGTTATTGATATTCCTCCCGGCAATCTTGATTCCAGCTGTGCTTCATTCAGCCCAGCGTTTCTCATGATGTATTCTGCATATAAGTTAAATAAGCTGGGTGACAATATACAACCTTGACATACTCTTTTTCCTATTTGGAACCAGTCTGTCGTTCCATGTCCAGTTCTACTGTTGCTTTCTGACCTGCATATATGTTTCTGAAGAGGCAGGTCAGGTGGTCTGGTATTCCCATCTCTTTCAGAATTTTCCACAATTTTGGTGATCCACACAGTCAAAGGCTTTGGCGTAGTCAATAAAGCAGAAATAGATGTTTTCTGGAGCTCTCTTGCTTTTTCGATGATCCAACTGATGTTCACAATTTCATCTTTGGTTCCTCAGCCTTTTCTAAAACCAGCTTGAACATCTGGAAGTTCACAGTTCACATATTGTTGAAGACTGGCTTGGAGAATTTTGAGCATTACTTTTCTAGTGTGTGAGATGACACCCTCTATGATAAAGTGTTAATCATAAATCTGTCCCTTATCTTCTCAGGAAATACCCAGGTAAGAGACCAACACGACACCTAAGACTTCCCCTGTAACATCCAGGAGTCATGATCCTGTATACAGAAAACTCTAAAGACTCTGCAAAAACCTGTTATAACTAGTAAATGAATTCAGTCAAGTTGCAGTATAAAAACCAACACACAAAATCAGTTGTGTTTCTATACATTTTTATCTGAAAAATAAATTTTAAAAATTCCAATTATAAAGTATCAAAAAGAATAAATAGGAATAAATTTAACCATAGAGATGAATAACATGTACATTAAAAAAAATTTTAACATAAGTCACTCAAGTGATTACATAGGTTTCTGTGAGTTTTATAGATATGTAACTATTTTCTAGAACAAAATGTCTGTTACATCCCAAGCTGACTTTTAAAAGAACTTTGGCAAAGATTAGTTCTTTTATAGTTAGGAGTTCCTGAATCATATTAGTAGGCAGAAATTTTTTAATACAGAGAAAATTAATTGTACAAAAATAATTTTGTTCACAGTCAAGCTTTCTAACTATCAAATCTCCTAGCTAAGCTTTCCTCCTAAAATGCCTATTATCCCAGCTAAGGAACTTATTTATAGGAGCTCAAATCTTCATCAGATTGATGAAATATCATCTCTTTCAGAGAATGTTTTTCAGTTATTCATCTGGTAATAGTTTGAATTTTTTTAACTAGGAGATTTCAAGATAAAAGAAGAAAATATTTAAATCTTTTTGCCATGTTATTTTGACAAAGCAGCATATTTACTTAATAGAAGGTTTTCACTAGCAATTACAGTTTCCATTCAGGCCACTTTTTTTGTTCGAACGGTAATTAGTTTGGATTTGCTGTTGTTTACATCTCATTTCCTAGCTTCCTTACAAAGAAAACTGTGATTGGAATTGAAGACTTTCAAAATTGTCCTTGAAACTCTCTGCCTCTTTCTAAGGAAGAAATTCTCTTTAAAACTGATGAGTTGACTAGAAGCCTGATATGAATGCAGAGATGTGAAAGACCATCTCAGAGTCACACAGCTGATTAGTATCACTGCAATTTGAATATAGATCTGCTCCAAGTTCATGTTCTGGTGACAGCAAACACTGGCTTCCTTAGCTGTCATCATTTTAGCCTATTTTTCTGGACTCGAACTTCTGAAACATCCTGTCCTAGTGCTTTCCCACCCCTAGGGTACTTGGTGATGTAGTAGTGAAGAATCTAAGCTAGCTACTCCGTTTTGTAAGGCTCTTTTGTAAGGAAAAGAGCCCTTGGAAATCCCCCGACCTCACCCCACCACCTTCGAGCCAAGCAGAACCCTGGGCCGGCCCGGGAAATTCAAATCAAGCCCGGGAAATGGGAACCAATCAGAACTCAACACCTAACCCTTCACCAAAAGGTGACCAATTAGACCCGGAGACTCCCATTTTTCGAATTTTTCGCTCTAGAATACCCTATATAAGCAATGTAACCCAGAGCTCAGGGCTCCTCCCTATAGCCGCTGCGTCGGTATCGGTGGGAGCCCCAGCTCCAGCTTGGTAATAAAAACTCTCTTGCTTTTGCATCAGATATCAGCTCCCTGGTGGTCATTGGGAGACTTCGCAACTTGGGCATAACAGTAGTCCTTCTATGCCCACATTGTTGGGAACCCATGTTAGTGAATTCTAAGGCTGAGTTTTGCTTTTAATATTAATGTTAAAGTCAACTGATGACTCAGCAGTTCAAATTCTTTTAACACTTTTGATAATATTTGGAGTGCTTCTTAACAGCGTTTCACACTAACAACTGACTATCACTGTTCAGTTCAGTTCAGTTCAGTTCAGTCGCTCAGTCGTGTCCGACTCTTTGCGACCCCATGAATCGCAGCATGCCAGGCCTCCCTGTCCATCACCATCTCCCAGAGTTCACTCAAACTCACGTCCATCAAGTCCGTGATGCCATCCAGCCGTCTCATCCTCTGTCGTCCCCTTCTTCTCCTGCCCCGAGTCCCTCCCAGCATCAGAGTCTTTTCCAATGAGTCAGCTCTTCTCATGAGGTGGCCAAAGTGCTGGAGCTTCAGCTTTAGCATCATTCCTTCCAAAGAAACCCCAGGGCTGATCTCCTTCAGAATGGACTGGTTGGATCTCCTTGCAGTCCAAGGGACTCTCAAGAGTCTTCTCCAACACCACAGTTCAAAAGCATCAATTCTTTGGTGCTCAGCCTTCTTAACAGTCCAACTCTCACATCCATACATGACTACTGGAAAAACCATAGCCTTGACTAGATGGACCTTAGTCGGCAAAGTAATGTCTCTGCTTTTGAATATGCTATCTAGGTTGGTCATAACTTTTCTTCCAAGGAGTAAGCATCTTTTAATTTCATGGCTGCCAATATCTTGACCCAATATTCTTGAGTGCCAACTATGTGACAGGCACTGTTCTGTTCTAGGAAGCCCCAAAGAACAAAAGAAATGCACATTTCCACTCTCCTGGATTTACATTTTAGCAGTTGAAGAGCAATTTAACAATTAAGTGAACAAAATAAGATCTATGGATAGTTTTAAATAGAAGAGCAACATGATTCTGGCTTATATTTTTAAAAGATTGTTGTGTAGAGAACAGACCCCCAAGAGGTAGGGTGAGAACAGAGTCCCGGTAGGAAGAGTGGCTGACCATGTGATAGAGCAGCACAGGTGAGAGATGCTGGTGGTGTGGACAGGATCAAAGCAGGAACAGAGATTAGAAGCTTAGATTTGGAAAACACTTCCAGGGAGAACCAGGAGGATTATCTGGCAGAGGGGATGGAGAGGATGAGATGAAAAGAGGATTTAAGAATGAGTCCAAGGGCTGAGAAAACAACAAGAAGGATGCTGTTGCTTTCATCTGAGATGAAAATGGATGTAAGAGCAGCAAATTCAGGAAGAGTCTTCATACACTACAGACTGAGAAGTTGATTAGGAGTTTGAAAGGGACCCATGAGGCATATCTCCATGTATCTCACAGAAGCCTTGCTCTTTCTTTTGGATCTCTTTACAGTGAATTTATTTCATTTATTTACTTATTTATTTATTTTTGGCATATTTTGCACCACTAAAAATATAATACACCCTCGCATTTGTAAGCAAAGTTGGCAATACAGGGTAAAACAGAACGAAAAGAAAAATCTAATTTCAGACTATTTACAAGAAACCCACTAAAAATAAGTTATCACAGAAAATTTAAAGGGAATGATTGGGTACAGTTATATTAGCATTGTTTTCTTCTGTAACAAGAATGTTAAAGTTTAAAAAAATCTGCTCCCTCTCACTAATAGTTACATACATATTAAATTTACAGAGCAATCAAAATTCTCCAAGCCAGGCTTCAACTGTATGTGACCTGTGAACTTCCAGATGTTCAAGCTAGATTTAGAAAAGGCAGAGGAATCAGAGATCAAATTGCCAATGTCCATTGGATGGTATTGGATCCAACTGGGTAGAAAAAGCAAGAGAGTTCCAGAAAAACATCTAATTCTGCTTTATTGACCATACCAAAGCCTTTGATTGTGTGAATGAAGGAACGTGTTCAACTCTTTGAGACCCCCATGGACTGTAATCTACCAGGCTCCTCCATTCATGGAATTTTCCAGGCAAGAGTACTAGAACGGGTTGCCATTTCCTTCTCCAGGGGATCTTCCCAACCCAAGGACTGAACCTGGGTCTCCTGCATTGCAGACAGATGCTTTACCATCTGAGCCACCAGGGAAACCTGGTGACTGTGCGGATCACAACAAATTGTGGAAAATTCTTTAAGAGATGTGAATACCAGACCAACTGAGCTGCCTCCTGAGAAACCTGTACGCAGGTCAAGAAGCAACAGTTAGAACTGGACACAGAACAATAGCCTGGTTCCAGATCAGGGAGGGAGTATATCAAAGCTGTCTATTGTCACTCTGCTTATTTAACTTATATGCAGAGTACATCATGAGAAACTCTGGGCTGGATGAAGCACAAGCTGGCATCAAGATTGCTGGGAGAAATACCAATAACCTCAGATACACAGATGACACCACCCTTACGACAGAAAGTGAAGAAGAACTAAAGAACCTCTTGATGAAAGTGAAAGAGGAAAGTGAAAAAGTTGGCTTTAAACTCAACATTCAGAAAACAAAGATCATGGCATTCGGTCCTATCACTTCATGGCAAATAGATGGGGAAACAGTGACAGACATTTTTTGGAAAGGGGGGCTCCAAAATCACTGCAGATGGTGACTGCTGCCATGAAATGAAAAAATGCTTACTCCTTCGAAGACAAGCTATGACCAACCTAGACAGCATATTAAAAAGCAGAGATATTACTTTGCCAACAAAGTTCTGTCTAGTCAAAGCTATGATTTTCCCAGTAGTCATGTATGAATGTGAGAGTTGGACTATAAAGACAGCTGAGAGTTGAAGAATTGATGCTTTTGAACTGTGGTGTTGGAGAAGACTCTTGAGATTTCCTTGGACAGCAAGGAGATCCAACCAGTCCAACCTAAAAGAAATCAGTCCTGAATATTCATTGGAAGGACTGATGTTGAAGCTGAAACTCCAATACTTTGGCCACCTGATTTGAAGAGCTGACTTATTTTATAATACCCAGGACATGGAAGCAACCTAGATGTCCATCAGACGACGAATGGATAGGAAAGCTGTGGTACATATACCCAATGGAGTATTACTCAGCCATTAAAAAGAATACATTTGAATTAGTTCTAATGAGGTGGATGAAACTGGAACCTATTATACAGAGTGAAGTAAGCCAGAAAGAAAAACACCAATACAGTATACTAGTTCATATATATGGAATTTAGAAAGATGGTAACAATAACCCTGTATGTGAGACAGCAAAAGAGACACAGATGTATAGAACAGTCTTTAGGACTCTGTGGGAGAGGGAGAGGGTGGGATGATTTGGAAGAATGGCATTGAAACATGTATAATATCATATATGAAACGAATCACCAGTCGGTTCAATGCATGATACTGGATGCTTGGGACTGGTGCACTGAGATGACCCAGAGGGATGGTATGGGGAGGGAGGAGGGAGGGGGGTTCAGGATGGGGAACACATGTATACCTGTGGAGGATTCATGTTGATGTATGGCAAAACCAATGCAATATTGTAAAGTAATTAACCTCCAATTAAAATAAATAAATTTATATTTTTTAAAAAAAGAAAAGAAAAGACCCTGATGCTGAGAAAGATTGAAGGTGGGAGGAGAAGGGGACGACAGAGGATAAGGTGGTTGGATGGCATCACCGACTCAATGGACATGAGTGTAAACAAGCTCTGGGGGTTGGTGATAGACGGGGAAGCATGCTGCAGTCCATGAGGTCGCAAAGAGTCAGACACAACTGAGGGACTAAACTAAACTGAACTGAATCTATTTGTTCAAGGCTATGGACTGGTCAACATTAGTTGATGTTTACTTATAATTAAAAGACAAAATTCTAAGCCAGAGAACGTATTACGATTTTTTTTTTTTTTTAGGTTTAAAAATGAAGTGATTGATAGTCATAGTCTGTGGGGAACATTTTGTTTCTAAAAATCCATTTGCCATTGCTGTTGGAAGCTATGAAAATATCAACAAGATCATCAAGTGCACTAATGATGTGCTATTCCTTCGAGAGGATCGTAATGTTATGCTCTCAGGTATGGGTTTGGAGTGGCTGAAACAAGCCGATAGCGCATACAATGTGGGTGTTTTTGCCAGGCGTGGGGGCGGGCATTTGGGGGGATTCTTGTGGAGTCCATACCCAGACTGTCAGCTGCACAGAGAGAGACAGCCACAGATATGAATAAGTGGAACATGTTTTGTAACCTGTATTCTCATGAGTGTGATGAGCTCGGTGGTTCTCACCTGGGCCTCCACACACCGAAGGGATGTAAAGTCACCTCCACACTCTGGAAGGTCCTCAAGCCAAGGTGCTGGGGCTACTCTGATGGTCAAATGTCCTTCCAAACTCCATCACTCTGTTCTCATGTTTGTGCTCTTCAAGCTAAGTAGGTCTGTGTACATCAATAGAGGTTTGAATTTATTCTTTTGCCATTAAAAGTGTGATAAATTTCAATACTAGAGAGTATAAATGTTTGAAATGATTTCAGATTCCACATTGTAACTAACATGTCAGAAACTACCACTTGTCCGATTTGAGTGCAATAGCAAAGAAGACCCAACATATAGAGAAAGCCACTAGCCAGCAACTCCATTCTCTACTGTGCAGTTAGAATAAACTTCAGAAAACATGAATCTGACCTGTGGCCCCAGCATGGCCAGTGAAGTACGTACGTACTCAGGATGTAGCCCAGACCTCTCCGTGTGACTGTGAGGAACGAAGATTTGATTGTGCCTCATCTCTTCAGTTTCATCTTCTCATTCCTCTCTTTTTATTCAACATTTCTAATTTTCCCACTGTTCCATACTCTCAGGGAGGGTTTTTTGTTTGCTTGTTTCAAATTACCAGAAATTGAATTTATTTAGGAATAGCAGAGGAATTGTAGTTTGGGAAACACAAGCTGTTTGGTTTGAGGAAGGTTGTATTATTGCAGAAGGCATGCAAAGAACCCAGTTAGGGGTCCAAGTAGCAAATTCATAGGCTTGAGTGAGGATGGGTTGAGATTCTTCTGGATGCTCAGCAGTCAGGATATTTATGTTCTGGTTTTCCATAAGTCAGGCATTTAGGAGAAATTATATTTCAATAAAGTTCATTTTCCTGTGGGCAAATGCTTGAGATTCATTTCTTATTTCCGGTTCCACTTTAGACTGAAATTTGGGAGTGTTTTTTATTATGTCTTCTGAGTCTAAAGAAAATGTTATTAAAACATACAACTTTACTGCTTTCATAACGTTTACAATATAAAAGTGCTTTCCTAAGTATTCTTTCTTTTTACTCTTACAAGTACACAATACATAATATTATCCAATTACAAATTTGTGATTCAAGGCACTGAGTCATAAGAGTTGAGAAACATCCTTAAATCATATTATTAAGTGAAAAGGACTGGTATTTAAGTCTCAGGATCTAGTTTAATTCTAAGATTGATATAGGGCTATAAATTCTTGCTACAAATCCTAAATTTACAATTTTGAACTCATCAAAATTGCACCATTATTTTCTTAATAACCTACTATCATAAATGCTATTTACTTGAGATACAAAGGTTTCCCTGGTGGTTCAGTTGGTAACAAATCCACCTGCAATGCAGGAGACCCAGGTTCAATCCCTAGGTTGGGAAGATCCCCTGGAATTTGTCATGGAAACCCACTCCAGTATTCTTGCCTGGAGAATCCCTTTGGACAGGGAAGCCTGGTGGGCTATAGTTCATGGGGTTGCAAAGAGCTGGACACGACTGAAGTGACTGAGCACACGTGCACAGTAAAAAATTAAAGGTGAAAATTCTCCTACAGAATCACACTTGCACAAAATAAATGTCTAAATTTCTTCACACTCAAAACATAAAGGTCCTTTGTTGATCTTTTTTTTAGTAAATAATTTTGAATACATGAATAAAACAATTACCAGAAAAATAAAGGCAAAACCTCTTATCTAAAATTTATAAATAAATACATATAAATTTACAAATGATATATATAAATGTATAATAGAATATATATTGATAAATATATGTACATGTACATTTAAAATATATATATATATGTGTGTGTGTATGTGTATGTATATATCCTGTAAGTAAATTTAGGGGTCAAGATTAATGAAAAGCAATTAAAATATGAATGAAAATATTGAGAACATTTTAAAAAAAAATAAAGGTCCTTTTGACTCGATCTTGGCCATTAGCTGTTAAACAGAGAATCACTATGATTAACTGTTTTTCATAACTCTACTCACAGTCTTGACCTCTTTGACACTATCAAAATTACCAATATAATTTCTAGGGCACAAGAGAGATCACCAAGGCCCTAAATTGATTTGGCTCATAGTTTCATTTATAGGATTTAGAGCATTCATTTTGGATTCTTGTAGATCTGTATTGGAATCCAAGATCTGCTACTGTGTGGATTTGAGGAGCTTTCTTATCCATCAGGACAGGCTAAATCATGCTTTGATATCAAATGACACCAACACTTCAGTGGCTCATGGTGGCAGAAGTTTATTTCTCTTCCAAGCCACATGTCCATTCCACATTGACCACAATGACCACGTGCCCATCTTGGGGGTTGTTAAATTTACTCAGAGCAAATGACATCTAGACTGAGACTGAGGTGAAGGGGAAGACTCTGGATGTGGCGGGGGGAAATAGTTTGGTCAGAAACGCCTTGGGACAACAGTCTCAAGACGAGAGAATGTTTAGAAACTGAGGAGAACTGGTTTTTAGAGGCCATGCTCAGTTTCCGATTTACCAATTATCTCTGTGACCTCAGGAAATTTACTTAAACTCTCTGAAACTCAGTTTCCCCCTCAAGTGAGGAGAATAATATTACCAACATTTTAGCATCAAATGTCTAATGATTGAATAAGATGACACACGTGAAAATTTCTAACACATTGTCTCGTACTTAATAAACAACAGTTTTTCATTTTCTGGGTGTGAAATTGTGCGTCAGATGTACACATAACAGAATTGTCAGAGAAGCTCTCAACCCCAAACCTCCTGGGTCTGACGATGAGATAAAATAGAAATGGGAACTAGAGGCTTTGTGTTTCCAAATAAACAATTGTGACTCAAAACATCTTGTTTCCATTCATTTTGTGTTTTATAATTTTCAGTACCCATGCACAAACTCTTCTCTGGATTCTACAGAAATATCAACACAAGTAAAACAAAGTTTCTCAAAATCTGTAGATGTCAAAGTGTCTGAAACCTAATGGGACGGACAATGCAAACCATACTGAACTGGCCTGACATTTATTTGCTAAGTGTTATCTAAACACAGTCTTTTCTGATAATTCAGGGTTTCTTCAGCCACCACAATGAATGCCTATTTGTACAATTGTTCAATAAAGACAGCCAACAAAAGACACATCCTAAATTTTTTTCTTTATTTTACTTTACAATACTGTATTTTATTTTTCACTGAGTTTTCACAATATCTAAATTAACCTGACTGATGAACATTTGATTGATATTCTTTCCAGTAAGTTATTATGATGTCAAAAACTCTCAATGAAATCCAGTGGCTGATTTAATGATACCATATTTTCAAATTGACACAAACTTGTTTAAAAAGAAAGGAGATGAGACAGAATGGAAAATATAAAATGTTGGATATTTACACCAAGTAAGAATTCCTTTAAATGTAGGAAAATATTGGTTGTAGCTGGTAGCTGCAATGAATCACAACATCTGATAAAGAAAGATAATGAAGAGCTTTTCTTTCTTCTGTCCTCAGCTTTGTAGAGTAACAGAAAAACTTTTCTTTGATATCATTTTTCTATATAAGGCCCTACTATTATTATAAAAGGTTGCAAACGATTTGTGTTTAAGAGTGAATGGAAGCTCATGTGTCATTAAACATACACTTTTGGCCCCTTGGTGCAGTATCAGACCTTGGATATCCCTCAGTGAGGCTCAGCAAGGTCTTACACTACATTCCTTAATTGTGTGGTATCTATGGGCTTTCCTGGTGGCTCAGATAGTAAAGAATCCTCCTGCAGTGCTGGGACCTGGATTCAATCCTTGGGGAAGGAAGATGCCCTGGAGAAGGGAATGGCTACTCACTCCAGTGTTCTTGCCTAGGAAATCCCATGGACAGTGGAACTTGGAGGGTATAGTCCATGGGGTCTGCAAAGAGTCGGACACTATTGCGTAACTAAACAATAGCAACAGCAACATTTCAGTATAACCTCCATAAACCAGATACTTGTAGAATTGACCACTGAGATCAATTTAAGTATTTGGTGTGTGGTATCAAGTATAAAGCAGTGTTTCCACTTGGCCATTTAAAATAACAACAGAAGGAATATATTTCAATCTGCTGATAAGTCACAATAAATCAAACTGATGTTTTCACCTCCTTTCATCTTGAGTCTGGAATAAATATTAGGTAGTGTGAAAAAGACTGCCAGTGCTCACCTAATAGCAGGGGCTCCTCTTCTGGGCTGTGGGCAGAGCTGAAGTGTGGGAGCTGCTGGGTCCCTGAGTCACTGCTTGGAGACAAGCCACGATCCACTTGGACTGCACTTGACAGCGACGTGAATAAGAAAAACGCCTTTCCTGTGGCTGGTCCCGGAGGTTGGGGTCGTTTGTGACTGTGATTTCCTATGGCTTTGACAAGTGGACTCTCCAACACGGAGGTTCCACTTCACCCTTACAGGGAGGTGGGCCAGAAGGCTTGGCCCTGCCAGTGCACTTATGGAAGATGCATGGACCGTCTGATCTAAAGACATTGTCACTGGAGAATGCACATGACTGAGGATCTCTCTCTTGGCTTTTCTGCCCCGCCCAAAGTTGAGTGCAACTCATGGTTATTGAACATATTTTCAACAACAAGTCAACATTGTTTGTTAATCAGCTATATACTAATACAAAATAAAGTTTTGGTTTTTTTTTAAGGAAATAGTGGTTCTTCATCTGTCCTTAACATTAATGGCTAATATTTGTTGAGTACATACTCTGTGCCTGGCAGGCTTAATATTTATTTTTTCATTCATTCTGTTTATTCAACAAATATTTGTGGAGCACCTTTGTGATGGCCAGTAATGTTTTAGATCCTAGGGACTCATTTATTCATCTCAGCCACTTTGTGAGTTGAGTATACTTCTTCAATTTACAGATATAATAGAACAACTCCAGAAATACAGGTCTAGCCCTGATTTTTTTGTCAGCCCTTCAAAACCATGCTTAGTCTTCACAAGCAGAGTGCCCACCCTTAGAAAATGGTCATGATAATATTCACAAGGAAAATGATGACATGCGAAAGGAGATAACGTAGTTTATGGTGTTTTATTGCCACAAACTGTTATAGAAAGGCATTGTTGCACATGCCTAAGGTGACTTTTGCAACACAAAATAAGGAATATATTAATATTTCAGAATTTTTTCATTGTTTGTTTCCCCTCCTTGAGAATCATTTGAGGTCTATTTGAAGGAAGAAACATAAAAATGCCTCTTCTAAGGAAAATAGTTTCGAGTCTTGGAGCCAAAGTCTTTATTATTTCAAGGCACAGCCACAGAGCCATGCCAAAGGTCACATTTCTGCCAACGCAGAGAAGACCAAAGCTCTGGAGTAAGACCTTGTTCATTACCATGCAATTTGAGTTTACATTTTGACCTTAAAAATCATCTATCATGGTGGTAGGTTTTAGCCAAGGTGACTCTGCCCAAAGGAAGAAAAATGGGTTTAGTGACCTTCTGAATCCTGTTCCTCCAGAATTCTGTTGTCTATAAAATGCATTCTGAAATAGTTTATAGCAAAACATCTACCAGGACTAAAATGATTTTCAAAAATATAAAATGACTATGTGCACATTTTAGGCATGAAAAGATTTCATTTGACTCTTTTCCAACATGTTGATTTTCATTTAGAAATAGAAAAATGAACTATTTTCTAAATTTAAAATAAGACTTCTGAGTTACAGAGCAGCTTGAAGCCTATACAATAGCAATTACCACATAATTAAAAGTCACATGGTCCCTGGTCATGAATGCCGTGAAGGTCTACTTCTTTAACGGACTGTCTTTAAGAGCCATCACTGAGCACAGAGAATGAGTAAACAACTTGAGTTATGGAAGACATTCTCCTAAGGATGAAACTTAATTAAAGAAGAAGAATGTATTGTTTTAAAACTATTTCAGGCCTTTGCATGAAGTTCCAGAAATTTGGCCAGAGAACAAAGGAAGAAAGTGACTGTTAGGAAGGAGCTGGTTAGTCATCCATATGTCATGATTACGGCTTCTCATTTGTACTTGCACTTGATTTTCTAATTGCCTCTTTGGAACTCATACAGTGAGCAGCTGAGAAGGCAAACACTGTGGGTATCAAATAGGAATTCAGACAGAATAGCTGGCATTACCTGCTACAGGGTTGAGTTATTTCCCTCATAAAGACAACTTCAAGCACTAAGCCCCAGGACCAAAAGATGTGACCTTTCTTGGAAGTACAGTTTCTACAGAGGTAGGTCCTTTAAAAGGGCTTCCCTCATAGCTCAGCTGGAAAAGAATCTGCCTGCAATGCAGGAGACCCAGGTTCCATCCCTGGGTTGGGAAGATCCCATGGAGAAGGAAATGGCAACCCACTCCAGTATCCTTGCCTGGAGAATCCCATGGACAGAGGAGCCTGGTGGGCTACAGTCCACAGGGCTGCAAGAGTCAGATACAACTTAGCGGCTGAACCACCACCAGGTACATTAAAATAAGGTCATTAGGGTGGGCCTTAATCCAGTGTGACTGAATGAGTGAAGTGTCACCTACCAGGCTCCTCCGTCCATAGGATTCTCCAGGCAAGAGTACTGGAGTGGGTTGCCATTGAGGTCCTTATAAAAAGGAGAAATGTTGTCAGAGACATGCACACTGGGAAAACTGTGTGAAGATTAGAGTTATGTTTTCACAAGCCAAGGAGAGTCTGGGGCTACCAGAGGCTACAAGAGGCAAGGAAAAACACTTCCCTTCAGCATAAAGTGCTTCCCCTAAAGAATCCATCCACCCAAAAATATACAATGGAGAAAAGACAATCTCTTTAACAAGTGGTGCTGGAAAAACTGGTCAACCACCTGTAAAAAAGTGAAACTAGAACACTTTCTAACACCATACACAAAAATAAACTCAGAATGGATTAAAGACCTAAATGTAAGACCAGAAACTATACAACTTTTAGAGGGAATGCATAGGCAGGACACATCTGTCATAAATCACAGCAAGATCCTCTATGACACACCTCCCAGAGTAATAGAAATAAAAACAAAAACAAACAAGTGGAACCTAATTAAACTTAAAAGCTTTTGCATAATGAAGGAAACTATAAGCAAGGCGAAAAGACAGCCTTCAGAATGGGAGAATATAGCAAACAAAGCAACTGACAAAGAATTAATCTCAAAAATATACAAGCTCATGCACCTCAATACCAGAAAAACAAACAACCCAATCAAAAAGTGTGCCAAAGAACTAAACAGACATTTCTCCAAAGAAGACATACAGATGGCTAATAAACACATGAAATGATGCTCAACATCACTCATTATTAGAGAAATGCAAATCAAAACCACAATGAGGTACCATCTCATGCCAGTCAGAATGGCTGCCATCAAAAACTCTACAAACAATAGACGCTAGAGGGTGTGGAGAAAAGGGAACCCTCTTACACTGTTGGTGGGAATGCAAACTAGTACAGCCACTATGGAGAACAGTGTGGATATTCCTTAAAAAACTGGAAATAGAACTGCCATATGACCCAGCAATCCCACTGGGCATATACACCAAGGAAATCAGAATGGAAAGAGACACATGTACCCCAATGTTCATTGCAACACTGTTTACAATAGCTAGGACATGGAAGCAACCTAGATGTCCATCATCAGACAAATGGATAAAGAAATTGTGGTACTTATACACAATGGAATATTACTCAGCTATAAAAAAGAATGCATTTGAGTCAGTTCTAATGAGGTGGATGAAAGTGGAGCCTATCATACAGAGTGAAGTAAGTTAGAAAGAGAAACACTAAAACAGTATATTAACGCATATATATATGGAATTTAGATGGAGAAGGAAATGGCAACCCACTCCAGTAGTCTTGCCTGGAGAATCCCATGGACAGAGGAGCCTGGCTGACTACAGTCCATTGGGTCACAAAGTGTCGGACACAACTGAAGCAACTTAGCACATATGCATGGAATTTAGAAAGACAGTAATGACGATCCTTTATGCAACGATCCTATATGAAAGGTAGCAAAAGAGACATAGGTATAATGAACAGACTTCTGGACTCTGTGGGAGAAGGCTAGGGTGGGATAATTTGAGAGACTAGCATTGAAACATGTATATTACCATGTGTAAAATAGATAACCAGTGCAAGTTTGATGCACGAAGCAGGGCACTCAAAGCTGGTGCTCTGGGACAACCCAGAGGGATGGGGTGGGGAGGGAGAAAGGAGGGGCATTCAGGATGGGGGGGACACATATGCACCCATGGCTGATTCATGTCGCTGTATGGCAAAAAAAAAAAAAAAAACAAAACCACCACAATATTATAAAGTAATTATCCTCCATTTAAAAAAAAAAAAAGAATCTGCCTACCAACGCAGGAGACATGACTTTGATCTCTGGTTCGGGAACATACCCTGGAGAAGGAAATGGCAATCCACTCCAGTATTCTTGCCTGGGAATTCCCAGGGACAGAGGAGCCTGGTGGGCTAAGGTCCATGGGTTCTCAAAGAGTCAGACAAGACTGAAGCGACTTACATACACTGTGATGCTTATGTAAGAATAAACACACATCAGGCCAAGCCAAGTCTACAGAGATGTGGGGGCAAATGTAGACATTCTTTCCATGTCTAGTAAAGTTGTTTAATTTGCAGTCTGTTTATCCATAAATCCAAAGGGACCTTTCAACATATATAATTTTTAAAAATCTTTCTGCAGTAAAAATCTCTCTCTTTTTTTATTTATTTATTTATTTTTGCTTAAAAAGTCTCTTTGGTGTTCACAGTAGTGAGGGCAAACACTTTGCTCTTACTCATAGAAACTAGGAGCAATCCAGAAAAGATGATGGGCTTGTTTCAGACTTCTGGTTCCAGGAAAACTCAACTTCACTTGAAAATGAATACATTTTCAGAGAGTCTGAGAATGTGCTTTTTTTATTGTAGAAAATCTGTAGAGATTCTTAGGACAAATATATTTCATCGTTTTTCCTGATTTTCTCTTTATCGAACGTGTTGTCTAGACAGAGACCTTATCAAAAGTTTCTACCAAATTGTAATGAGTTTTTTCCATCAATATGCAATGGATAACTGAGAGGGGTTTCATGAGAGCATATTGTCCACAGGATTAAGAGCTGTATCTACTAGTAAAACTCCCTTTGTTTGATATGTTAAAAAGCTGCCTACCAACTCCTTCTAAGAGAAGGCTCTATGCCCTGACAATCCGGTGGTTAGGACTTCCCCTTCCAATGGGGGTTGCAGGTTTGATCTCTGGTAAGGGTGCTAAGATCCCACATGGCTGGAGGAGGCCTGAAAATCAGAACGTAAAACAGAAGCAGTATTGTAACAAATTCAGTAGCTCCATCACACACAGGAAGTGAATTCTGGTTGAGTTTGAAAGTGGATTCTTCCTCGTTCAGGCTCCGGACCAGAGTGCAGACCAGCTAGCACCCTGACTGTGGATTCATGAGACCATGAGCAGAGGGCACAGCTATCTGCATGGACTCCTGACCCACAAAAATCTGGAGATAATAAATGAACATTGTTTTATTAAATAAAATAAAGACTTTTGAAAAAAGAGTGAATAACAATGTACACAGCAATATCAAACAGGCTTGTGACTCAAACACAGAATCAAGTGAACTTCAGCCATGACCCCCTGTTTCCTTGTTTGTTATGCTTTTATCAAGTCTGGTGGCTTAGACAGTAAAGAATCTGCCTGCAATGTAGGAAATCTGGGTTGATCCCCAGACCAGGAAAATCCCATGGAGGAGAGCATGGCAACCCATTCCATGGACAGAGAAGGAGCCTGGCAGGCTACAGTCCATGTGGTCACAAAGAGTCAGACATGAGTGAGTGACTAACACTTTCACTTTTTCACTTTTTTCATCAGGTCACTGACTGTGAAAATAAATCCATACAGATGCTTTGCTTTTTATATATAACCACAGGTGACAAACCAACAAACAGTTGGCAACAGAAATACTGCCAATTGTTTTTGAATATTAACAGTTAAAAATATCCAAGCATCGAGAGAACCTGAAGTGTCTCAGATTTCCAAATAAAATCTTCAGCTTTCTCAAGATGACTGGCATCAGAGTAGAAATTAGCCAACCTTTCCTTTCAAATGTAACCTTTGTAAACATTGACAACCCGAGCCTGAGTATACCCGGGTACTGACGCTGCTGCTCTCTGCTCCCTCCATCCATGTCAGATGTCAGGGTTTGGTTTGCGAGTGTCGTCAGCTGGGTAGGCAGAGAACTGACATGTGACCCCCAAGGCTGCCCTTTGTTTGCTGTGACAGGGAAGAATTGGCCCCAGACTTTTGGCTCTGCTCCACCACAGAATTCTGGGGCAAATATTTATTTAACTACTCATCTTCCAAATAGTGTCTCCCTAAAATTCATATCCACCCCAAACCTCAGATATGACCTAATTTGGAAATAGGGTATTTGCATATGTTAAGATCCAGTTGAGATGGGGTGGTGGTGCTTTAGAGTGGACCTGCTGGTGTGCTGATGTCCTTACAAGGGGAGCAAGAAGGCAGAAAAGACACAGAGGGGGAGGGCCATGTGACCAAGGCAGAGATTGGAGTCTTCATAGGAAGGAATACCTAGAATGGCCAGCCACCTCCACAAACTAAGAGACAAGGAAGGAGTCTCCCAGAATTTCAGAGGGAGCCTGGTTCTGCCAACATCCCAACTTCACACTTCTAGTCTCCCAACCGAGTCCAAATTTCCTGTTGTTTCCTGCTCCCCATTTTGTGGTACTTTGTCTGGCAGTCCCAGGATCAAATCAGGGAGCATCTAGGGAAGATAGTGCTTTCGAAGGTTGATTTCTACATAGTTGAAACCAATGAGTGATGGGTTTTCTTCTTGCTCTCAGGTCATTGTACAAGAGTGAGAAAGAAGCAAGTATTTCCTCTGAGGCAGGGGCTCCAGCAACAGCTAGTCCACGAAGACCCTTCCTCATTCTCAGGAATGAACACTTTTCCATGCTACAGGGCAGCCATAGAGTACAATCAGGGCCTCAAGGCTCTTCTCCCCAGGACCAGTGGTGTCCTCCCGGATGGGACCTGTGAGACTCTGAATCTGGGTCACCCTCATCAATTAAAGTTTCAGAGAACAGAGGCTGTTCAGGACTTACCTGGTGGTCCAGTGGTTAAGAATTCACCCTCCAATGCAGGGGAAGGTCCCTAGTCAGGGAACTAAGATCCCACACACTGTGGAGCAACTAAGCTCACGTGCCACAATTAGAGAAAAGCCCGCATGAAAACAAAGACCCAGTGCAGCCAAAAAAAAAAAAAAAAAGGATAGAGGCAGCTATCTGCAGAAAACTTTGACACTGGGCCCCAGAGCATAAGCTTGTACAGGTTGTCTAGACTTCTGAAATCTTAAATCCTTCACCTAAGAAATAAGACCAGTGGTATTGTCTACATAGTTGGCCTACATGGAGTTAAATAAGCTAATGCATAGAAACTGCTTAGACAGTGGCTGGCACCCAAAAACACTTAATAATGGCAGCTATTGTCATTGTCTAAGACAGCTGCAAATACCATGGCAATCCTCACCATGGTGATTACAATGATGACCTTGGCATACTTGCTCAGTCTCTTCAGTTGCGATCAACTCTTTGTGACCCTATGAACTGTAGCCTGCCAGGCTCCTCTGTTCATGGAATTCTCCAGGCAAGCATACTGGAGTGGGTTGCCATTTCCTTCTCCAGGGGATCTTCCTGACACAGGGATTGAACCAGCACCTCCTAGACTGGCAGGCGGATTCTTTACCACTGAGCCACCAGGGAAACTCTATATGTCAATTACATCTGCATAAAGTTGGGAAAAAAATGTTAATATTTTGTTGGAAAGAAACCTGATAAAATTTGGAATTTTCTAAAAGTCCCACGGTTTGATTGTATAGTCTTGTTTCCACTTAAATTCTAATTAAAGAGTGCTATTTATAAGTTAAATATTTTGAGATCTATTATGTACTGTATTAGTTTGCTGCTGCTACTAAGTCGCTTCAGTCATGTCCTACTCTGTGCAACCCCATAGACAGCCTCCTATCAGGCTCCCCCATCCCTGGGATTCTCCAAGCAAGAACACGGAAGTGGGTTGCCATTTCCTTCTCCAATGTATGAAAGTGAAAAGTGAAAGTGAAGTCGCTCAGTTGTGTCCAACTCTTAGCGACCCCATGGACTGTAGCCTACCAGGCTCCTCCGTCCCTGGGATTTTTCCAGGCAAGAGGACTGGAGTGGGGTGCCATTGCCTTCTCCGTATTAGTTTGCTAGGGCGGCCATAACAAAGTGCCATAGACTGAGTGGCTGAAACAACAGAAATGTGTTTTCTCACAGTTTTGCAGGCTAGATGTCTGAGATCAAGGCATCACCAGGGTCAGTTGTCCCCTTGGCTGCAGATGGCTGTCTTTTCCCTGTGTTCTTGCAGGGTCTTCTTCTGTGTGTCTGTCTGAATCCTCATCTCCTCTCTGTATAAGGACACCAGCTACATTGGGTTAAGAGTCACCCTAATGACTTTATTTTAACTCAAGCACCTCTTCGAAGGACTTATCTCCACATACAGTCATTTTCTGAAGTTCTGGGGGCTAGGACTTTACCACATGAACTTTTGTGTGGGTGGGGGCACAGTTTAGCCCATAATATGCGCTTTAATAGGGCTTCCCTTGTGGCTATATGGTAAAGAACCCGCTTACAATGCAGGACACCTGGGTTCGATTCCTGGGTTGGGAAGAGCCCCTGGAGAAGAGAATGGAAACCCACTCCAGTATTCTTGCCTGGAAATTCCACGGACAGAGGAGCTTGGCAGTTACAGTCCACAGCATCACAAAGAGTTGGACACAACAGAGTGACTAACGCTTTCATCTGCTTTACTATTTTACTCTCAATTTTCAAATGAACATTTATCACAGTGTAGACTAGATACACAGGAGTGTAGGAGAAAAGCTTTATGAGGAAAAGTAACTCTCAGGAAATGACGTGTTTTGTTTTGTTTTTTTTTAAGAAACCACTCAGAAGTACCCAGCAGGACCACTCCCTGTTCTCCCAATCAAGGGCATTTCCAGCTGCACCATTTGCAGCCCAGCTCTGAGTGACAAAAATACCTGTTTTGAGGACTAATGTCTCCAGGAAAAAGCTGATGCTTCTTCTCCCTGCTGGCTTCCAACTCCCCCAAATCCCCTCCAAGTTGGTCACAGGAAATCTGAGAGGAATAAAGATGGAGGCAAGGATTAGGTTTACTCCAGAATAAAATATTTGTGACTATTGCTCACACCTTCTTGTTTGCAGTGAAAATTCAATTCAGTTCAGTCACTCAGTCATGTCCAACTCTTTGCGACGCCATGGACTGGTGCATGCCAGGCCTCCCTGTCCATCACCAACTCCCAGAGTTTACTCAGACTCATGTTCATTGAGTCGGTGATGCCATCCAATCATCTCATCCTCTGTTGTTCCCTTCTCCTCCCGCCTTCAATCTTTCTCAGCATCAGGGTCTTTTCAAATGATTCCATTCTTCTCATCAGGTAGCCAAAGTATTGGTGTTTCAGCTTCAACATCAGTCCTTCCGATGAATATTCAGGACTGATTTCCTTTAGGATGGACTGGTTGAATCTCCTTGCTGTCCAAGGGACTCTCAACAGTCTTCTCCAACACCACAGTTCAAAAGCATCAATTTTTCGGTGCTCAGTCTTCTTCCCAGTCCAGCTCTCACATCCATACATGACCACTGGAAAAACCATAGCCTCGACTAGATGGACCTTTGTTGGCAAAGTAATGTCTCTGCTTTTCAATATGCTATCTAGGTTGGTCATAACTTTCCTTCCAAGGAGTAAGCGTCTTTTAATTTCATGGCTGCATTCACCATCTGCAGTGATTTTGGAACCCCCCAAAATAAAGTCTATCACTGTTTCCACTGTTTCCCCATCTATTTGCCATGAAGTGATGGGACCAGATGCCATGATCTTACTTTTCTGAATATTGAGTTTTAAGCCAGGTTTTTCGCTCTCCTCTTTCACTTTCACCAGTGAAAATTAAGGGCCTTCAAAGGTACTGTGTGTGTGCGTTTAGTCACTCAGTCGCATCTGACTCTTGGCAACCCCATCGCAAGTTCAAGTCATTTTAATTATTTTCAAACCATTCACGGAGTTTTAGGATTTCTTTCCCATAAAGCCATTGCATTGCTCGTTCATCATTGGATTTCCCGTGCACACTTTTGTTGCAGTGGAGGAACAGCCAAGAATGAGGGTTCACTCCTGGATCCCAGGGTCTCCCTCAGGCCCAGGCCCCTGCTCATGACATCTCCCCCAAGGTGTGGGCCCACTGCCCTGTATACCACCCTGCCGATGGAAGCCCGGGGGTGGGGATGGCAGCCACCTCCAGGCCCTGTCAGCACCTCTCAGCCTGTGGGGAGCAGGGGCACGCCAGCCTTGGGAGCTCTTTGCCCAACAGTGAGGGTGGGAGGATTTGAAGTTTGTGCATCATACTGGGGGCACAGTTGGAGTGTGTGAGTGTGTGTGTGTGTGCATGTGTGTACAGAGATAAACAGATATGCACGTCAGGTCATGAAGCAAATGCTTCCCGGCACGTAAGTGAGTTACTGCTTCTCTTTCACGGAGAACAGTGGAAATACAACTTCTTCCTCCCACCCCCCAACCTCACCTTCTATGTTTGCCTGAAAGACCTGTTATCAGTCTTAAAGGAGAGTCGTGTACATTAAACTCAAAACATTTTGAGTTTTAGAGAGTGGACTGTGAGCCCTCCTGGCCTCCTTATCCTGTAAAAGCTTTAATAACCTGCTCTCCTTTCTAGTCCCGTAGCCTAGCGCCCCACCTGCCACTGACTCAGAACGAGTAAATGCCACCACTCTGAGGACATATAATTATGGGCTCTTTGCTGTGTTGTTCAGTCTTTTAAACATTATATAATTTGTCTTGGGAAATATATTCACCATTGTACCCCAAAGTACATATCTCATTGTGTTTCTGACTTCTGAATCCAAATTCAAACAATCTAACTTGATAATATATTAACAAAGTGGACACTTTCATCTTTTTTTTTTTTTTAAGTGCAAAAAGAAGCCAGGACTGAGAACTGTTTAATAACATGTTCAAGGTCATCAAGCCAGTTAATGCAGGTAATTTCAAATTCAGATTGCTCTGGTTTACCAACCCACCGTCTTTCAACTTTCCTACAATGTAGTCAGTGATGACATTTGTATTATTTGATACAATAATACTTAGAAATCTGAGATAATATACAATGAAACTTACTTTCTGCAAATGACTGTGAAAGGGAAACATCTCTACATGAAACTTAGTCTCTGTGTTCTTATAAGATGCCTGCAATCGTGATTTCCACTACTAATAAGAGCACTGCTGTTTTATCTCCTGATACTGAGAGGTCTTTCATATATGCATTGTCTGCTGCTTCTGGTCCAGTGGTGGTTGGAGGGGAGGGGGTCTAAGATGAGTTTCTTAGAAGCTTTAGTATCTTTGTATTCTGTTCCTTAGGAGGTCTTCCCAGGAGGCTCAGTGGTAGACTCTGCCTGCAATGCAAGAGATGTGGGTTTGATCCCTGAGTAAGGAAAATCCCCTGAAGGAGGAAATGGCAACTCACTCCAGTATTTTTGCCTGGAGAATCCCATGGACAGAGGAGCCTGGTGGGCTACATTCCATGGGATCGCAAAGAGTTGGACATGACTTAGCGACTAAGCAGCAACAAATTCTTTAGAAAGGATGCCGCGTGGTGGGTGTACGAGGTTTGGAAGTCAGGCTAAGTCTGCTTCCAGGATGTTCCTTCTCATCACTTCTCCATCTGCACTGTGGACAGGTGACCAGGGAGGTACTGATGGGGGGAGGCGCTTACGTCTGAATGCTTTTGTCCGTGTGTCCGCGTGAGTCATACAGCTGCTACGTGACAGAATGGGAGGAAGCAACCATTTTGTTACGCTCAGAGAGTCTGTGGGTGAGGAATTAGGAAATAGCAAGATGGCCTGCTGTCGTTCACCATGTCTGGGTTCTCTGGGCAGTGAGTTCTCTGGGTTCTCTGTGGGCAGTGACTTCACAGCTGGGGGCTGGAGTTGTGGTCTGGCAGAGGTGCTGTGGGGTTTTGGGCGCCTCAGCTGGACTCTTACAGGTCCCCACGGTTCTCACTCCCCGGCTTCTCCACCTGGCAGCTGGTTCCAAGAGCAAGCATCTCAAGAGAGAAAGGTAGAATTACACGATTCATTATTTAATCTCAGCAATCTCATGGCTTCCTTTCTGCCACATTCTGGGGATTGAGATAGCAACCCCAGTTTATCCAAGTTCAAGGGCGAAACATATGATGGGAGGAACACCAAGATCACCCATGTTGTATGAAGGTCACTTGGAAAGAAAGATACTGTTTGCCATTTTGAAAAATACCATCTGCCATAATGAGTCAAATCTTAAAACTATACTTTTATAATGTTATCAGCTATGTGATTTCCCAATGGTACAAATATGAAAAGAATAAATGATTTGGGACTATCTGCAGTTAAACCTTATTCATCCCATGAGTCTCTCCTTAGAGACCATCAGAAGTTGATTGTATTACTATATCCACTGTCTGTGGTTGGATCTTTGTTCCTTCTGTGGTCCTAGGATGTGGAAGCTCTAATATTTATCCATGGATTGCCAGTTAGGATCTGCTCTATGGGTACGTTTACGAAGACACTACAAAGCCTGCTCAAGTGCACATGGCAGGAAACTCCAGTTCAACTTGCAGCTGAATCTCAAAACATGAACACTAGTGGTGCTTGAAAACCTTAGCCAAATCAATCCATAATGAAGACAATGTCGGCTCAATTTTCTTTATTCCCTGACAAAATATTTGAGATTTGTGTGTGCACTGTGGGATAATTAAGTCCTCAATTACATTTGAACTAACATTTGAGTGACATAATCAAGAAAATCTCCATAAGCCAAATAAACTTTGCCTGAACATTGATCTAAATGGAAATACCCTGCAGTCCTTGAACAATGAGTCCTTCAAAACGAATGCTATATACAGAGGAGCAATTTCGAAATATAACTTGAAGGGATACTAAGATCCATTTTTAAATCTGAAAATAAAGTTAGGAAGAGATATATCATAGGAAAAAAAAGAAAGAGGAAGGAAGGGAGAAAGAAAAAGAAAAACTGGCAAAGGACCTTGAGAGGGTCATCTTATCACTGTGTATCTATGTAGAACTCAAAAATGAAAGCAGGCTATGGAAAAAAATATTTTAGTTTACAAAAAAAAAAAAGCCAGCACTAAAAATATATATATTAGGTGTTTATTGATGTACTATTCCTCCAGTTATTTCAGAAAACAAACTCTTAATTTTCACTCAAATGGAAACTCGCTCCAACTGGCATACGTCGTGGCTTTGTGTGGTGCTACAGGACAAATGGCAGAAACCTCTTCTCTGCAGACAGATGGAAACACATCATTCTATGAGTTTTCCTTTCACCATCCCTGTGTCACAATCTCTTCTCCATTGTAATCAAATGCCTGGATCTACCCTCCTTGAAATGATGTCTAATTTAGACCTGATAGCTGCAGGATTTATGGAGGTATAAATAGCCACCAAATGATAGTCTCATCTTTATGGAAGATATAAAAAGTGGTAAGACATGGAAGGTATGGCAGGCGAAGGAAAGCATTAATTTCGTTGGCAGTGGCAACAGGACACCATATTCCGTATTAGCAGTGCCACTTTCAGTGCTATTCCAATATCTGCAAATATTAATTTTTTCCCTAACAAATGTCACCTTGTGTTATTTATAAAATAACGTTGGTGTTAGAACTCTTCTAAAGCATTCATTATTTTGTGGTTTGTTGTGCTATTTTGACCTATTCTTCTTTATTCATCCAAAATTTGTAAATTTGAATGCGAATTGCTATTAATACTTAGGAATATAAATATTTGGAGTGTGGGTTTTCTTCTCGGCGATACATAAATCTGGGGCCCAGCTCTCCGAACAGAAGGAAAGATGTGACGCAGGTTGTCAAAGCGCCGTGTCCCTGGATCCTGCGGTCCTCACGCTACCTACTGCTGCCTTCTGTGCTCCCCCACACCTCAGCTCACCCTCCTCCCACCTGCAAACACCTTCTACAGGTACTTTCCTTTCAAAGCTGTGGTCCCCATGTTACTCTTCCCACCAGTTTCTTCCCCTTTCTTCCCGTAGGGCCATTGAGGAAAGGACAAAAGTTTGACTAGATGGACACACTGGTGGATAGCTGCTGTATTTCTCTTTCCAGAGTCCCTTTTGCGTGGATCCCTCCTTCCAGTGGAAATCCACTTTATAAGGTTCAAAGCAAACCTGTCCTCCCCGACTCCTCCATGCTGGTACACCCCTGGGGCTGGTGGGGGAGGACACATAAACAAGTTTTGGCCAATGGAGTACTGTATCCCTGACCCCACAATAATAGGGATTGACTAGGAGATGGAATCCCTTCCTTGGATATATGGGAAAATAGACGGCCCTTCTGTGCCTTGGGTATCACGAGCTATAAGGACCAGGTGAGCCTGGGGCCGCCAGTACCACCGTTAGAGAGAGACTGCCTGAACGTGAAGGCAACACAGAACAAAGAGATGAGGAGTGAAACAAACCCTGAAGTCATCATTCGAGCCTTGAGTCCAGTTGTCTCTCACCTGAGACATGCTGCATCCCCGAGTTAGGAGGCAAACAAAGTGCCTAAATTTTACTACATGTTGAGTTTTCCCTCCAGTCAAGTAAATTAACAATTTCCTTAAAAAATAAATTTCTAATCATGTTCTGCATATTCCAGCATTTTTACAACCAAATACATAGCATCCTGCTCAAGGAAAGGACCTTGTTTTAAATGAAAAACTATTGCTTCCTTAGGCTTTTTCCAATTCTATTTGGTCCCTCTTTTATTAGCAAGCTGAAGGATATACCAAAAAGGGGATCTTATAATATACTTGAATTCCAATCTGTAATGAAAAACTGAGTTAACAATTAAATAGTAATAAGAAATGTGTTCTTCTAAGTGAGACTACGACTTGCTAGTATGTTCTCCTTAATTACCAAGGAGTCCCTTTTTCATTTTCCTTCCCTAAGTTTTTATTTATAAAAAAAATCTTTCGTCAAGATGCTGATTTTACATTACTCTTCGTTTATTCAAACACCATGAGGTTTAGAGACCATTCACGACAGTGATGTGGTTGTATTTCATTGGAAGCAGGACAGAAGCTGCATGTGTTTCCAGGAGTATTTGGGTTTTTTATGTTTTTATTGGTGGAACAGCTTGAGTTTGAATTGCACATACTTTTCATAGTGAAATAGTGGCTTTTCATACTGAAGGCAGTATGCATCGATTCTGGAATCAGGGTTGCATTACTGTGGAAACAACTGCATTTTCCTAAGTGATTGATAAAGTAAAAGTGAAAGTAAAAGTTGCTTAGTCGTGTCCGACTCTGCAGCCCCATGAACTATACAGTCCGTGGGATTCTCCAGCCAGAATACTGGGGTGGGCAGCCTTTCCCTTCTCCAGGGGATCTTCCCAACCCAGGAATCAAACCCAGTTCTCCCACATTGCAGGCAGATTCTTTACCAGCTGAACCACAAGGGAAGCCCAAGAATACTGGAGTGGGTAGCCTATCCCTTCTCCAGAGTATCTTCCAGACCCTAAATCAAACCAGGGTCTCCTGCTTGCAGGTAGAGTCTTTACCAACTGAGCTATCAGGGAAGCCCTAAGTGGGTTTCACAACTTAAGATCACACACCGTTTAGATTCCCACCTGTTATGTTCTTTTCCATTAACTGTCCACAACATTGTTGTGGATGGAAAATTAAGGCAACAGTTTATGTTTTGGAGACTCAGTGAGCATTGTTCTTGCTGAAGTGCAGCACCAGCAAAGCCATTAAAGAGCAGATGACTGAGCACAGTAATGGAAAGGCTGTGACTTTAGCAGGTACAGTTTTTATTTTCTTGCAAGGCACACAATTATATATACAATGCATAATCATCACAAAGTACAAGACATAAATCATAGACATTAAAGAATATACAAATATGCCTGTCTCAGAGAAGAAAACTGCCTTAGGGCAAGCAGATTCATGGCCTTTGGGGATAAGATTTTCCTATTTATGCTGAATCTTCCAAACAGCTCTTGCTTGGAAAACAAACCCCGCTGAATGGACATACAACCCTGTCACAGTTTTCTCCTTAAAAAGCTCTAATTTAAAGCCAGCTGATGTAGTCCTTTTATTCCAGTTATTTATCTTATGTCCCAATACTAGAGGAAGCATCTATATACAAATTGCCTGGATAACAGTTATGCAGATTTAAGGACTTCATTTCTCAGCAATGCATCATCAAATGAAACCATTTTCTTAAGATGTTTGTGAATTTTCCTTGATTTTTGAAAACTATCTTTCCAAACTATGGTTCCTTTTTAATAATAAGCCTAGAGTTTTGACTCAAATTTTGCATGGGGATGCATCCAGGTTCATAAGAGTAATTCAAGACACTAATGGTGGTTCTTACTCTCCTTCAGGTCAGAATTGCAGGAGTTTTTTTTATCCTCATGGCTGTAAGGTGTTTCCTTTTTATGCATTTTTCCTGACCCTTCACTACGTCCTGTCTCCAAGAAGATTTTACCAGGGAGGAAAGAATTCATGGAGGACATTGAATTCAAGGTTAGAAACACTCATTTCTGGTCCTAAGGAGACACAGCGGACATTGCACTCCTTGCTGTGATGTGAGACAGGAACATCAAGAGATGTGACCCAGACACACACATAGTCACACATGGTACATGCACACACACACACATATACACTCAACTTGCACACACATACATACACACTTTTGACAAAGAAATACATCTGTGTAAGTGGTACTTTTCCTAACAAATGTGATTCAGTTGATCATTCTTTAAAGTCCTGCCCTAAAATGACACAGCCATCCTCTCCTCTTCCAGTCTGGGAACAAAGGTGCTTATGACAAAGGAGATGCTTAGAACACCATGACCTCATGAGCATTGAGGGCTGTATCTCTCTCTCCTGGGGTGCAAACTTACCCATGAAGAGCTACATAATGCTCAGAGCTACACAATGTTCAGTCTAACATTTAGACTCCAGTCATGGCAAGATGCTGTGAGGACACATGGAATGTGAATTTAAGGAGGTTTTCCTATTTTCCACATCAGCAGGATTTCTTCCTGGAACTACTCTCCATGTAAATATCCCTCCCACAGGATGATAAGAACTTTCAGCCATGGGGTGAAAGTCAACCAATATTCAAGCCATTCCTATGTGTTATAAGAATACAAGGATACCTAAGAAAATCAATGAAATGTAAGAAATGCTCAAAAAACACTACATTTTCATCAGGGAAAACCTTGCCCTGCTGTCTTCACCCATCCATGTTAGGTGCTATGAAAATCTGAAACACAAGCATCATCACAGTAACCCTGGAGGAGGAAATGGCAACCCACTCCAGTATTCCTGCCTAGGAAATCCCATGGACAGAGGAGCCTGGCAGGCTACAGTCCATAGAGTGTCAAAAAGTCAGACTTGACTGAGCGACTCAGCACGCACGTCACGGTGAAATTCTGGAGCCACGTAAAAACCTCCCATGCAAGGTACATTTCCAAAAGTAGACTGTACACACAGTAGGATGTCCACAGCGAACACGTCTTGTAGACGTAGTGATGTCTGCAGTTACGTTTCACATCGCTATAAATTCCAGAGGGTGTTGCCCTAACATACAGGCTTAAAGAAGAGATGGGTGTTATTTCTAAATTAGCCCTTTCTTCTGCCCAGGCAAACTGCAGAAAAAGCCATTACCTCGAAACCATAAGTTTCCGGGGAAAGAAGGAAGAAGTTATACGTTATCTCGAAGTTCTAGCAAAATTACTCTAAATGTGCCCCCTGCCAGCATTATCCTCAGCAGGTGTGCTCCTCACCAAATACTGTGCCAGCTATGTTCCAGCACCGAGAGTGACATAATGTCCTCATTCCCCCACAATTAGGATCAATTTCACTTCCGGCTAAAAGCCACAAAACAGTATCTCAAGATTCACATGAGCAAGATGCCCTCCTTTCATGAACAAAGAGAATCTGGTAATAGTGATATGTTCATAAAAAGATACAGCTTATAAACTAGATTCTGCCAAGGCTACCACCTGGGAGTGAGCTAAATAGTTCCTGATTCATTAGCATATGAGTTCTGAGCCCTGTTAAAGGGCTGACAGTGCTGAGGGACTTAGAGTATGTGACACATGGCTGATCCCAGACAAAAGCTTATGCATCAGCGAAGCATCTTTGCATCAGCCCTAAATGACTCAGGGTTATATCAGCATGTCCCAGGGAAGCCACTTGGTGGGAAGACAAGCCCATTCCTTATTTGCACATATACTATTATTTACAGATAAAACTGTACATTTTTTTTGGTGGTATTGAAACCACTTTGTGTCTCTTAACAACAGGACATGCTTTATCATGAGGTTATCTGTCTGAAGAGCATGCTAAAAACAAACCAACCATAGTTTTCAAGAAATTAAACGATGTCGGAAAATACCTTTTGTATATTTAAATAACTTCGTAAACATCAGGATAATTTTCTGCTACACGTGAACAGCAGACACCCCAGGGGTGGAGTCTTAAGCTGAAATCCTCACCCTGCAGCTGTAGGAAATGCATGTCCACTTGGCATAAAGTGAGCTGGACAGGGCCCTGGACATGGGTCTTCTTCTTACCGAGGTCATTGCTGTCTGAAGTTGTGTCTGGACTGGAGAGCCACTAAGCTCTGGAATCACTGCATTTTTCTTTTTCCTAAATAGAGCTTTGAACACCACATTGCTTAGGAAAATCTCAGCAGCATGGGTCCTGAATTAAAGGTAGGGAACCAGAAGAAAAAGGCTTATTTCTTGGTTCATCAAAGGAACTGGGAGTCAGCACCGCTTCTCTGCCCTAGAAGGGGCTGCATCTGCTCGCTCTGATCTCCTGTGCTCCATCCCCAGGGCCCTGATGTTTCCACCGACCTGAGTCGCTAACACAGCCTGCATCTTGCGATCTCAGAACCACAAGATTTCTAAAAGTTTGTTAAAATTTCTCCCTTTCCATCTCAGACTGCGGTAGTAATCTGAGTTAATCCTAGATCATTGAACTCTTCTCTACCCGGAGGACTATAAGAGGACATCTCCACGACTAGTCATACTGGTTTATTTACCCCATCAACCTCCCTCACATAGGCAGGATCCTGAACGGTATTTCTGACCCTGCTTGTGCTCTGGCGCTCCATCCTCATCTTGATGGGAAAGCAGAAGTCCCGGAAACACCGCTTGAAGTTTTCGTCAAGGAAGGCGTAGAGAATGGGGTTCAGGCTGCTGTTGGTGTAACCCAGGGCGATGCAGAAATAGTAGCTGGAGAGGGCAGCCGTGCTGTGGGCGGTGCTCCCCAGGGCCTCCACGAGGATGAAAATGTGGATGGGGGTCCAGCAGACGACGAAGACCGCCACCACCACCAGCACGAGCCTGGTGATCCGCCGCAGGTTGCGGTCTTTCTCTCGCGAGCCGGAGAGGAGGCGGACGCTCTTTAAGCGCAGGATCATGAGGGTGTAGCAGACAATGATAATGAGGACGGGGATGACGAAGGCGAAGACGAAGACACAGACCTTCATGAACAGGTCCCACCAGGAGTAGTCGTCATCCGGGAACTGTAGGGAGCATTCGATGACTTCCATGTCTGCAGGAGCGGACAAAGCCACAAAAGGGAAATCCGTTAGCCAAGGGTTTCAAATGTGGATTTCAATACCTTTCATTACAAAGGTCCAATTATGGCGAGGTGATATTACCTGAAGCTGATCACCAAGCTAGGAATGAGGGCCGTGTGTATTAACCATCCTTTTTTTCACACAAAGAACAATGAAGTCAGAAAGGTTACCATTCACTGGTAACAAACACACTGCTATAGAGTAAATAAGATTATCCAGCAGTACGAATTATCTAGTTGTGGAGGCTGGTTTGATGCCGACTATTTTCAGGAGAGCTACACTGTTAATTTACCGCAGGAGTACTTAACTTGCATACCCATGTATTAACAATTCTCCCAGATCTAAGGCTCTGGCAATAAAAGCTAGTGGTAGTTTAGTCACTAAGTCGTGTTGGACTCTTGCGACCCATGGACTGTAGCCCACGAGGCTGTAGCCCCCATGAGATTCTCCAAGAAAGAATACTGGAGTGGATTGCCATTTCCTTCTCCTATCTGCAATAAATGATAAAATATTGCAAAACCAGCCATTCGACTTAACAAAAGCCAACTTGCCAGAAAAACCTTAAGTGGTTTACAGGAAATCACTATGTAGGTCCATAAGCATGTAAACAAAATTTGTCTAAATACCACCCAGCTGCTGTGATTTAATAGAACCAGTGGTGGTCATTGTGATTGAAAGCATTGCTGAAACATGAGAGGAAACTTTTGAAGAAGAAAGAGGAGGAGGAGGAAAGGAGAGGAAAGGAAACAGAAGAAAGGGGAGGAGGAAGAAGAGAGTCAGTATTATCATCTTCAAGGAAATTCACGAATCAGACACATTTTTTACTTTTGCCAACAGTGACTATGTAACAGGGAAAACAAATATATGATTACTTAGCAAATGACTTTAGTTTGCTCTGCTGTTCTTTGCTGGACAGCATTCTCTTTGGAGTGACCATATTAGAAAGAGCAGAGACTCAGGACAAGTTCCTTTTATAATATTTTCCCAGAGGCCACCCACCCTCCCCAAGCTCTAGCCAGTGAGCCCAGAGCAGGCTAAATTCTTTTTGCCCTGATTCTTCTTTACAGATAAAGAAACAATGAATGATACTAAGCTGTAGTTTTTTATAATGAAAACGTGTCTTCTGACATTGGAAAATCTACTTCAAAAATAGCACAAGGATATTTTTCAAGCAGTGAAACAGCTCTATTAATCATGTTTTCTAAAACATCTTAATGTGCTCCTAATCATATATAGTAAAGTAATGCTCAAAATTCTCCAAGCCAGGCTTCAGCAATACGTGAACCATGAACTTCCAGACGTTCAAGCTGGTTTTAGAAAAGGCAGAGGAACCAGAGATCAAATTGCCAACATCTGCTGGATCGTGGAAAAAGCAAGAGAGTTCCAGAAAAACATCTGTTTCTGCTTTATTGACTATGCCAAAGCCTTTGACTGTGTGGAACACAATAAACTGTGGAAAATTCTGAAAGAGATGGGAATACCAGACCACCTAACCTGCCTCTTGAGAAACGTGTATGCAGGTCAGGAAGCAATAGTTAGAACTGGACATGGAACAACAGACTGCTTCCAAATAGGAAAAGGAGTATGTCAAGGCTGTATATTGTCACCCTGCTTATTTAACTTCTATGCAGAGTACATCATGAGAAACGCTGGACTGGAAGAAACACAAGCTGGAATCAAGACTGCTGGGAGAAATATCAATAACCTCAGATATGCAGATGACACCATCCTTATGGCAGAAAGTGAAGACAAACTAAAAAGCCTCTTGATGAAAGTGAAAGTGGAGAGTGAAAAAGTTGCCTTAAAGCTCAACATTCAGAAAACAAAGATCATGGCATCTGGTCCCATCACTTCATGGCAAATAGATGGGGAAACAGTGGAAACAGTGTCAGACTTTATTTTTTGGGGCTCCAAAATCACTGCAGATGGTGATTGCAGCCATGAAATTAAAAGACGCTTACTCCTTGGAAGGAAAGTTATGACTAACCTAGATAGCATATTCAAAAGCAGAGACATTACTTTGCCGACTAAGGTCCGTCTCATCAAGGCTATGGTTTTTCCTGTGGTCATGTGTGGATGTTAGAGTTGGACTGTGAAGAAGGCTGAGCGCTGAAGAATTGATGCTTTTGAACTGTGGTGTTGGAGAAGATTCTTGAGAGTCCCTTGGACTGCAAGGAGATCCAACCAATCCATTCTGAAGGAGATCAGCCCTGGGATTTCTTTGGAAGGAATGATGCTAAAGCTGATACTCCAGTACTTTGGCCACCTCATGGGAAGAGTTGACTCATTGGAAGAGACTCTGATGCTGGGAGGGATTGGGGGCAGGAGGAGAAGGGGACGACAGAGGATGAGATGGCTGGATGGCATCACTGACTCGATGGATGTGAGTCTGAGTGAACTCCAGGAGTTGGTGAATGACAGGCGTGTGCAATTCATGGGGTCGCAAAGAGTCGGACACGACTGAGCGACTGAACTGAACTGAATCATATATCCCTTTGTAAAACAAAATCTATCTTGGAATATCAATTAGACATGCTTTAAAACACAAAGAATATAATCACGGCAGCCAATTAATGAAGATGACTATTTCAGAGACATCTTTATCAACTAAATACCAGATCAAACCTTCCAATAGTAAATGAAAACTCCCAGGTTAACTTATAATTTTTGATTCCCTAAAAAGCTCCTGTCCTAAATACTATTACTAGGAAGACTAAAAGAAACAAACAAGCATCTCACTTAGTCTTTGCTTTAGTATTTACGGGAATAAGAACAGTTAAAATCACCTTTTAAAAAATTCACCACTATTATCATAGTTCAAAATGTATTTATTTAACAACTTTTTAGGATGGCACATTGCAATCTGGCTTCTTTGAAGTTTCTTTTTTCTTTCCTGCTTAAATTCTGTGTATTCCAACAGTGTCTTTCTTGTGGTTGACTTCAGCTTGAATGTCACTTTAAAGACATTTATACAGAGTTTCCATGGTGGCTGGATGGTAAAGAATCCACCTGCCAATACAGGAGAGATGGGTTCAGTCCCCAATCCGGGAAGATCCCACATGCTGCAGAGCAACTAAGCCTGTGCGCCACAGCTACTTAGCCTGTGCTCTAGAGCCCAGGAGCTGCAGCTACTAAAGACTCCTTGCCCTAGAGCCTGTGCTCAGCAACAAAAGAAACCACCACAAAGAGAAGCCTGTGCACAGCATCTAGAGAATGGCCCCTGCTTGCCACAACCAGACAGAAGCCCACATAGCAATGAAGACCCAGCACAGCCAAAAATTAGTAAATAAAATTGTAAAGAGACATTTATACAGAGGCAGCTCCATTTGAATAGTCCTCTTCTCTGAAATTTATATTCTCCCTCTAAACTATACACTGGAGAAGGAAATGGCAACCCACTCCAGTATTCTTGCCTGGAAAATCCCAGGGACAGAGGCAGCTGGTTGGGCTGCCATCTATGGGGTCGCACAGAGTCGGACTCGACTGAAGCGACTTAGCAGTAGCAGCAGCATACTATACTCATTGTATTTTTTATCATTATTCAAAGACAGAAGCCAGAGAGAAAGCAGACAGTAGCTCTTTGTAATAATATGTTGCCTTTCCCAATGTTTTTCTCTCTATCCAGAATGTAAACTATCTTAGGGTAGGGACCCAGTCTGCCTTGAATAATATTCAATTCCTGCCACACAAGGAAGCAGGAACATATGGTGTTTGAGGAGAATAAATTGTTAAATAAACAAATGAATACCACATGGAAATCCTTGAAAATATGGACTCAGTGCAGTAGTCATTATGGAAGAGTAATCTGATAAGATAATCAAGGCAACATAAGGGCTGATGTTTAATCTGGGGACATCTTTTAACTCTGAGGATTAGCTTTCTCTTGCATGCAGTAGGAACTCAAAAATGTTTAATGATTTAAATCATTTAAGCAGTGATTTAGTGACTGAACAAGGCACCCAACATTGGAATACCCAAATATACAAAGTATATACACACAGAACTAAAGGGAGACATAGATAGAAACACAGTAATTGTAGAGGAATACAATACCACACTTTCAACAACAGGCAAATAATCCAGATAGAAAATCAATAAAGAAATGGCAGATCTGAAAAAATTAAAAATAAAATGAACTTAACAGACATCCACAAAACATTTCACTCAAGAGCAGCAGAAGACAAATTCTTCTTAAATGTGCATGAAATAGTCTACAGTATATATATGTATATATATATATATATGTATATACACACACATCATATGTTAGGACATGGAGCAAGTCTTAACAAATTAAGAAGCTCAAAATCATATTAAGTATTTTTTCTGACCACATGAAAATAGATACCAATGACAGGGAAAAAAATGGAAAATTCATAAATATGTAGAAATTAAACAATACAGTCTTAAAAACCTAGGAGTGGACACAGAAATCAAAAGGGAAATAAAACATTGCTTGAGATGAATGAAAAAGAAATACAATATACCAAAACTGATGGGATGTAGCAAAAGCAGTTCTCAGAGAGAAGTTTATAATGATAAACAGCTACATGAAGAAAAAAGTAAGATCTCAAATAAAGAACCTAACTTTACACAGGAAGGAACTAGAAAAAGAACAAACTAAGCCCAAAGTTAGTAGAAGGAAAGAAATGAGAAAGAATGAATCAGAAATAATAAATAGAGACCAGGAAAACAATAGAAAACAGCTGCTTTTTTTAAAGATAAAAATAACAAAACCTCAGCTACACTAAGAAAAAAGGAGAGAAGACTCAAATAAGTAAAATTATTAACATAAGTGAAAGAGGAGACATTACAACTGATAACACAGAAATGCAAAGGATCACAGAAGGTGACAGTAAACAATTATATGCCAACAAACTGAACAACTCAGAAGAAACAGATAAACTTCTAGAAACATACAACCGACCAGACTGAATCTGAAGACACAGACATTGATCTGAATAGACCAATAACAGATACAGAGATTGGGGCTAAAGAAAAGCCTCCTTACGAGAAAAGTCAAGTGCCAGATGGATGCAGCCAAGCATTTAAGATGCATTGGTTGAGACTTCCTGTCCAGGTGGCTGTGTTCTACTGCACTGACACCTGGCTCCCTTCAGTGAGCTTTCTCCACGAACGTGACTCTGTGAACCACCAATGCCAGTCAGCTCTGCCTCAAGAGCATGGAGACGGCCTAAAGGACTCTTCTCGGTCTGCCATGGATCTGGACACACATGAGATGCAGCACGCCACAGTGAGCAGGCTAGCGGGTCTGCAGACAGTCTCTCATCACATAATCAAGTGTGCTTTACAAAATAAAAGACTCATAGAAAGGATGGAGCCCTCCTACAACACTAGTTTTCTCTCACTTCCTCCTCTTTGCTGCACAAACTTATTTATCCTCTGCTGACACTGGTGCCTCTTTTCTCCCATCACATCTGCACACGTTCATCCACAGCAACTCCTTCCAGGAAAACCCGCATCTATCTTTATTTCCTTTCAAAACCCTAATTGAAACCCAGTTCCTCGAGAATGTCATTTTCTGACAACAATTACAGGAGTAGTGGTTAAGTCAACAGGTATAATGTGAAATGTAAAAATCAATTCTTTATTTGCCCTGGGAAAAACCATCTCTCTTCTTTTATTATTAACCCCAGTCTTCTCACATTCATGGAGCATCTCCTTTTGAACCTAAGTTATTACACACCAACCCCTAAGGCTCAGAAAAGTTTCCTGCAATTTTATTTCATGTGTTGTGTGCATGAAGAAGCAAAATCCTATGTGTAATTGTTGTTGCTGTTGTTCAGTTGCTAAGTCATGCTCGACTCTCTGCAACCTCGTGGACTGCAGCACACCTCTGTCCTCCATTGTCCTCCATTGTCTCCCAGAGTTTGCCCAAATTCATATCCATTAATCATATTAATTAATTAATACTAAATAGTACTCTTGCCTGGAAAATCCCATGGATGGAGGAGCCTGGTAGGCTGCAGTCCATGGGGTCGCTAAGAGTCGGGCACGACTGAGTGACTTCACTTTCACTTTTCACTTTCATGCATTGGAGAAGGAAATGGCAACCCATTCCAGTGTTCTTGCCTGGAGAATCCCAGTGACAGAGGAGCCTAGTGGGCTGCCATCTATGGGGTCACACAGAGTCGGACACGACTGAAGCGACTTAGCAGCAGAAGCAGCAGCAGTAATTAAATTAATAATATTGTGATGTAATTAGTGGAATTAATCATATTTTAAAGTTCTTCTCTAGTAAAGCTTGGCATTTCTTAAAATTTATCAAATTATCGCAGCTGTAATTTTTACCAGTGCTGTCCTTGAGTTTAGGTTGAACCTATACCATAACAGGATTAACTCTCCTTTCTTGTATTGCCCATATGTCTAGATTACAGTTTTTTAGATAAGCTCACAGATGGTTACATAGGACCTTAACCTTTCTCAGCTACTGATTGGCAAAGGAAGGGATATAACTCTTATGTGGGGTTTTAAAACTCTTCAGTTCTGCTCCTTTGTTCTATGTGATTGTTGTTATCCTTGTATAATCCAGCAGTGACTGCAATAGTGCCTTAATCATAACAAGAATTTAGAAATGTATTCAAGAAATGATACAAGAGCAGCCTATAACCTGACATACTATGCAGAATGGTTTAAAATATGCTTTAACAGAGCTAGGTAAACAAATGTATATCTGACATCTGAGCTCTAACTTCATTTTTGTCTGAACAAATCACTTTTATACTTAATGGGGAGCCAACCAGCTTGAACTTTAGAAAGAATAATAGGTTTTGACGGGAAAATCTATCAGATTTCCTTCAACAGGAAAGAGATGTTAGATAGGAAACGTCTTTATATCTTGCATTAAAGGAACAGGAGAAGGATTTTACAGGTTTTAGGGGTCCACTGTGGTTCCTTTGCCTTTGTGTGAAAGGGCATTCTTGGTGGCTCAGGTAGTAAAGAATCTGCTTGCAACGCAGGAGATCCTGGGTTTGATCCCCGGATCGGGAAGATTCCCTGGAGAAGGGAATGGCAACCTACTCCAGTATTCTTGCCTAGAGAATTCCATGGACAGAGGAGCCTGGTGGGCTACAGTCCATGGGGTCACAAAGAGTCAGATACGACTTTGCCTGTGTGTACTGATAGCTTAACATCTGTGGTATTTACATTGTAAATTCATTTTAAAAGAAAAAAGATTATGCTTCATTTAAAAATGTGTACCATGCAGGAGAAGCTATGGTTTTAGCATCTGCCTTTTCACTACGACCTGGAAAGTCTCTGCTTATCTGTACTCACAGGTATCATGAACCTCTCTCATAACCTGGACCATTTAGACACCTGCTACTGGACATGGAACAACAGACTGGTTCCAAATAGGAAAAGGAGTACATCAAGGCTGTATATTGTCACCCTGCTTATTTACCTTATATGTAGAGTACATCATGAGAAACGCTGGGCTGGAAGAGCACAAGCTGGAATCAAGATTGCTGGGAGAAATATTAATAACCTCAGATATGCAGATGACACCACCCTTATGGCAGAAAGTGAAGAGGAACTAAAAAGCCTCTTAATGAAAGTGAAAGAGGAGAATGAAAAAGTTGGCTTAAAGCTCAACAGTCAGAAAATGAAGATCATGGCATCTGGTCCCATCACTTCATGGCAAATAGATGGGGAAACAGTGGAAACAGTGTCAGACTTTATTTTTGGGGGCTCCAAAACCACTGCAGATGGTGATTGCAGCCATGAAATTAAAAGATGCTTACTCCTTGGAAGGAAAGTTATGACCAACCTAGATAGCATATTCAAAAGCAGAGACATTACTTTGCCAACAAAGGTCTGTCTATTCAAGGCTATGGTTTTTCCTGTGGTCATGTATGGATGTGAGAGTTGGACTGTGAAGAAGGCTGAGCACCAAAGAATTGATGCTTTTGAACTGTGGTGTTGAAGACTCTTGAGAGTCCCTTGGACTGCAAGGAGATCCAACCAGTCCATTCTGAAGGAGATCAGCCCTGGGAGTTCTTTGGAAGGAATGATGCTAAAGCTGAAAGTCCAATATTTTGGCCACCTCATGCTAAGAGTTGACTCATTGGAAAAGACTCTGATGCTGGGAGGGATTGGGGCAGGAGGAAAAGGGGATGACCGAGGATGAGATGGCTGGATGGCATCATCGACTCGATGGATGTGAGTCTGAGTGAACTCAAGGAGTTGATGATGGACAGGGAGGCCTGGCGTGCTGCGATTCATGGGTAGCAAAGAGTCGGACACGACTGAGCGACTGAATTGGACTGAACTGAAAGCAATAAATAGCTCCCCTCACCCCAGTGAATTTATATCAAAACAAACATATTTTCATAGCTTTATCTTTCACTAGTAAAGCTAAATTCCTAGAGCAGAAGTTCTCGCCTTGGCTGTAGGTCAGAGTCATCTGGGGAAATCTTAAAATTCTTGACACCCAGACTGTGCCTTGGATCAATTAGACTGAACCCTCCAGAGAGGGACCCAGGCAGCAGAGCTTTTCTAAAGGTAAACTTCCAGGTGATTCTAACATGCATCCCAGAGTCAGAAGCACTGTCCTGGAAATACAGAGAAAGCATCAAGTCCTGTCTGCATGGGGTGAGAAGCAATGAGTCCAAAGTTTGATGGCTTTGCTCATCTGTACTATCATCCATTGTGACCCTGATTTTGAATGACTTACCTTCAGAAGAAGGCTTCCCTGTGGGCTCAGTGGTAAAGAACCTGCCTGCCAATGCAGGAGACATGGATTTGATTCCTGGGTTGGGAAGATCCCCTGCAGAAAGAAATAGCAACCCATTCCAATACTCTTGCCTGGAGAATTCCATGGACAGAGGTGCCTGACACGCTGCAGTCCATGGGGTCGCAAAAGAGGTGAACATGACTTAATGACTGAACAACCACCACCAAATAAAGTTGCCATGGAAATTAACCCCTTAGAAAAAAGAGTGAAGAGGCAGCCTATGACTTTAATGACTTAGGACCCTTTTTAGGGAGGAAAAAGAGGAGCAAAGTCTATCTTAGAATTGCCAGGATGCGACAAAATTGTATTTTAAAAATCCACATGCCTGTGGTTCCTTACTTTGTCCTCACCCCTCCAGGCTCCATAAGCACTTTCTAAGTAGGGGATAGGATGGTGTCTGTGTTCTGGCCACATTATCATCGCATCTTGTGTTAGACAAAGGAAGGAATGCAAATTGTTTCCTTTCTCATTTTCCATGAATTTAGGCATTACATTTCTGTTGGCTTTTGGCTTTTCTTCTATACATGAGTCCTGCTGCTGCTAAGTCGCTTCAGTCATGTCTGACTCTGTGTGACCCCACAGACGGCAGCCCACCAGGCTCCCATCCCTGGGATCCTCCAGGCAAGAACACTGGAGTGGGTTGCCATTTCCTTCTCCAATGCATGAAAGTGAAAAGTGAAAGTGAAGTCACTCAGTCGTGTCTGACTCCTACTGATTAAGCGTTTGTATAACTAGAAGCTACATTCTAAAAATGAAATAATGTAGCTGAATCACATTTCTGTACACCTGAAACTACACCACACTTCAATAATTTTTTAAATAAAGCTATACTCCAATGATTTTTTTATTTTATGAACAGAGTCTTATTTTTTTAATGGAAACAGCCATCCTTACCTTCCCTAACTTTGGTTCCTCCAAGGACTATGGCAGAGATGCCAACAGATGAAGACAGGATCCAAATACAGATGTTGATGATCTTCGCCTTCAGGGGTGTGCGGAAGTCAAGAGCCTTGACAGGGTGGCACACGGCGATGTAACGGTCCACACTCATCATGGTCAAGGTGAAGATGCTTGTGAACATGTTGTAATAGTCGATGGAGATGACCACCTTGCACAGCACATCCCCAAAGGGCCAGGAGTTCATCAGATAGACCGTGCTCTGGAAGGGCATAGTTGTGGTCACCAGTGCATCTGCCAAAGCCAGGTTGAAGATATAGATGTTGGTTGCTGTCTTCATCTTTGTGTATCTAAGAGACAAGAAACAAGATCATTTCTTTCCATCTTCATCCCATAATCATGAGGTAAACGTTTCTCTGGATTACTGAATGTTTCATCCACTTATTCTTTATGTATTTATCATCCAGACATTAGAGGCAGTAGAAAAATGGGCAAATATTTCCAACTTTTTTAAGCTTTTATTCTAGTGCTTTGTTCCAAAATCTATTTAATTGTAAAAGGGTAAAGAAATGAGTTGGATAATCACTGACTCAATTGACATGCGTTTGTGCAAACTCTGGGAGATAGTGAAGGACAGGGAAGCTTGGTATACTGCAGTGCATGGGGTCGCAAAGAATCGGACATGACTTAGGGACTGAACAACAGCACAAGAAACAAGTAGGCTTCCCTGGTGGCTCAGTGGTAAAGAATCTGCCTGCCAATGCAGGAGATGTAAGTTCAATCCCTGGGTCAGGAAGAACCCCTGGGGGAGGAAATGGCAACCCACTCCAGTATTCTTGCCTGTGAAACCTCATGGACACAAGAGTCTGGCAGGCTACAGTCCTTGGGGTCACAAAGAGTTGGAAATGACTTAGCAACTAAAAACAACGACAACAAAAGAAACGAGAATAGATAGACAAATGGATAAATGCACACACAGATCTTGTCAACAAACTTGTGTGTCATATAGGTCTTTATTTTGTGACTAACATTTTAATCCTACACAAGATTGCTTGGCTTTCATTATTTTTTAATGCATTTTTTTTTCACTGTGTAAAACAAAGATAAAACATACCCAACTTTTCCTTAAGGTTACTTTGAGAAATCAGTCATTGTAATTATGTCTTTTGAAAATCTAAATGGTTTTTTATTTTTTAAATAATTCCATTTCAATGACTATAGCACAACTAAGTGTAGATTTTTTTAACCAGTGACCCACACCTTTTAATTTAAAATATGTTATGTAAAAAAAACAAAAAACAGGCTGAGTTCTCTTATACACAATATAGTATGAAACATAATCTGGTATGGTATGTGAGAAATGAATCTGTTCCTTTCACTTTCATCTTGGGAGGTTTATAAAGCACACAATTTGTTTCATCTTCCAACTGAGGGAACAGAAAATTTCAAAATAAGTCAGAAAGATGGCTTTTAAGCCCAAATTACTTTCCATTTTCACATGAAGTTTAGAACAATTGCCTCTTCTACTAAAACTGAATTAATAAGATTGTTTTACTTAGAGAATGCTTCCTCGGGGATCTATAGGGCAGGAAATGTTCGAGACTACCTCAGCAGGTTTTCTGAAGCCAGATGCTAAGGTATGGTGAGGAAATCCACAGGGAAATGATTTTCTACACACCTCAGGGTTGTGGACCTAATCACAATTAATTCAACCATGTCCCATGTATCTTCAAGGAGCCAGACTTTTTTCCATACTAGGGCCCTGAGTTTAATCGAAGGTTATTTGTAAGGAGCTGATTACAGAAAATGACTTCTGCTTGGACTATAAAGTATTATCAGTGGTATGTGTTGATCATTGTGTCTGTCCTATCTTTTTTTTAATGCCTGAGTAATATTTATATAAACCACTTCTTCTTTATCCATTCATCTGTCAGTGGACATTTAGGTTGCTTCTATGTCTTACCTATTATAAACAGTGCTACTATGAACACTGAGGTACATGTATCTCTTCAAATTAGAGTTTTCTCCAGATATCTGCCCAGGAGTGAGATTGCGGGATCATATGGTAGCTCTAATTTTTAAGGAAAAGCTGTACCATTATTCACAGTGGTTACACCCATTTATAGTCCTATGAATAGTGTAGGAGGGTGTGTTTGTCGCTCAGTCGTGTCTGACTCTTTGCAACCCCATGGACTGTAGCCCACCAGGCTCCTCTGTCCATGGGATTCTCGAGGCAGAACACTGGAGTAGGATGCCATTCCCTTCTCCACGGAATCTTCCCAACCCAGGGATTGAACCCAGGTCTCCTGCATGGCAGGCAGATTCTTTACCATGTGAGCCACTAGGGAACATTATCTGTTCAAATACTGTCTTCTTGAAAATATGGTTTTATGTTTGAAAAATGCAGCTTACAACCCAGCCTCTTACTCTTTCAATCCCTAATACTAGCAAAGACTTGAGCCAGCAACACCTGTGACTTCTGCTCTAATGTTTTGTAACGTGATATTCTCCTCTATCTTTAGGAAGTTAGGCTGATGTTCTCTGCCTTACACATTTAGGTGGACCTGGGTTCTAGTCCTTAATTTTCCCTCCAACAGACAGACTTTGGAGAGGTCACTAAAAACCCTGAGTTTCAGTTTCCCCACCCTGGAATGGGAAACTTATTATCTCAGAGCAGTCCTGAGATAACCAAGGGAAGGCACCTGATCTGGATTTTGTCTGGAATTTATCGCAGGCTTCCAGTTCCTCTCCCTGCTCTAATATGGGTGGAAACTACCAGTTACCAGAGGAAGAGGAAGGGAACACAGTTTGTAGTTAACACCTCTGGTGGTATTTACCCATTTCAGCTTGAATAGGAAAGATAAAAGTAAAAATGAAGCCTGCAGCCTTACGTGCTAGCACACCATGAATGGAAAGACACATGAGTTACAATAAAACAGCATATGTGTCTTTTAGGTAATCAAAAAATACTGGATGATAACTTGCCCTGAGCTTTTCAAAAATATTTTTATTAGATGTGTGAAATTGCTTAAGGCTTGAACTTTCAAAAAGTTCAAACCCTGTCATCAGATCTCAGAATGAGACAGATGACTACCTGCAACAAAGACATCTATATCGCAATTAAACTAATTGCAGCAGAAGTTGGTGCTCCCCAAGAAACAAGCTCTGCCCATACACTCCCTGTGGGGGCTCTCTGTTACAGCCCGAGGGCCAGAGGTGTCTTCCAGGGATGGAGGGAGATGCTGGCAGCCCCTGCCATTGAGACCCTTGCATCTGCCGACATCCGATATCTGAACATGGGGTGGATCGTGCTCCTGATAGTAATCGTAATAACCGTTTGTCTCCGAACACTCCCTATGTCACACTCTGCTGTGCGCTCCACATGCCGTATCCCACTCAGTCCTGAAAGTGACTCTGCGTGGTGGGTACCAGCATCCTCACTCTAGAAACGAGGCACTGAGAACTGCAGGAGGTTTTAAATGTCTCAAGAGTCGCATGGTTAGAAGAGGCACTGCAGGAACTCAGACCCAGGGATTTGAGCTCATGCCCACATTCTGGCATCTCTGCAGCACTTCATAACTTACAAAACCCACTCAGTATTTTTACTTCCACATATCCTATTGGATTTTCACAACAACTGCTCTTCGAGTTGCCCAGGGGAAGTACGCCTTTTCCCTAACATGGCTGAAGAAAGTAGACTCAGGAGAGTAAATTGATTTTTCTAGTGTCAGAGAGGGAGGGGCTCTGTGGGAGGACAAGGAGGGGGCAGCCGGTCTCAGCCCCCACTCCAGGGCTCTGGAAGACATGTCCTTACAAGCCTACAACCCTGAAAAGGAGAACTCACAACAGGTACAAGTATTAACAACAGATTATGAGTACAAGGAATATATATTAAGTCTTTTATGTGCTCCACTGGACTGGATCCAGTGAACACAGGATTTTAAGACCTTCCCCCAACCTCAAAGACAAACTGGTTGAGCCCCTGGGTATGGGTATTGTTTGCATTGAACCAAAACAGAACAGCATGTGTTATTTCAATTATTATCTGTCTGCTGGTGGAAATAAACGAGTAAGCTTTCTCACCAGGATCAGATAGGAAATCACTTTCCATTTCATCCATGCTGCCTGACAAAGACTCACAAGTCTTTCAAGTAAAATGGCACTGTGTGAGCGGGAATTCTTGGCTTGTGTGGAGCAGCTGGGGGTGGGTTGGCAGCGGGCGGCCGCACTTTTTGGTGTACACGCTGCAGGAGCGTGTGGCATTAAGAGAGCAAAGTGTGTAGGCTGTACCCGCTAAACTCGCCAGTGTCACAAACCTGGAAACAACGGTGGGATGCGGGAAGCAGGCCAGGAAGAGGATCAGGAGGGAGCCCAGAGTGCCAGGCATGAGGAAGTCAGCACAGGGCAAGGTCATGGATGGTGTCCCCAGGAGCTTAGAATCTCCCCATCACACAGAACTCAAGATCTTCCTAGCATGGTCCTCATCAAGAGAGATTTGTTGAGTGGCTTCTAAACTGGCAGCCCTATCACAGCTGGTGTGATATCGAGGGGAACAAAGGAATCTGTGGAGCTCTCAGGAACCAACGTCACCAAGTAGAGATTCTAGGAGAGCAAGGCTCTCGCAGGAGAAACTGACTCAGAACCTATCACCAGGCAGAGATGTTAGGAGACCATGGCTCTCACAGGAGAAACTGACCTTGTGACACCGCAGGCTCACGGCTTCTGTCCTGCCCTGCACCTGCCCGGTGCAGACAATCCAAGTGAGACTTCATTCTTGGAGCATTACTATCCCTTACTATTGAGGTGTGCTGCTCCAGTGTTTTTCCTTAAATTTAAATGAGGCTTTTTAAATCAGGAGCTGCTTTTTAGCTTTGGTGCAGCATAATAAACCCCTAATCTTGATGGCTAATCACCATATATCTTTAAACACAGACACGTTCTCAGGTTTGTGGATTTCAGTATTTTGTGGCTCGTCCCTGCCCTTGTCCACCAGGCTGACATCCTCTCTATGTCTTTAGTCGGCTCATGCTCCCACCCTCAGCCGCATCTTCTCATCATTTCAACACCAAGTCTCAGCGCCTACTCCATACCCAGCAGCATCCTGGATACTGAGGCGACTGAAAAACAAGTTTACACAGATCCTGCCCCCAGGATCTTCTAAATTAATTGAGTCAAGATTGTAACACAAAGTAGAAGAATAGACTACCTGATGGGAAGAACTGACTCATTGGAAAAGACACTGACGCTGGGAAAGATCGAGGGCAGGAGGAGAATCTAATCTCTAATAGGTAAAGGAATTCAGGGCCATATTCCAAAGTTTCTTAAGGAGTCAGAAATTGTACCAGAGAAATGACAGGATACTCGGAATTCCACTCCTTCCAGCAGCTAAAGATTGAAAGGCATTCTGGTAAGGGTGGGTAACTGTACCTTGCAAGGGCAGGAAGCATCTGACATGAGGAGGGAGGGCCTGAGCCAGAAGGGAGTATCAACATAAAATACAGCATGTGACCCCTCGGTAGACAAAGGCCATCACGCAGATGACGGTGTTTCAGCTTGTCCACGAGCAATGCCCGTGGTTTGCAGGAGAGGGAACTCAGTGAAGAGGAAGTGAGTGATCTCCTCAAATTCGAGAGACCATGGGAAAAGAAAAATGTGAGCCTTCTGAGTAGACACAGAATCTCAGCTTCAACATCACAAAAAAGCAAACACCCTACTGGCCAATTATCTGAAGAGACTCATTTAATACAGCAAATACCTAATCGCCATCAGAAAGCACCTGAACAAATGCTGATCTGGTGAAAACATCAGTGTAACCTGCCCCACGGGCAGCTGGCCGCTACCCCACAAGCTGGGGCTGGACCAAGAGACGCAAGGCCTGAACACCAAACTCAGGAAGGGGAGGCTTTGCAGGCCCAGGGAGGAGGCACCCCTCTTTAACCAGTGGTGGGAGAACAGCACAGTGAGGGTGGGCTTCAGCATCTTTTCTCTGAATGACGTATTCATCCTCTTGGGCATGTTTTCCAGATACACAGCACTCTAGATTTTATGTTTAAAATAACCAGACATTGGGGACTTCCGTGGTGGTCCAGTAGTTAAGACTCTGTGCTTCCAATGCAGCAGGCGTGGGTTCAATCCCTGGACAAAGAACCAAGATCCCATATGCCATGTGACCTGGCTAAATAAATAAACAAAATTTGAAAAAGTAAAATAGCCAGACATGACAGCTGTATCGATGCAAATTCTCAGGGGAACTTTTTTAAAAAAATATAATAAGTTTGCTTCATTAAATTATCCAGATATTTCCAGTTCATTTCAATGAATTGGCTAAACATCCTTTTAGATTGTTTACTACTGAAATTATGGTTCTTTACTAAAGGGCAGTAGCTTGTGATTTCAAAAAAAAAGGTGGGGGGGGATCGAGCTGCTGTTTCTCAATGATCTGACTTTGAAATAGCCTCAATTGATGGTATTCTAAAGGCGTCGTATTCATGTAGGTATCAGGCCCTTAAAACTGTACCACAAGCTGAGCAAAAGCTCTGAGGAGAACAGAGAAGGAACGGGCTGTAGCCCAGCCCCAACTCCTGGGACTGCAGGTACCAGGCTGGCAGTGAGGTGCAGTCAGAAGGCAGACAGATACCTCCTCAGGTCCTGGTGGGCTGTCCTTGAGGGTGCTGTGGGGCAGGGGAGGAAGCAGTGTGGAAGCAGTGCATTCCCTGCCTTAGCCCAGGCCCCAGCAAGTGCTCCCCTCCCCGGAGTCACAGCCCTGTTCCCCAGGAGGTACTGTCCAGTGTGTCCAGAAGTGCACACAGGGTGAGTGTTTATCACGAAGGACACAGCAACCCACTCCAGTACACTTGCCTGTGAAAGCCCATGGACAGAGGAGCCTGGTGGACTCTAGCCCATGGGGTCTCAAAGAGTGGGACACGACTTAGCAACTAAACAACAGCAGCAGGTAGAAAACTATTAATACGAATCTCAAATGACTGATGCAGTGTTTCCCAGCGTATAACTCTCTGGATACCTAGACGTATGTAGACTTCTGGAATTATTTTCCCATTTTTATACAGAAAACTGACCTAGCTAAGGTGAGCCACAGGGCGCCACCCAGAGGCAACAAGGTCACTCTCCTGCTCTGTCTTCTGTGGGAAGGAAGAACCCCTGCATTAGGTGGAAAGCAACACAGCAAAGCAGAGTTTGGAGTTGTGCTCAAAAGAATTAATATTCAACAGAATCTCGGACGATCACTCTGATTGTTACAGCCTATCTCTAAAGGCATGTAACTCCAGCCATGCTTAGTCTGAAGGCTTCCCTGCTCAACCTCAGATCAGTTCCTTTGGGGTATCTCAATTCATCCACATGTTTTATGTTTTTCTCATTTTTCATTTAAATTCTGACTTGCTTGGTCAGTGGAGTGAGTTAAATAAAAACGCATAAGCCTTTTACAACATTATCCCCACTCCTAAATTCCATTCTTCTCATGCAAGTCTTCCTTATTTAAGATATAAGCCAGCATTCCAAACAAAGAGAGAGAGAAACAAAAGACACTGGCTGATTTTCTGTTGAGGAATACATGAGTGTTATTCTGAAACCATCGTTTGTTAACTAGGTATTTTATAAAGCCTGTAAAACCTTCTACCTCTGAAACACAGAAGCCAAATCTTAGAAAGGAAATCTTGCAGACATACGATTTTAGGTTTTTAGCTGAGCACAGAGGCACTTCTCCCATGGAGCAGGGCAGCAACAATTGAGTGTCTCCACAGGTTAATCATGGACTTCCCTGGTGGCTCAGACGGTAAAGCGTCTGCCTACAATGCAGGAGACCCAGGTTCAATCCCTGGGTTGGAAGATCTCCTGGAGAAGGAAATGGCAACCCACTCCAGTATTCTTGCCTGGAAAATTACATGGACAGAGGAGCCTGGTAGGCTACAGTCCATGGAGTCGCAAAAAGTCGGACACGACTGAGCAACTTCACAGGTTAATCTAGGGAGAAGGAGATGCCAACTTCCCAGTTCTCATGAAGATGCTGCCTGCTACCTAAAGACATCGCTGGGCAGAAAATGGATAGAAGCTGCCAGTTCCCAGCGAGAAGTCAGTCCCTCCTAAAAATAACTAAGACAGATGCCAAAAAAACTGTGTCAGCAACAGCATCCAAAAGTGATTTTGAAGACTACAACTTTGCCTGAGTCTGTTAAATCTTAGGAGCTCTGTACCTGATAACCACGTTGCTTGTTTTTCTCTTTCTTTTTATTTTTTCCTGTTTTTTTTTTCCTTTCCCTTTCTTTCTTTCTCCCTCCCTCCCCTCATTTTTCCTTTCCTCTTTCCTTCCTTTTCAAGCAATCATGCAGTCTCTGATCTCTGAAATAGCTCCATGAAGATTTGGGCTTCTGGGACCACATGTCCCACATGGAAGAAAATAATCTCATTTAGCTAATCCATGTAAACAGTGGCAGTGAGGCCAATTTCTCTTTTAAGAGCTTGTCAAACACTAAAATTACTTTGGGACATTCAAGATAGGCTCCTCTGAAAATAATTTCTGAAATTATTTTTCCTATGCTTGCTTTAAAGGAAATGTTGAGCACTGATTCCAAGAGAGGATCAGGATAAATTACAACATGCTCATTTTTTTCTAATCAAAGCCTAAGGTAAGCCTGCAGTTGAACAGGAAGCAGTGAGTAGTTAATGACGACTACACACCTCTGCTTTCCTCTCACATCTCCCTACATTTCATCAGGTGACATGATCTAAGTCGGCTCCCAAAGTTACCCCTTTGGGGATATTCCAACACTGCCCAGGCTGAATTACAGGGAAGCCAAAGTCTTCTACGAGTGAGACAAAGTCACCAGAAGACTGATCCCTTTATTGTGTCTTTATCGTGATAGCAAAGAATTAATGAAAACTAATAAGAAAAGGCACAACTTATAAGATCAAGGACCAAATAATTTTCTGATTCCTGTAATTTTTTCTAATAATTTTTCCTTGATTATCCTTATATTTTCTGGAGAAGGGAATGGCAATCCACTCTAGTATTCTTGCCTGGAGAATTCCATAGACAGAGGAGCCTAGCAGGCCATGGGCTGGCAAAGAGTCCATGGGGTCAGAAAGAGTCAGACATGACTGAGTGACTAACACTATCCTTACATTTAACTTAAAAAGAAACATACCTTTATAAGAGTAAAGCTTTTCTTTAAACAAACAAACAAAAATACCCTCTTCAGTATTCTTGCCTGGAAAATCCCATAGACAGAGGAGCCTGGCAGGCTACAGTTCATACAGTCAAAAAGAGTTGCACATGACAGACGGGACTGAGAACAAAGAGATGAAATGAGGTAAAATTAAGGTTAAATGGGGTCGTTTCCAAGGCAAACCATTCAATGCCACAGTAATCCAAGTCTATGCTCCAACCAGTAACTCTGAAGAAGCTGAAGTTGAACGGTTCTATGAAGACCTACAACACCTTTTAGAACTAACACCCAAAAAAGATGTCCTTTTCATTATAGGGGACTGGAATGCAAAAGTAGGAAGTCAAGAAACACCTGGAGTAACAGGCAAATTTAGCCTTGGAATGTGGAATGAAGCAGGGCAAAGACTAATAGAGTTTTGCCAAGAAAATGCACTGGTCATAGCAAACACCCTCTTCCAACAACACAAGAGAAGACCCTACACATGGACATCACCAAATGGTCAACACCGAAATCAGACTGATTATATTCTTTGCAGCCAAAGATGGAGAAGCTCTATACAGTCAACAAAAACAAGACCAGGAGCTGATTGTGGCTCAGATCATGAACTCCTTATTGCCAAATTCAGACTTAAATTGAAGAAAGTAGGGAAAACCACTAGACCATTCAGGTATGACCTAAATCAAATCCCTTATGATTATACAGTAGGAGTGAGAAATAGATTTAAGGGCCTAGATCTGATAGATAGAGTGCCTGATGAACTATGGAATGAGGTTCATGACATTGTACAGGAAACAGGGATCAAGACCATCCCCATGGAGAAGAAATGCAAAAAAGAGAAATGGCTGTCTGAGGAGGCCTTGCAAATAGCTGTGAAAAGAAGAGAAGTAAAAAGCAAACGAGAAAAGAAAAGATACAAGCATCTGAATGCAGAGTTCCAAAGAATAGCAAGGAGAGATAAGTAAGCCTTCCTCAGTGATCAATGCAAAGAAATAGAGGAAAAGAACAGAATGGGAAAGACTAGAGATCTCTTCAAGAAAATTAGAGACACCAAGGGAACATTTCACGCAAAGATGGGCTCAATAAAGGACAGAAATGGTATGGAGAGAAGCAGAAGATATTAAGAAGAGGTGGCAAGAATACACAGAAGAACTGTACAAAAAAGATCTTCATGACCCAGATAATCACGTTGGTGTGATCACTCACCTAGAGCCAGACATCCTGGAATGTGAAGTCAAGTGGGTCTTAGAAAGCATCACTACGAACAAAGCTAGTGGAGGTGATGGAATTCCAGTGGAGCTATTTCAAATCCTGAAAGATGATGCTGTGAAAGTGCTGCACTCAAAATGCCAGCAAATTTGGAAAACTCAGCAGTGGCCACAGGACTGGAAAAGGTCAGTTTTCATTCCAATCCCAAGGAAAGGCAATGCCAAAGAATGCTCAAACTACCGCACAATTGCACTCATCTCACATGCTAGTAAAGTAATGCTCAAAATTCTCTAAGCTAGGCTTCAGCTATACATGAACCATGAACTTCCAGATGTTCAAGATGGTTTTAGAAAAGGCAGAGGAATCAGAGATCAAATTGCCAACATCCTCTGGATCATGGAAAAAGCAAAAGAGTTCCAGAAAAATATCTATTTCTGCTTTATTGACTATGTCAAAGCCTTTGACTGTGTGGGTCACAATAAACTGTGGAAAATTCCAAAGGAGATGGGAATACCAGAGCACCTGACCTGCCTCTTGAGAAACCTATATGCAGGTCAGGAAGCAACAGTTAGAACTGGACATGGAACAACAGACTGCTTCCAAATAGGAAAAGGAGTACGTCAAGGCTGTATATTGTCACCCTGCTTATTTAACTTCTATGCAGAATACATCATGAGAAACACTGGGCTGGAAGAAGCACAAGCTGAAATCAAGACTGCCGGGAGAAATATCAATAACCTCAGATATGCAGATGACACCACCCTTATAGCAGAAAGTGAAGAGAAACTAAAAAGCCCCTTGATGAAAGTGAAAGAGGAGAGTGAAAAAGTTGCCTTAAAGCTCAACATTCAGAAAACAAAGATCATGGCACCCAGTCCCATCACTTCATGGGAAATAGATGGGGAAACAGAGGAAACAGTGTCAGATTTTATTTTTTGGGGCTCCAAAATCACTGCAGATGGTGACTGCAGCCATGAAATTAAAAGACGCTTATTCTTTGGAAGAAAAGTTGTGACCAACCTAGATAGAATATTGAAAAGCAGAGACATTACTTTGCCGACTAAGGTCCGTCTAGTCAAGGCTATGGTTTTTCCTGTGGTCACGTATGGTTGTGAGAGTTGGACTATGAAGAAAGCTGAGCACCGAAGAATTGATGCTTTTGAACTGTGGTGTTGGAGAAGACTCTTGAGAGTCCCTTGGACTGCAAGGAGATCCAACCAGTCTATTCTGAAGGAGATCAGCCCTGGGATGTCTTTGGAAGGAATGATGCTAAAGCTGAAATTCCAGTACTTTGGCCACCTCTTGCAAAGAATTGACTCATTGGAAAAGACTCTGATGCTGGGAGGGATTGAGGGCAGGAGGAGAAGGGGATGACAGAGGATTAGATGGCTGGATGGTATCACGGACTCGATGGACGTGAGTCTAAGTGAACTCTGGGAGTTGGTGATGGACAGGAAGGCCTGGCATTCTGCGATTCATGGGGTTGCAAAGAGTCGGACATGACTGAGCGACTAAACTGACTGATTCAACTTGACAAGTGTCCTTATAAGAAGAAATAAAGATACAGAGAGTAGGAATGTCCACACAGAAGGATGACCACATGAGGACATGGTGAAAAGGCAGTCACCTGCAAGCAGGGACACTCAGGAGGAACCAAACCTGCCACCACCTTGATCTTGGACTACCAGCCTCTAGAACTGCAAGCAGAGAACACAATTTTGTTGTTTAAGCCACTCCGTCTGAGGTCCTTGTTATGACAGCCTTAGCAAGGCAGATTCACTAGAAATCTGAGAAACCTACAAGACAATCCTATAGAACCATCCAGAAGGAGGGAGGGCAGATGAGTCTGAAGTAGGGACGAATAAGTGGAAGAGAGATACACAGGTTTAGGACAGTTCAGAATTTCCCTGACAGTTCTAGCCACAAGAATGGATAATACCATCAAGAGTGATGGTCAGTTTGATGAGCCATCTTGGCCAGGCCACAGTCTTCAAATACTCAAACACTCACCAAGATGCTACTCTGAAGGTGTTTTGTAGATGTGGTTAAAGTCCGTTATCAGTTGATCTTAAACAAAGGAGATGATCCTAGAGTACCTGGGTGGGCCTGATCTAATTAGTCGAAGGGTCTTAACTACAGGGCATACAGCTTCCCTGAGAAAGAAGAGATTTACCTTAGAAGTGCGTTCTGCCTCTCCTGACACCTATCCTCAGGGATACAGACCTGACTGGCCAGCCCCACAAACACCTAAGCCAAGTCTTTGTAGTAAACCCCTCCACACACACATATCCCCTACTGGTTCTGCTTTTCTGGCTGAATCCTGACTAACATGAAGAGAGTGCAAAGAAAGCTAAGAAGTCTCAGGAAAAGACAATTATTTAGGACACATCAGGGAAAAGGAGCCTGTGATGGAGACTGACGAGAAACCCAGTGTGTGTGGAAGGAAGTCAAGAAGAAGGTGAGATTGGTCCAGCATGCTGAATCCCCATGGACTTTAAGGGACAGCCAGCCTGAGACATCACCTGGGATGTGAGACCTATACGTCCGAGAGAGGAGCATCAGGGAGGAAACTCAAGTGCCCTGATTGAGGAACAGATGGACGACACCAAAGCGATGGGCAGGGGTTATTCCTCCAAGAGGTTTACCCAAGACAGATAGGAGGAAGAAAGGACGTTAGCTAAGGGAACATAATCTGTTAAATGGGTAAGGGGAAACATACCCATGGGCTTTCCAGATGGCTCCAGTGGTAAAGAATCCTCCTGCCAAAGCAGGAGACACAAGAAATGCAGGTTCGATCCCTGGGTCGGGAAGATCCCTTGGAGAAGGAAATGACAACCCACTCCAGTATTCTTGCCTGGAGAATCCCATGGACAGAGGAGTCTGTCCATGGGGTCATAAGAGTTGGACACAACTTAGCAACTAAACCACCAACCACCACGCAGCTTTACCAGCCTGGCATATATTAGGTGTTCATTAAATGTTAATTGTTTTCACCAAGAGAGGAGACAGCCATATGTGTTGGAAGTTGTGGTTAGGGTGGGAAACGGAATATAAGGTATCAGAGGTGGGGCTGCCTGGCAATGTCCCAGGCGTGGGCTGGGTGGGCATCATAGCACTCACTGCAGGTGACCTGCACAGGAGAGGTGAAGAGAACACGGGGTTAGGACCCTGAGGATCATCATGGGCACCCCAAGGTGTTGGTGGGACCCAAGAACATGAATCAAGGGCTGAGGTAAGACCTTCCTGAGCCAGGACCACAAACTCCTATACCTGGAGAGAGGGAGGCTGCAGTGCTTAAATTTTAAGGTGTTCACAGTGAAAGGTTACAGAACCCTAACACTGAGCAACTATAGTAGTTGCTACACATTAAAGGAGGAAAATCCTTGAAACATTAGATGATCTTCAGAAGATACTGGATGACATTCCAGGTGCTGAAGGGAGAAAAGCCATTGGTAAGGCAGGTCTACAGGCAGTCGATGCTTCTTCCACAACCCTCACGTCCTCCCAGGTTTGAGATGGCCATCCAGACCTGCGCCTGCCCTACCATCCAAGCATCTAAATTCCATCTCTAGGGTGATTTCCTAGGTGACTCAACCAGGACCCTTTGGCATGTTCAATATTTTAAAATAACATCCTTTTCAAAAGTGATCCTCCATCTTTTCAAGTGACACTGCTCAGCCAAGTCAATCACAAAAGCCGCACTTGAACTCCACCCTCTTGTTCTGCTCTGAGTTCTGATGAGCACACAGTGTCTGATGCCTGGCTCCAACCTTTAGTCCTTTTTTCTCCTTAGCAAAATAAACCCATCCATCAAGTTTTCTTCTGAGGTTTTATTTTTCAGTTCTCTGGCCCTGTATCAGTCTAAACAAATTCTAAACGCTTCTTAATGCTCTTTGCTATAGATTTAAGCCAACTATTGTTTCGATATTTGGCTTTCCAAGATGATAATAGAACTCTTCACTCCTCATTTACTATCAAATGTAGTGGGCAGATGCATAATATTATTACATGAACTCTATAACTCTTTTTGTATTTTTAGCTGAATTTATCCCCTTTTCACAAACTTTAGTCTTGGATGTCTTTGAGATAGACATATTTAGCTTATACTTATATTTTTTTGTACTTATCTTGAAAATTCTAGTCAATCTACAGTGATTCTTCTTTCTTTCTGACATGTCTAATGCTCCCCCATGGAGTTATCTTTTCACATATTTTAGGATTCTTTATTCTTTTTAATCCTAGACTGCAGGGCTATACAAAGAGTTGTAGAGCAACTTAAAAAGCCCTCTAAAACTCAAAACTCCAAGTTCTCTTTCAAGTGACAGTAAGATGTATCTGTTTCACTCAAGCACTCAAGTATGATGGAGCAGGAACAGAGTGGGTTTCCTCCTGGCATCCCCTTTCTCTGTAACAATGTTTTATTATAAAACAATGGCCTCTGTAGCAAAGATCTCCTAGAAATTTTAATTATAGTTTAGAGTACAGCTGTTCTTTCATTTCTCTTGGTTACTATAATCTTCTTTCTAATGGGAGAGTAGCCCTGCAATTACTAATGATTTGGAAGAACACTTTGCTTGTAAAATATTACTTCTGTAGCCTGTACTCATCACTGATAGAAGCCCAGTGGAAGGCAATAAGCAATTGTGGAAAGCAAGGTCACCAAGCTAGAGACACTAATTGTAGGTGAAAAGAGCTTTATAATATGTATTTGGAGGCTTAAAAGATGGTTTTCAGTTCTGTAGCACAGATGAGGATAAAAGTGGTGACATTCCCAAGTCAGAGAGAGAGAGAGAAAGGAAACAGGTATTTGAAAGATTCATGCTACTGCAGATATTGTCTTTAAAGTTCACAATAAATAAAGAGCATGTTTCAAAACTAAAGATTAAAAAAAAAAAGTTCTTCATCCTTTCTGTGCCTCTAAGCAGAGTGACTTGCATTCTTCCTTTATACACAGGAATGTCTCATCTTCGTATTCACTCTCAAATGTGCAGCTGAAAACCATGAAGTCTCCCAGAAAGGGAAATTTCTCAAAGGGTATCCAGACAATGGTAGGATTTCTGTTTTTTTTCTTGTTTCCTTTGTTATGAAAGGCCAAAATACAAATCACTTCACTTTCTAGAAAATTAGCATATATGCAGATATTTAGGTATTTATTATTGGAAGCTGACTTCAATAGGCCCACAAAAGAACAATAAAAAGAAAGGTCTAGTTCCCATGGTGGGAGATAAAAAGCATGGAAGCCTCCAGCACCCATACTGTAGGAGACAAATACTAGATGGTTTAGGTACCAAAGTGACTGGCATTCTAAACAAATAAGATGGCATGTCAGTACTACAAGGCTCACATGTGGATACCTAAACAGTATACTGGATTTGCTTCATAAACCATAACACCATTCTGATGAGTCACAGGAAATCCTGAATTCTCCTCAGGGCATTGAGTGGGCATGAATTTTATCTAAAGAAATATTTGCAAGGGCAAAACAAAGTGCTCCAAACTGGTGCAGGCAATCAGGCAAAAGGCCAGGCAGTTGGACTAGTTTACTTCCCAAGAGACACTGACTTTGTCTCTTGCAGGGACACCCCATTATCTCCATCCGAAGGGCCTTCTGCAGGGATTTGGGGCGCAGGGGAGGGTCACTCTTAAACCTTCAAGTCACCTCTGGTCTCTTGGATTCGTCCTGTGCGAACCTCGCAGTCCCACAGCAAAATGTCTCCCAGGAAATCTCACTTCGAAGAGGCCGCCCCCTGAACCTCTCCGGAGCCCGGACGGAATGGGGTCCCCACTACCCGGCTGGCGTCCCTCCGCGCGTCCCGGTGACCAGCCCTACCCTCCCTCCGGCTGCGGCCACTGTAGCGCCGGGATCCCGCGCTCACCGGATGATCACGAACATGACCAGCGAGTTGCCCACCAAGCCCACGACGAACACCACGGAGTAGACGGCCGTGATGACGACCAGGATGACCGGGGAGATGTGAGCCGGCTCCAGCAGCACGTCCTCCGAGCCCGCGCTGCCGTTACCGTCCGGCTCTGCCCAGCCCGGGAACCAGCCGCTGCCGTTGGGGGGCAGGCAGGTGCTCGGGGAGCAGGTGGGGCCCGGCTCACCGCGGAAGATCTGGACTGGGGGCTCCATGTCCGGCGGCTGCAGCAGCGGGACAAGGACAGGCGGCACCTGCGGGGGCAAGAGAACCGACTGGACCCGGGAAGCGAACTTTGGCCGCGTCCGAACCAGCGCGCGAGCGCGGCGGTGCAGAGGCCTGCGACCCGCTGATACCCACCCCGGCCGGAAGACCCCGGGGAGGCACAGGGGCACGGACCTCTCTCTGGGTGCCACCCCGGCCAGCAGACGCGCCGCAGGTACCAGGAGGGGCGCAGAGCGCGCCGTCCTTTCCCCTGGTGCCTGAAATCCCCCACCCTTTCCTAGACACGGCTCCCGGGAGGAACTGTCCCCAGTCTGCGGCCCGGAGACCCCAGGGACAAGAGACCCCTGGAGCGCAGAGCCCTCGCTGCCAAGGACCGCGCTTCGAAATCCCAAGGCTCACCTCCGGCTCGGGAGATGCACGCAGAGGAACAGCGACGCTGGACCGCGCGGAACCCAGCGTTCCCGAATCCCACTCAGCCGGCGGGTTGCCGTGCATCCGCAGCCCCGCGGCGCTGGCTCCCAGACCCGGACCCCGCGCTCTGGCCGCCCCCCCAACCCCCGAGCGCGTCCCCGCCACTCCGCGCGCGGTTCCCACGACCGGCAGCGGCAGAACTCGGCTGGACGCCGCGAGCGCGCGCGGGCCCCAGACATTCCCTCCCCTCCCGACCCCGCCCCTGCCGCCCCGCCCACCCGCCTGCGCGCCCCCCGCCCCGCACCCGCCGGCTCACCCGGAGCAGAGCCTCCATCCATGAACCCCGGCCTCCCCGGAGCCTGACTGTGAACATCTGGGCGATTCAGACTTAGGGTCAAGAAGGGTGCGCCTGTCCAGTGCAAGTGGACATCGGGGTTACTCACAATGTGTCTAGAACTGCTGCCGGCCTCGTTCTCAGAACACATCTGCTTTCCGGTGAGGAGGAAAATGGTAATTTCATGTGAGTGACCAGTCCAAATACGGTAGCAAAATGATCCAATTAGAATAAGACCAGACCACACGGTTTTAGTGGTTGATTTTGACCACCCAATGCTAAGAGCCGACTCACTGGAAAAGACTCTGATGCTAGGAAAGATTGAGGGCAGGAGGAGAAGAAAATGACAGAAGATGAGATGGTTGGATGGCATCACTGACTCACGGACTTGAGTTTGAGCAAACTCCGGGAGATAGTGAAGGACAAGGAAACCTGGCGTGCTGCGGTTCATGGAGTGGCAAAGAGTCGGACACCACTGAGCGACTGAACAACAGCAAATACATAAATAGAATATTCTGTCCCTTTCATTCTGCTGGATGCACGGGATGCACCCTGCGGTACCACCTGTGTGTCTTGCTGTCACCTGCCGAAGAGAAGACACGCCCCTCCTCAGGCCAGGCCACAGTGTGGGTGCAGGTCCGAGATAGGGTCCTTTCTCCCACGTTAACCTCCAAAGCCATCACATTCCCTCATGAAGGCGGCTTTTCTCTGACACCTCCAAGAGCCTGAGCCCCCAAAAGAAATCCCATCCTCGTTCCTCTGCATGACTCTGCCAGTGCCAGGAGCAGACTCTGCTGGTAAGAGAGGCCCTGAGCACAGTGACTGGAGGGTAAGAAAGCAGGACTCAGGCGCCGTGATGAGACCCTGAGGGAGACTGGGGAAGTCCACCTCTCCCAGCTGGTGTTGGAAGTCAGGTGCCAGGAGACCAAGTTAGCCAAGTGTCCTGAGTGGACTCCTGTCTAAGACTGACTGACCTGTGGAGACAAACAGAGCCCACTGCTGCTGCCCTGGCTCCCATCTGCACCCACACCTGGACACTCACGGCCCAGACAGTCATCCCACCCATCGATGGACAGCAGAAGGGAGCTACCCCCTCTTCTGCGACACAATGACCTCCCAATAGAGATACGCCCCCCAGAGTTGTATCCCAGCCTGGAAATGTACAGCTCTTCTGAGAAATGTGATGTGAGCCCAACTGTATCCTTTCAACCCTGGTGCCCTCGGAGGTTTGAAAATGTTTTATCTCATCTTGTTCTTGTTCTTGTTCAGTCACTCACTCATGTCCGACTCTGACCCCATGGACTGTAGCCCGCCAGGCTCCTCTGTCTGTGGAATTCTCCAGGCAAGAATACTGGAGGGGGTTGCTGTTTCCTGCTCCAGGGCATCTTCCCAACCCAAGGATGGAACCTGTGTCTCTTGCGTCTCCTGCACTGGCAGGTGGATTCTTTACCACTGCAAATCAGTGTCATGCACTGTCATAACACAAAGGCATCTTAGTGAACCCCATACCTGCGTGTCATACACATGACTTTCCTGTGGTCATGGAGCAGGGGCTTAAACCTGAAACATTTAATCTCTACAACTCTGAAGCTCTTGATCAAATTGAATCCACGGAGTTGAAACTCTAGTGCCAATCCCATGTCAGGCGCCAGGTGATGGAGTGAGAGTTTCAAGGGAGAACAAGAAAGTCAGGAACAACCGTGACTGCTACTGCGCAGCTTAACAATAAGGACATTGGGGGCTGGCTGACAAAGGCACTGTTCATCCTTAAGGAACTGACTGACTCCAGGTTTGAAGGGAAACTGGTTTCCCAGGGTGTGAGGGACTCCTGGCTTTCTGTCTTGCCCTTGAATGGCCAGAGTAGGGGAGCCAGGCAGGACCCCCAGAGTGTGGCCAGGGCCTCTCACAGACACAAAACCTTGCCACCCCCTGCCTCACTCACTCAGCCTCACCAAATCCACCGTTCTGTTTGCAAAGAGTGAAAAAGATTTTGACTTAATAAATATTCCTAATGCTATTACTGCTGATGTTCCCCATATACTGTCTGGCAAATACAAAACACATATTAACTGAATGAATTAAGAATATGCCATATTTCACATACAGCACAAGGAACTCTGCTCAATGCTATGTGGCAGCCTGGATGGGAGGGGAGTTTGGGGAAGAATGTGTGTGTGTGTTTGTGTGTGTGTGTGTGCTCAGTCGTGTCTGACTCTTTGTGACCCCATGGACTGTAGCCCACCAGGCCCCTCTGTCCATGGGATTTTCCAGTCAAGAATACTGGAGTAGGTTGCCATCTCCTTCTCCAGGGGATCTTCCCAACCCAGGGATTGAACCCCCATCTCTTGCATCTCCTGCATTGGCAGGTGGATTCTTTACCACTATGTCAGGGACTATGACTGAGTCCCTTTGGTCTTCACCTGAAGCTATCACAGCATTATTTATTGGCTATACCCCAATACAAAATAAAACATTTAAATTAATTAATTAATTTCTTAAAGAATATGGGATACTTCACAGTAAAAAAAGCAAATGCAGATGTGTGGGCTTGGAACCAGAAAATATGCTAACGGAAGGTTAGCATGAATTTGAAAGGTAGCGTTAACTCAAGACAGTAATTATATTTGATTAGCATTTTCTTTCCCTTTTTCTTACATAAGTCTTCAAGCAAAATTATAAGCAAAGTGGCGGAAGTCAAGGGATAACAAATCTAGAGAAAATGGGTTAGTGAATTCCTTAGTATCCTATGAAGCATCGTGCACTTTTAAGATCAATGAACTCACCGAACTTAATAAAACTTAGCAGTTCATGACTCCGAAGAGTTCAGACTCAGATCAAGCTTTGTATTTGGAGGCAGTGCTTGCCAGAAATGTTTCTCGTTTTGCAATCAATTTCATGATGATTTGGTTAGCACTCAGAGTCAGGAAACAAAAATCCCCTGAGTGGAGAAGCCATAATGGCTCCTGAATCTAATAATACCTTCTCTGCAGACTCCTTTGTCTTATAAGACCTCCTCCAGTTTCTAGCATTTTTAAAGCATGTGCCATTAAAATTAAAAACTTTTAGACTGCACCCAAAGAGTGATGTTTTAAAAGACTATCAAAGCCTAGTTCTACAAGCTACCAAAAAAAAAAACAGCGTTTGAATACTCTACCCTTGCTGTTGCTGCTAATTCGCTTCAGTTGTGTCCGACTCTGTGTGACCCCATAGACGGCAGCCCACCAGGCTCCCTCTTCCCTGGGATTCTCCAGGCAAGAACACTGGAGTGGGTTGCCATTTCCTTCTCCAGTTCATGAAAGTGAAAAGTGAAAGTGAAGTCGCTCAGTCATGTCCGACTCTTAGCGACCCCATGGACTGCAGCCCACCAGGCTCCTCCATCCATGGGATTTTCCAGGCAAGAGTTCTGGAGTGGGGTGTCATTGCCTTCTCCAAACCTACCCTTAGAAAGAGATAATTACAAGAATATTTTGGGTGACACAAGGTGAATCCTCTTTGACTGCATTTCTGACCTCCCCCCATTCCCCAGTTTAACAGGGTAGTTGAACAGCAGAGGGAGTAGGTAAAGAGATGCAAGTAAATAAAATTAGAACCAACATATAAATATTTTCAATAAAACAGCAAATTTTGAACCCAGCTTTGTTAGAAAAGTACAGTTTTGCTTTCTGATTTCAAAATCTATGCAGCATATTAAAAGGTCATAGGCTTCCCAGGCAGCCCAGTGGTGAAGAACGCACCTGCCAAAGCAAGAGACGAGGGTTCCATCTCTGGGTGGGGAAGATCCCCTGGAGGAGGAAATGGCAACCCATTCCAGTATTCTTGCCTGGAGAATCCCATGGACAGAGGATCCTGGCGGGCTACAGTCCGCTGGGTCACAAAGAGTTGAACATGACTTAACAGCTAAACGACAGCAATAACAGTATAAAAATTTGTACAAGTCTTTGATTCTGTTAGAGTACTTCCTATGATAATATCTCACTTGGTCATGATAACTTCCTTGTCTTCGTGCAGAATAACCCTGTCTGTATTTTATAATTAAAAGCAGGCTTTGAGGGGTTAAGTTGCATAACCACAATCATTTAATAAGAAGAGGTACTAGGAACAGGATTGTTCCTTTAAATCCCACCCTGTGATCTTTTCACCGACCCAGTTTGCACAGATACTGTAGTTTGAATGAAAGCAGAGATAAGTCACACAAGTAAAATTAAAATGTGAGCAGAATGTCAAGTGTTTGCTCTGACATTGAAGCATGAGCTGTGGCTTCGTTGTCCGCTATGCAAGAGGTGGTTAATCTATTTTATGAAATGGAGATAAATACAATGGAAATTATGTTGAAAAATTACACCGATGTTAATATGTTGAACTCCCCTTTAAAGGGGGTATATTCAGACAACTAAAGCAGAAGGAAGGTAGACTGATTAATTCCACAGTTGATTCAAAGAAAGATACTGAATAAGTGAAAACTGCACATATGTTAATTCTGGGAAAAATAATTGATATGAACAAGGTTACATAGCACTTTGAAAGAAATACAGTTATTTATAATTATAGAAATAGAGTGTGATTTCATTTAAAAAGGTTGTTACTTGCTTATACATTCAGTTCAGTTCAGTCATTCAGTTGTGTCCAACTCTTTGCGACCCAATGGACTGCAGCACATCAGGCTTCCCTGTCCATCACCAACTCCCGGAGCTGGCTCAAACTCATGTCCACCAAGTCGGTGATGCCATCCAACCATCTCATCCTCTGTTGTCCCCTTCTCCTCCTGCCTTTAATCTTTCCCATACATTTACATGGACCAAAAATCAGAACTATTTACAAAGGCATTGTAAGTAGTCTTATCTCTGTTTTCCACATTCAACCCCCATCTCGTATAAGTAAATTTTTTTCATTTCCTTTGTATTTTGAGGGTGTGCCTTTATACACGTGCAATTAAATTGCTTCCTCTACATTTTTACACAGAAAAATGCATTCATTGTTCTGCACCATGTGGTTTTCATGTAACAGTATATACTATAGATAGTGCTATGTCAATACATAGTTTTCTCATTCTCTTTAAAATAATCTAACTTTTTCAAAGCATTTCATTTCGTGGAACTATCAGCTTGTGTAACCAGTCCTTCTCAAACAGAAATTTGGATTGTTTTAATCTCCCGCTGTCACAATTTCTCCAAGTCAACAGTTGTTTTACATTTTTATAGACATTGCAAACAATTATGTATCAATTTTTTATCTGATGGTTAGTTTCTTTTGTGAAGAAAAGTATTACATTACTCATTCCAGTTTAAGTTCAAGAAAATTGCATATAAATGAATGTGTCTCGTTTGGGATGACAAGTACACACTGCTATATTTTAAATGGATAACCAACCAGGACCTAGTGTACAGCACAGGGAACTCTGCTCAATGTCACGTGGCAGTGTGGATGGGAGGGAAGTTGGGGGGAGAATGGATACGTGTATAGGTATGGCTGAGTCCCTTTGCTGTCCCCCTTAAACTATCACAACATCATTAATCAGCTATACTGCAATGCAAAATAAAAAGCTCAAAGTTCAATTAATTAATTAACATTTCTCTAATGGTTATTCGGTGGAAATTTGGCCTTTGAGAAGTTTATTGTACCCAAGTTTCAAAGGAGGCTCCTCAGAGACTCGGGCACTAGAGCTGTTATGAATCGCATTCAGCTCATGTTCTGAGAGTCAAATGACTGACACTTGTTTTAGGCACGCTTGCTGACGATTCTGCCTTTTCTTTTCTGGCAGAGACAGTAATATAAATTTAATTATGGAATAACATTAGTGTTTCTTCTTTTCTTTTTTTTTCTTCTTTTAAATATGTAAGCTTTCTCAAGTGAGAAGATAGAAGGTCCTATGTGGAATTAATTTCATATATGTAGCTTTTAGAATGAAGCAAAGGCATGAAATTGACTTCCAGTGTGCTATATAAAAGTATAATGGTATTAATACATAGATTATAGGGTGAGACTGAAATCTCCTATCTCTCTTCATTTCTCTGTCTAGAATTGTTGACAAACCAACTTTTTAAATTATCATACATATGCAAGTATCTAATGGACTGGAAGAAACACAAGCTGGAATCAAGATTGCCAGGAGAAATATCAATAACCTCAGATATGCAGATGACACCACCCTTATAGCAGAAAGTGAAGAGGAACTAAAAAGCCTCTTGATGAAAGTGAAAGTGGAGAGTGAAAAAGTTTGCTTAAAGCTTAACATTCAGAAAACGAAGATCATGGCATCTGGTCCCATCACTTCATGGCAAATAGATGGGGAAACAGTGGAAACAGTGTCAGACTTTGTTTTTTGGGGCTCCAAAATCACTGCAGATAGTGATTGCAGCCATGAAATTAGAAGATACTTACTCCTTGGAAGAAAAGTTATGACCAACCTAGATAGCATATTCAAAAGCAGAGACATTACTTTGCCGACTAAGGTCCGTCTCATCAAGGCTATGGTTTTTCCAGTGGTCATGTATGGATGTGAGAGTTGGACTGTGAAGAAGGCTGAGTGCCGAAAAATTGATGCTTTTGAACTGTGGTGTTGGAGAAGACTCTTGAGAGTCCCTTGGACTGCAAGGAGATCCAACCAGTCCATTCTGAAGGAGATCAGCCCTGGGATTTCTTTGGAAGGAATGATGCTAAAGCTGAAGCTCCAGTACTTTGGCCACCTCATGCGAAGAGTTGACTCATTGGAAAAGACTCTGACGCTGGGAGGGACTGGGGGCAGGAGGAGAAGGGGATGACAGAGGATGAGATGGCTGGATGGCATCACTGACTCGATGGACATGAGTCTGGGTGAACTCAGGGAGTTGGTGATGGACAGGGAGCCCTGGCGTGCTGCGATTCATGGGGTTGCAAAGAGTCGGACATGACTGTGACTGAACTGAACTAAACTGAATCACATTTTTAGGTTTATGAGACAAAAGTGAGTTGCTATATGCAAAGCGATGTCATTAATCTAAAAAAGACGGAAAAGGGAAGAAAGAGGGAAATAAAGAGAGAAGGAGGAAGGAAGAAAGAGAATATATTGATACATATAAAATTATGCTTACACCAAAAATATCACCATTTTTCAAAAAATATTAGAGCGTTGTTCCTTTTATACTTTCATTCAGAAACTTTCCTACACAAAGAAATCGTGAATTTTTAAAATTCAAATGTCCTTTCGGTATTTGGAAATAGTTTGACAGTGTCTTTATTTTGTACCTATCTGTTTGTGAATTTCGTTGCTGTTGTTTTTATTGGGCACACGGCATGTGGGAGCTTAGTTCCAGTTCCCCAACCAGGGATTGAACCCACGCACCTGCATTGGAAGTGCAGAGTCTTAACCACTGGTTTGCCCAGGAAGTCCCTGCACTTATTTATAATGAAAGGCTGACTACATCACTTTAGAGTCACTGCTCTTTTCTCTGAGCCCTTTGTGGATATTGCCGTATCACTACTGCTTTCTGGGCTCCAGTGTCTGTAAATCACATCAGCTGTTGGTCCAAGTATCACTGCTTTGCAGACATCTGTCTGCTTTCTGCCTGCTTTCTAAGATCTTTGTCTTTGCTCTTTCAGTTCTTTAACTACAATTATCAATTGCACAATTGATATAACAGCTATAATTACTCAGCAGGCTGCTTCCCCCCACTCCAAATCCTGCTGAGAATATTGTGTTCCTCTTGACTACGAGTCTGTATGTCTTTCAACAATTTTTTAACTTCTCAGCCATTCTTTCCTGAAATATTCCATCTTCCCTTTCTGTGTTCATTCCTTCTCAAACATAGAGTGTCTCTTAGACCCCCCATACTCCAAGTCTCTTAACCTCTCCAACACATTTTCCTCATCTCTTCATGCTATATTATAGGTACTTCCAAGTTACTTTTCTCATTTACTAATTTCCTGTAAGATATGTCCAATCTGCTCTTTGAGTGATCCACTGAGCATTTAATGTCAAGAATTACTTTTTTCTATTTTGCAAGCTTCTATTACATCATAGGGCTGCCCTGGTGGCTCAGGCAGTAAAGAATATGCCCACAGTGCAGAATACCCAGGTTCTATCCCTGGACTGGGAAGATCTCCTGGAGAAGGGAATGGCTACCCACTGCAGTATTCTTGCCTAGAGAATTCCATGGACAGAGGAACTTGGCAGGCTTAAGTCCATGGGGTCACAAAGAGTCAGACACAACAGAAGCAACTTAGCACACATGCTGTATAAACATTTTTCTTTCTGGATTTGCCTGGAAATTCTTGGCATTTTAGCTGCTCTCAACTCTGTTCCACTGCCAGTTGACTGTTGTTTGTAATTGCAGTTTCAAAATTAGCAGATAAAAAAAATTAGCAGGTAATACACCATTTTTTCAAGGTAACCAATAAACTGACAGGGATGTTAAATTCAAGTCTACTGCTGATTCCTGCAGGGCCATTCATCTTTGGCATTTAATACCACCTGCCTATGCAGGAAATTAAGTATTGTCCTTTCCTCGACTATAAATGTTTTCTTTTAATGGTGATATAAATCGAGTGATTGCAGAAAAATAATAAATTACATAGAAAAGAAAAATGGGCCTGAATGTGTAGCTTTTTGTGACTACCTGGCTTTTTTCAACCAAGTGTGATGAAGTGGAGGATTAATGTAATGAAGCAAAAATGTGATGCTTTTTATTAATATGCAATCAGTCTCGAGCTCTTGGGTTTCTGAGACATTTCTTTTTCTTTGATGGAAATAAGCAGATTATACAATGTATGACTTTCAATAGCCATTTTATTTTGCTTTCATTAATCTGGTTGGTGTCAAAGAAAAGTTGGAAAATGCTTTAGCTTTTGCTTTTCCTTGGCCTTTCATATTTCATGTAGAGGATTGCTGACACATTTTATAGTGATGAATATCGTGTCATGTGAATGCGGCTTCTGGACTGAAGCAACAGTGTAAACTCCTTGGGTTTTTGGACAATGCAAACATGAAGGGAGCTTGTTGACAAGCAAATACCGTGTTTGCTACTGTAGTGCTCTAATATACCGAGATAATCAGTTTCATTAAATGAGAATACAAGGGAACAAGGTCAGATTTAGTTAAAATTCCAATGTGAATTGTGAATTCCCTTTCCTGTGTGCCCCTCTCTTCATGATCACGGCTGCACAGACACCTGCTTCTTGCTGTCTCCCTGCCCCAGGTGGTTCATGGTGTCCTAAATTTGGTCTCTTTCTTCTACCCAATTTCCCTACTCTCTTCCTCAGTCTACCCATTTTGCTCTCCAAGCACTCAGTCAAGACTCATCTCAAAAGTAAGATGGTTCTCCAAACCTACAGGATATCATTCGATGGGCACCTGCTTTCCTTTATGTGTTTATTTTGGCTGCACAACGTGGCTTGCAGGACCTTATTTCCTCAACCAGGGATTGAACCTGGGGCCCCCTCAGTGAAAGCATGGAATCCTCACCACTGGATCACCAGGGAATTTGGCACCTGCTTCAAATCTTGACTTGTCATAATAAAGAGAACCTTATTGTTTGGACTCCATTCTTGTTAGTTTGTGTAGGTGTTTCAGACTTGAAGGATCCCCTGGGAAAATCCACAGACCTCTGAGATGGTAACAACAGCTAACATCATCACCAGCACTTTAAGCATGATCAGAGCTGAGCAAGGCTATGTAAGGGTGCACTGGAGAGATACTTGAGCAGAGAAGAGACTGGCACTGCAGCCACCCACTGGGTACCTCAAGCCCCTAATGTGTACATGGATATGTGACCCCTGGCAGGTACCCTAGACACCAAGTGGAATTGGAGACCGTCCACATGAAAGCACAGGTCCCTAAGCCAGGCTTAAACAGCTTCACTGTGTGCTGTGGGACTTTGTTCTTGAGGTTCTTTGATGACGAGCAAATCAGTCTCATAACAAATGACAGCTGATGTGTGAAAAAGTGAAAGTGCTAGTTGCTCAGTCAAGTCCAACCCTTTGTGACCCCATGGACGGTAGCCCACCTGGTTCCTCTGTCCATGGAATTCTCAAGGCAAGAATACTTGAGTGGGTAGCCATTCCCTTCTCCAGGGGATCTTCCTGACCAGGGATTGAACCCTCATCTCCTGCATTACAGATAGATTTTTAACCATCTGAGCCACCAGGAAAGCCCCAAAATCACTTCCAAAAAAGCCATCCGTCTTCCATGCACCTCTGCTCAGTGGATTTGCCCTGTCTCTGAGATCCCCAGCTTAGGTCCTTGCTCTCCACCTACTCACAAGTTTTCATACATGGACATGCTCTCTAGCGAATGGACGCAACTGTTAAATAAAACTTTTCCCATTTGAGCATGTGTGAGAAACAAGTACTTTATCCAAGTCTCTGTGCAGTGTGTGTTTTAAGTGCCTTACAGACATTTATAATACAGCAACTACAAAGCTTTGACACTTGAAAGCACCCAGACCTCCCCTAGTTGAGTTAACAATAACTAAGACTTTGACCTCCCTTTGAGATAATGAGGTCTGATTGTCTAGGACACCTTAGGAACAGAGTTATTCCTCACTGTAGGGGCAGTGTTCCTGTGAAAGAGACAGGGAGTTTCTTTGTCTTATGAACTTGCTCATGATTTCTATGAGTCTCCCAGTTAAACAAAACTAACACAATAGAAAGCTGTCCCCCTCCTGCCTTCTAAGGTGGGGAGAGCATCTTTCCAGCAGTACTGCCATTTCTCACTTGACACATACAGATGGCCCCACAACATTCCTGTGCCAGCTGATTCCAACAGCTGACACGTACACACCCATAATTCATGTTGTAATATAAAATATGTTTAAAGCACAAGGTACTTTGTTTCCACGTACATGTAAGATCTCTAACAGCACATGCAAGACCATGAGTCTGTTTCCATCTTCCCATCTATCCCCTCCAACCCTCTGCCACGTGCTGCCCATTCAGTGTTCCACCAGTTAACAGACCCAGGGCAGATGTCACACAGGCAGCTGCTGCCCAGGCAACGTGTGCATGACAACCATGGTGCCAGAGCAGAGGAGCACTGGTTCCAGGTGTACACAGTCTGCCAGGAAACCAGATGGGGCGGCAGGCAGATACTGACTCCTGTGTGCAGGGCAACTGAGATGCATCTCAGGTTGGTGGAAAACCATGAATAGCTCATTATTGCCCATCGGCCACAGGATAATAAACGTGTCTTGGAAAACAGGGAACATGGCATAAGAGAGATGTCTTCAAATTGTCGCTGCTTGTATTTCTAAAATTCCTTCCTTTCTAAGATTTGAGGGTCCACCCAGCACCTGAAAACCCTCCATCCTGCTCCTGGAGCTCATAGCTCAAGGCAGATAGTTGCCAGCACCATTGATTCACATGCAGCAGCAGCAGCTAAGTCGCTTCAGTCTTGTCCGACCCTGTGCAACCCCGTAGATGGCAGCCCACCAGGCTCCCCCATCCCTGGGATTCTCCAGGCAGGAACACTGGAGTGGGTTGTCATTTCGTTCTCCAATGCATGAACGTGAAAAGTGAAGGTGAAGTCGCTCAGTTATGACCGACTCTTAGCGACCCCATGGACTGCAGCCCACCAGGCTCCTCCGTCCATGGGATTCTCCAGGCAAGAGTACTGGAGTGGGGTGCCATGAGTCATTATTTATTCACAAGGTTGTTCATCCCAGGCATTCACCTACTATGTGCCAGATGCGATGCTGCCTCCTGGCAAAAGATCAGCACATCGTGGGGAAATAACCACGTGAACTGACAAAGAGGTGAGGGTGGTGCCTTCATGGGGAAATAACCACATTAAGTGATGAAGGCAGTGACTCCAAATGCAGGTGTGTCCCAGGCTCCTCAGGCCCATTGTGTCAGGTGGGGGTTCAGAGGAGATGTGCTGGTAGTCAGGCTGCATCTGGAAGGGCAAGGGGAGCTCTGCCCAGTAGAGATTCAGAGGAAAGAGCTCAGGGATACCAAGCACAGGGCAAGGTCTGGGAATGAGTGAAGCTGGAGAGCAGAGTCTTACTGTGTGAAGAGGGCAGAGGGGCAGGTGCTAAGAAAAGGGGGGAGGATGGCTGTTAGTACAGGCTGCATGGGATCCAGGTCCTCACAGCACCACTAAGGCCCTGCAGCTTGTTCCTCCTAAACGAGGTCATCAGAGCCCCTGTGATCACCAGGACTGGGGCACTGTTTGAGCTGCACAGTTCAATAAATGTTAGCTCTCCCCGGATGTGAGTGCTCCCCAGGGTGTGTCTTCTGGGCGGTCTTCCTCACTAGGCTGTCTGTTTGGTTTGAGTTTTGTTCTAGGTGATGTGGAGCCCATTCAAACAAAAGTGGAGTTTATTAGGGAAAGGTCAGCAAGTAATGCTGAGCCCCCGAGGGGTGGGTTCTAGGGTGATGCCTACGCTGACATCTTGGTCAGAAATCAAGGCTGCCCTGTCTGCTCATGGGACCAGAGGACCAGACATCGGCCGTTTTCTCGGGGATTCTCCCGTATATTCTCCCTGTGAACCTGACTCTCTGGCCCCTCACATCCACCCTCCATAAAACCAGCCTGTTCTCCAGAATGAGAACCTGAACAAAACAAGCCACTGCTTCATACCCTCCGGTCGCCTCTTGCTGCCTACACTCTATATTTCTTCCATCAAATCTCTTGCACACAACTTCTGTATCTTTCCTCTACCATTTTCACTGGATGTGGAGGGTTTTGTTTATGGATCTGTCTTCCTCACTTTTCTGTTTAAAGGCAAGAATTAGACCCTACACCTTTGTATTCTTATAGACCAGTTCAGTGAATGGAACAGATAGCTTTTAAATAACATCTGATTACTTAAAAGTAAATAACCCATCCTATACATTTGTGGCTGGCATAAGCATGGACATATTTATGTTTAAGGATGAGAAACAGAATATTTCCTGGCATGTCAGTAAACAAAGGCTGTCACCATCATCTCATCAGCGATTGCAGCCACCTTGGGTGATTGCAGTCACCTCGGAAGGTGAGCCCCTGAGCCCTGAGGGAACTCAGGAAGGAACGACTATTTGCCCTCTAGCAGCCATCAGACTGCAGCTACCCCCCAGGGTGAGCTCCAAGGGGGATCAGGAGGTGATCCCCAGATAGCTGAGGTGCTTAGGAAAGGAATGATTTCAATGACTGTAGACTCTTGCATCTTCCCATACACAGAACTGCTAACTTTCTTAACTTGAGATATCTGGTTTTATTTAATCAACAATAATCTTTTGAGTAGACACGTTTGGATGTGAGTTCAGTTCTGTTCAGTCACTCAGTCGTGTCCGACTCCTTGCGACCCCATGAACTGCAGCACACCAGGCCTCCCTGTCCATTACCAACTCCCGGAGCTTACTCAAACTCATGTCCATTGACTTGGTGATGCCATCCAACCATCTCATCCTCTGTCATTTCCTTCTCCTCTTGCGTTCAATCTTTCCCAGCCTAAATCAGGGTCTTTTCAAATGAGTCAGCTCTGCATCAGGTGGCCAAAGTATTGGAGTTTCAGCTTCAACATCAGTCTTTCTAATGAACATTCAGGACTGATTTCCTTTAGGACAGACTGGTTGGATCTCCTTGCAGTCCAAGTGACTCTCAACAGTCTTCTCCAATACCACAGTTCAAAAGCTTCAATTCTTTGGGGCTCAGTTTTCTTTAAAGTCCAACTCTCACATCCACACATGACTACTGGAAAAACCATAGCTTTGACTAGATGGACCTTTGTTGACAAAGTAATGGATGTGAGAGTTGGACCGTAAAGAAGGCTGAGCACCAAAGAATTGATGCTTTTGAACTGTGGTGTTGGAGAAGACTCTTGAAGAGTCCCTTGGACTGCAAAGAGATCAAACCAGTCAATCCTAAAGAAAATCAATCCTGAATATTCATTGGAAGGACCAATGCTGAAGCTGAAGCTGAAGCTGAAGCTCCAATACTTTGGCCATCTGATGTGAGGAACGGACTCATTGGAAAAGACCCTGATGCTGGGAAAGATTGAAGGCAGGAGGAGAAAGGGACAACAGAGGACGAGATGGTTGGATGGCATCACCGATTCAACAGACATGAGTTTGAGCAAACTCCAGGAGGTAGCGAAGGACAGGGAAGCCTGGCATGCTGCAGTCTATGGGGTCCCAAAGAGTCGGACGTGACTGAGCAACTGAACAACAACAATCTTTTGACTTCGGAATACCTGCCCTTTTTTAAAAAACTGCTACATATCCTGGCTCCCCTCTGGCCTCCTTGGAGCAGTTCTCTCAGGGTTACTTGAGGGCTCTTCAGCCCCCCTGAACCTTTTCTGAGTTCCACAGGGCAGGTTCCAACAGATGCTAATTAGGGAAAGGAGGGGGTGCAGAGACAAGGGAAGGAGCTGCCAAGAAACAGTAGCGCAGCCCTGAGGCAGGTCCTGGATCCCCCTCAAGGGAGGCATGAAACAATGTCTTTGAGCTGTTTTGCAGATACCAAAACCTCACTGTGTGGGAGAAGCTAACCATGTGCTGCCTACAAGCACGGAGACCCTTGACTGGTTGGAAACCAGAAGGTGTATGCAAAAGACTGTAATTAATGGACAGAGGTTTAAAATCTGTGACTATAAAGAGTTTCCAAAAAAAGATAGATTCTTATTTGTTATTTCAACATGTTATTCTAGCCCGAGTATGCTGGTCTTAGGAAACGCAGGATGAAACAAATGTGCAGTGCAGATCAGAGTCTAGAACTGGATACAAAGCTAACACGAGTGATCCTAGAGATGCAAACATGCGGCTGTGAGTACAAATCTCAATTCCATACCTGAAATCAGATCAGCTAGGGAAGACACCTGACTCTAGGACACAAGACCCTTGTCCAGGCAAAGAGAGGTCAGGGACGAGGTGAAGACCCCAGCAGCACACAGTAGAGCAGCAGAGATTAAAGAGCAATGCAACACAAGCACTTAGAAATCAGGCATAAAGTAACATGCATGTAAGGGTTTTATGTCAATTGGAGGGTTGGCAAGAAGGAAGTAAGCAACCTTGAAAACTAGGAGCAAGAGTTGGAACTCCTTTTACTGGAATGTCTTTGACTGGGCACTTGGGGTCCAAAAAAGGAATTTAGTCTAAGGACTAGAGAACAATGTGGGGAAACAATTCAGGAAGGTGGCTACTGGATCAGATCATTCTTAATAGTGAACCAGTAATAATTTTTGTGTTTTCTGTAGCATCCTCTAGACTATGGGAAACATTGTTTTTATAAGGAGAGCCAGAATTGACTCACACAAGTGATAATTGAGAGAACCCAACTGAGAGATTAAAAATCTGCCAAACACCAATAATACAAAGAAAGAATGTGACTCAGACAGTTTCTGAGAATAACAACCAAGTCTTCAAGGATCAACTAATCCCACTGCTACTTTCATATTGGGTAGTTCCAGGTAATATTTCAGCATGCAGAACAACAGCCAGCAACCTAGGACCACCTGGTACCCCAGAGATGCTAAAAGCAACAACTTCTTCTACTTGGAATTCAGCTTCTTTGGAAAAGCTATTATCTGGTCACGCAACGACTGCAAAAGAGCCGCAATACTGTCAAACTTATGGGGTGAAACGGAATAACAACACAGCCCTCAAATAATGGGGATATTTAATCTTTGCCATCCTAAGGTAATGGGCTTCCCTGGTGGCTCAGGGATAAAGAAGTCACCTACCAATGCAGGAGATACAGGTTTGATCCCTCAGTCAAGAAGATCTCCTGGAGAAGGAAATGGCAACCCACTCCAGTATTCTTGCCTGGAGAATTCCATGGACAGAGAAGCCTGGGGGGCTGCAGTCCATGGGGTCACTAAGAGTCAGACACAACTTAATGATTGTTGCAGAAACCAGTACTCGAGAAACCAAGCACCATACCCAGAGAGTTGGAGAACTCAGGTTTATTATGCCAGTAGGCACAGAGGAGTTAACACTCTAAGCTCTGAGCCCCAAACAAAGGGGTTACAGAGTTTTTAATACATGGACAGGCATGACTGAGCAGGTTTGCAGGGGCTGGGAGATTGCAAAGAGCAGGACAAGGGTAAGTGAGATAAGTTCCAGTTCCTAGTATTGTGAGCCCCCACTTTTTGAGACTATATGACCTACATGATCCAGACTTTACAAGGAGCAAGCTGAGCTACAGAGGCAGAAGGAGCAGGTTATGTAAAATTTTAACTTTTCCACTTCAAGATAAACAACAACAATCCTAAACTAAATGTGTTCCAGATGCTTCAGTTGTTTCTCAAACGACATGGTTTAAGCACTCTTAATCATCTTTAAATGTTTCCATTAAGATATGATTCACATACCAGCTAACTCATCCTTTTAAAGTGTACAGTTCAGTGGCTTTTAGTTTATTCACAGAATTGCACAGCCATCACCACAGTCAATTTTAGAACATTTTTATCACCCTCAAAAGTCTTTCCTTATTTCCTCTCTAACACCTCTGTCCCCTGTAACCACTAACCTATCTCTGTGAATTTTTCCCTGGAGATTTCATGTAAGTGAGATTATACAATGTGTGGTCTTTTTTTTTAATATAAATTTATTTATTTTAATTGGAGGTTAATTACTTTACAATATTGTATTGGTTTTGCCATACATCAACATGAACCCGCCACAGGTATACATGTGTTCCCCATCCTGAACCCCCCTCCCTCCTCCCTCCCCGTACCATCCCTCTGGGTCATCCCAGTGCACCAGCCCCAAGGATCCAGTATCATGCATCAAACCTGGACTGGCGATTCGTTTTATATATGATATTACACATGTTTCAATGCCTTTCTCCCAAATCATCCCACCCTCACCCTCTCCCACAGAGTCCTAAAGACTGTTCTATACATCTGTGTCTCTTTTGCTGTCTCGCATACAGGGTTATCGTTACCATCTTTCTAAACTCCATATATGTGAGCCAGTATACTGTATTGGTGTTTTTCTTTCTGGCTTACTTCCCTCTGGATAATAGGCTCCAGTTTCATCCACCTCATTAGAATTGAAATGTGTGGTCTTTAGTGACTAACTTCTTTCACTTAGTTATCAAAGTCTATCCATATTGTAGGATGCATTAGTACTTTGTTTCTTTTTATTGTGGAATAATGTCATTCAATGTTATAATAAGAGCAATATTCCATTGCTTGTACATACATATTTTGCTTGTCCATTCATCAGTTGGGTTTGGACTGTTTCCACATTTTGGCTATTATGAATAATGCTGCTATCAGCATTCGTGTACAAAGTCTCAGTGTGGACATATATTTTTGATTCTCTTGGGTATATACCTAGAAGTGGAGGTTATGTGTTGTATGGTAATGCTATATTTAACTTTTGAGGAATTGTCAAGCTCTTTTCCACAATAGCTGTACCTTTTTACACTCCCACTAACAATATGCAAGAATTTCAATTTCTCTACATCTTCACCAACATGTTTTCATTCTAATCATCTTAGTGGCTGATTCCAGCCATCAAAGTGAGTGTGAAATAATACCTTGTGGCTTCAAGTCTTATTCCCCTAGTAACTAATGAGACTGAAAATCTTTTTATGTGCTAATTGGCAATTTGTATATCTTCTTTGGAAAAGTATTCACATTTTCCCCTATTTTTTAGCTCATTTGTTTGACTTTTTTATTGGTAAACATTTTTTAAAATTCTAGTTATTTAAGTCCACTGTAATTTGTCTAAATCTTACTTGCTTACATTGTGACTCAGACAGTAAAGAATCTTCCTGCACTGCAAGAGACCTGAGTTCAATCCCTGGGCCGGGAAGACTCCTAGGAGAAGGGAATGGCAACCCACTCCAGTGTTCTTGCCTGGAGAATCCCATGGACAGAGGAGCCTGGTGGCTACAGTCCATGGGGTCGCAGAGTCAGACACGGCTGAGTGACCAACACACTTGCATCTAATTATGGAAAACACAGAAATTCCTTGTACCTTTGTTTCTCCACCCATCAAAAGGAGTAATATTACCATCAGAATGAGGTGACAACACAGAACCTGTGTGAGGGTTCTTTATCACAGTGACTGAGCCGTGATAGGAGCTCAGGAAATGAGACACATCTAAAAGAACTTGTTGGTGGCTGAAAGTAACCATGGTGCAATTAGGACTCTGTATTTGGGGGTTTGAGATAGCATTTACAGAAATCAAAGATAACATAATTGTGCTGTAAGTCTTATCAAAATGAGTCATGAAATTTTAAAAAATCAGAGTAGTATTAAAAATCCCCAGAAGACATGTCAGGTTGTGATATAATTACACAAGTATGATAATGAGTGACTAGATAGAAAGGTTTTCAACAGGAAAGAGATCACAAGACAAGAATGTTTAAAAAGTATAAAGAATAACCATTTGATATGCATGATTGTATGATTTTTACATCCGTTGTATATGGTTTTTGAGATCAACAACAATGCCTGGGGAAAAAAAACATTCTACTTCATCAGAATTAAACTATTTTCTCCATTGAGAAATCAAATATTCTTGAAGATTTTATTTACTTCCTGGAGAAGCAGGAAAGGATTTTGGAACCAAAACCTCCATCTGTGGTCAAGGGATTAAACCAATTCTGCAAACACACATATACCAGTTGTGGATTTTGTAACAATGATCAAGCACATACCAGGCAGACAACACTGTGCTAGTTACTCATAGATGGATTGCTGACAGCTCCTGTTCTAGTTTTCCTTTCAACTGCCATGTTGCTGAACAACTTGGAAGATTTCATAATTGATTGGTATTTCAAGAAAGTTCCCAGAGAAGATAAAACTACAAGTGCCTTTTCCAAGTTCTCTTGGACCAGGTCACATCAATTAGTGAATTAACTTCTGTTTAAGACACAAAAACAACCAAATTTAATTGGTACAGGAAGCACCTCAAAAAGAGCTGATGGCAGCATTTGCTAAAAGAGTGGGCTTCCCTGGTGGTCCAGTGGTTAGGAATCTGCCTCCCAATGCAGGGCTCACAGATTTGACCCCTAGTCTGGGAAGATCCCTGGTCCAGGAATCCCACTTAGATGCCGTGGGGCAACTGAGCCCGTTGTACTTCCCCAGGTGTTGCTAGAACCCACCTGCCAATGCAGGAGACTTGGATTCGATCCCTGCATCGGGAAGATCCCCTGAAAGAGTGCACGGCAATCCACTCCAGTATTCTTGCCTGCAGAATTCCATGGACAGAGGAGCCTGGCGGGCTACAGTATATAAGGTTGCAAAGAGTCGAACACGACTGAAGTAACTTAGCACACCTGAGCCCTTGCACCAAAACTGCAGAGCCCACATGCTGCAACAACTGAGCCGGGCACCCTAGAGCCTGTGCTCTGCAGTAAGAGAAACCACTGCAGGGAGAAGCCTGTGCACACTGCAACTAGAGAGAAGCTCTGCTTGCCGCAACTAGAGAGAAAGCCTGCATTGAGCAACAAAGCCCCAGTGCAGCCAAAAATCAATACGTCGGTAAAAGAAAAACAAGCAAACATTATTGGACTTTCACACAAATTATAAGGATCACCTTATTGCCAGGTCATTATATTTTAACCTCTTAGCCTTTCATGTAAAATTAATAAAAAGAATCAGTTTACAATTTATAAGACTATCCAAATATAAGGCAGGAAATAAAACCAACTTCAGTTCGGAGCATGGCGGTGACATAATTTTTCTCTGCTTTCCTCCCCACAGAAAGGAATCAAGAGAGCGCATCTTCCACACAGGCTCTGCCTATCTTCCTTCTGAAGAGCCTCACCAGGACAGGATTCTAATGCAGATCAAACTCGGCCTCTCCATATTAAGTGCAAGCAGTAGAGATAAGGTGTGGCTTAATCAACCCCCAGACTGGATGCAAATTATGTTCTTCCTCTCCTGCACCAACGTTATAAAAAGAAAATGCTGCTACTTATTTAACCTCAGACCATCTCTATCGCTGAAAGGAAGAAAACATAATAATGCTCATTTTCCAGGTTAAAAACGAGGTACAAGACAAATTAAATGTCTGACCTTGTGTCAAAAAGCGAATCCAAGCAGCAAATCTATTAGAAATTCTTAAGTGCAAGCCAGGATTTTTTTCATTTCATCAAGCTCTGTGTTCTAAAATGTCTGATCTGAAGCCAATTTCTTCTAAATGGTTGGAAAAAGGAGAACAAAAGGCTAGGTTTTGTTGTTTTCACCCTGCCATCTCCTGACTTTAGATGGGGAAACAATGGAAACAGTGACAGACTTTATTCTGGGGGGCTCCAAAATCACTCCAGATGGTGATGGTAGCCATGAAATTAAAAGATGCTTTCTGCTTGGAAGAAAAGCTATGACCAACCTAGACAGCATATTAAAAAGCAGAGACATTACTTTGCCAACAAAGGTCCATCTAGTCAAAACTATGGTTTTTCCAGTAGTCATGTATGGATGTGAGAGTTGGACTATAAAGAAAGTTGAGTGCCGAAGAATTGATGCTTTTGAACTGTGGTGTTGGAGAAGACTCTTGAGAGTCACTTGGACTGCAAGGACCAGTCAAACCTAAAGGAAATCAGTCCTGAATGTTCATTGGAAGAACTGATGCTGAAGCTGAAACTCCAATCCTTTGGCCACCTGATGCAAAGAACTGACTCAGAAAAGACCCTGATGCTGGGAAAGATTGAAGGCAGAAGAAGGGAATGACAGAGGTTGAGATGGTTGGATGGCATCACCGACTCAATGGACATGAGTTTGAGCAAGCTCCGGGAGTTGGTGATGGACAGGGAAGCCAGGCATGGTGCAGTCCATGGAGTCGCAAAGAGCTGGACACAACTGAGTTGACTGAACTGACTAAACTGAACCAACCTTGGTTGTAATTATTACTATCAATCATGCCCTTTTCTGAATGACCATGCACCATTTATTCTTCTCTTAAGATGTTAGTCATTTTTCACCTCCTGTGTTAAAACAATCACTGTTTGTTATGCAGAATAGATTCTCTGAATGATAAGACATTTATACCCATATACCTCTGAAGTATACCTATATCGAAAATAATGGAAATATTACCAAAGGATTGAATAATAAATGAGACCCTCATTCTCACCACTAATGAGAACAATGACCATGCCAGCATGACTGTGCTTCAGACAAATCAGGGGCACCAAGGACACAGACCCAGATGGACAGCAGGTCACTCACAAGACTCTTTTTCAAGAATATGGATGTAACTTAGCTCTTCTGTTGTCCCCTATATGGAAACAGTACCTCCCCCTACCAGCCCTTAATAATCAGCGGGAGTTAATGCCCACAGCATGGGAAAAAATAGAATGAATTGTAGGTGAAAGCTCCATTTCAAACAGTTTTTAAAGAGGCAACTTGCTTGTTCATAGCCATTAGTGACTGGGTGTAAGTCAGAATGTGCTTGAATGTCCACAGATATGCTTCAGTATTCAAGATATTTTACATCAGAAATTTCATGTCAGCCCACACTTTTGTGAAATGATGTGTATGGGGACTTCCCTGGTGGTCCAAGGGTTAAGAATTCACCTTCCAATGCAGGGGGTATGGGTTCCATCCCTGGTTGGAGAACTAAAACCCACATGCTTCGTTGTCTAAAGCAAAGGCAGCATTACAATAAATTCAATAAAGACTTTTTTAAAATGGTCCACATTAAAAAAAAATCTTTAAAAAGTAATATATATTACTGTGTTCTCATATTTATTTAAAAATGAATAACATTAGCAATGGGAAAGTAAATAGGAGCTTCAGTGTTCTATTCATTGTTCTTCTTTAATGTGGGCATTTGGGGTGTGTGTGTATGACTGCATTGTGTGTGTGCGCATTGGCCTCTGTGTGCACACACAACATAACTCCCACCAGGCATTGTGGTTCCAGGGACAAAAAAGAATTTATATTAATATACTCATTCTATAAAGCTCTTTATAGTTAAGTGGCATGCACTTTCCAGACAGCTGACCTGGGTCAAATTACAATTTGGGACCACTGAAAATCATGAAACTAATGGACCCGGGGTTCACAGTCCTTGACATCAGCTGAGAACACCATATCTCCTATGAGCAATGCTAGTCGGCCAGGCAGCTACGGCCACTCTAGGCAACCTTGGTCTATCTTACTTTCCATCTTCCATTTAATTCAGTTGCACACATTTTTAAAAGTTTAATCATCTTCCATTTAGAAAAGAGCCCTGTTAGTACCTGCAATCATTCCTTTCAATTATCATGCTTGGCCTTCAGAAGGAGGACATTTCAATTTCACGATCAACACAGGATGCAATTTTACACTTTAAAATAATGGCAAGAGCTTTCTGTAATAGACATTGAGACAGCATTCCAGCTGCAGATGACCCATCACTTTACTGGCTGGAAAGAAATAGAGCTTTTGAGATGCACTCTAGAATTTCTAGGAAATTTTGGAATTGGATTTTGCAGACTAATACTTTTAAATAATTATTACGTTTGGCCTGACAGGTACATCAATTAGTGCATTGACCCATTACAAATAAATGCTGTTGACACAAATAATTGAAACAGAAATCAGTACTGTTCACCTGGTCATCACTCTTTCTCCTTCCTAAAGATTTAATGAAATGCATCCTTTTTGTTCTCTATTGTTGATGAAGCAAAGATCCCGAAGTTGAATTGGTATCTAGCTTTAACAATAAAATAGATATGAGGTGTCTTGAAATTAAAATGTATGCTTTAAAACTGCAATTTAGGACTCTGAGGGCTCAAGTCTTTTTAAAAATGTTTGGGATTTTCCTGGCGTTCCAGTGGTTAAGACTTTGCCTTCCAATCCAAAGGGTGCGGGTTCAACCCCTGGTTGGGGGCTAAGATCCCACATGCCTCATGGCCAAAAAAGCAGAACAAAAACCACAGAAGCAACGTTGTAACAAATTCAATAAAGATTTAAAATGTAGCTCTTTATTCCTAAAAGTTGCTCTTAAAGTATGACTCTCTTTGCTCTGAGGAGGACCCAAAAGGCTTTGCCCTTCAGCCATGGATGCCACCACAGCAGCAACGTCTCAAGTTTTAAAGATGTGTTGACAATGAGACATCACCTCACACCTGTCTGAACAGCCATGACTCAAAAGAAAAGAGACAACCAGTGCTGATGAGGATGTGGAGTAGAGGGACCCCTCCTACCCTGTTGGTGGGAATGTAAATTGGTCAGGCACTATGGAAAACAGTATGGAAGTTCCTCAAAAAAACTAAAAATAGAGACCATAGAACCCAATGATTCCCCTTCTAGGCATTTATCTGAAGGAAACCAAATCACTGCCTTCAAAAGATATCTGCACCTCCATCCATGTTCATTGCAGTATGATTCACAGTAACCAAGACACGGAGACAACCTCGGTGTCCTACAGTGAATGAATGGATAAAAATATGTGATCTGTATACACACTGGGATATTATTTAGCTGTAAAAAAGAAGGAAATTTGGCCGTTTAAGACAACAGGGATAGACCTTGAGGGCATCATGCTAAGTGAGATAAGTCTGGCAGAGGAAGACAAATACTTCACAATCTCACTTATATGTGGAACCTGAAAGAAACAGATTTATAGATACAGAGAACAGGGTGGTGGCTGCCAGAGGTGGGGGGTGGGCAAAAGGGAGCCAGTGTGAGGAACTCCGCCCATGGCAAAGGTCATGAGGAAGAAGGCTTGGCATGCGCAAAAGCGTGATCAAGCCTCAGGAAACCCCCTGTTCCGAGCATCTACCCCCAAAACCAGAGTCTGTTTTATGCTCTCACGTACACCTCTGACTTTACGGGGGGCTCTCCCCCATCACCATTTCTCTCAGAGAAGGAGTAAACGTGCAGCTCCAAGTCAATAAAAATTCCTGGGCGTGACAAGAGTGTTTCAACTTACGAACTCCTCTGAAGGTTATCTAGCCTGCCTGAGAGGCGCGAGATGTTTTTAGACTTACTAAAGGCAGATTCTTCTGGGAAGTTAGAAATTATTAGTATAGTGGGTTGGTTAGGAATTATTTTGGTGAAGGGTTTTTCATTTGTTGTGCCAATAATTGCTGCTAATTCCCTGCCTTGGGTGTGACAAGGGTGTCTCAAGTCAAACTTCTCTGCTGGCAAACTAGCTTGTGTGACAGGATTATCCATACTCCTGCCACTATGAACATGATTGTTTACTACCTCTCAACCGTAAACAGCACAGAGAGTTTGGAGTATTTTGAAAGTCTTAATTAGCATAGGGCTTTTCTCATTGTTGAGTCAATGATTGCCTCCAGGCCTCCATATCCTTAGGCACCTGGGAATATATTAATCAATGTATTTGGAATATAGAAAAGGAAATATAGTAGTTTTTAAGGTGAGCAATACTAGACTTTTTGAGTTAATGAATTTTCTCTTTTGTAATAGATCACTGTACTTTGTTATAAATCACTGTGTCTTTGCTATGTAAAAATGTAACTTTATCACTATCTTAAGACTAAATAGATCTTAAGGGGAACATTGGTGAAGGGTTTTCATTTGTTGGGCTTATGTTTGCTGCTAAATCTCCATACTCCCTGCTCTTATAATGAATATAACTAACATATAAGAGAAATAAGTATTAACCTTTAGGATTAATCATGTTAATCTTGGGTTAAATAACTTCCTTTCTTGATTGTAACTCACTACACCCTCACCCTATAGGAATGCAACTTTATTTGGAGGGTGGTGCCTGGTTTGAGAAAAAATACCCTTGGAAAAAATAAGTTTTTCGGTTATCAGAAAGAAAGGGTCGTAAAATGTCAGCAGGCTTCATGGCCAGAAGATGATGTAAAACCCCTAAGACCTTTTTTTATGTAAAGCACCTGATTTTGATAAAGGTCAGGACTGCTGACCCCCGCGTGACTCTGTATTCATCCCTATGTGTGACAAAAGGTATATAAGCAAACCTAAAAATAAAAAATTCAGATCAGTTTCTGGAAAGACTGATTCCCCCATGTCTTTTTTCTTGCTCCCTGTTTTTCTGGCTGAATTCCCATCTGGAGCGTGGGTGCCTGCCACATCTACTTACTTGTCCCAGCTTTCAAGCCCAAGGAGGGGCACCTTCCGATATTCAAGTGGCGCCAGTGGCCCAACGTAGATGGTGCAAATTCCTTGTCTTGGAATTTTATTGGTATCCCACATAAACCAAGTTATTCAGCCTCTTTTTCTCTCCTACTATTTTCTGGCCAAATTCCCATCTGGTGCATGGGTACTCACCACGCCTGCTAATTTTGCCTGGGCTTCTAACATCGGACCCGGGGCGGGGGGGGGGGGGGGGGGGGGGCGCCTCAGTGCCTCCTCTCCTTCAGGAGAACGGGAAAATGCCTGCGGCCTACGTAGGTGGTGATTGGTATTCCATGTAAACCAAGTTATTCAGCCTCTTTTTCTCCACTAATTTTCTAATCCCTCTCTATCTGTAATTAAATAAGTTTTTTCCTAGAATGCCGACTCCGTCCCCACCTTTGAATTACCCTGGATCCACCAAGGCTGGACCCCGGCAAAACTGGATGAAGGTAGTCAAAATCTTCAAACTTCCTGTTACTTGTCAATTATATCTCAATTTTTTCAAAATGTGTTGAGCAGTCCCTCTCTGTAGGAAAGAGTCTTTCATCTCTGTGAAGAGGGCAGTGTTCCCTTCATGGTGCTGACATTTCTCCTTCATGCTCCAGTCTGTGTCCCCAGTACTTCCTACAGTTCTGTTCATCATGTTTAGCTGAAGGATAATGCTTTACAGTGTTATGCAGATGAGTGGATAAAGAAGGTGTGGCACATAGACACAATGGAATATTACTTGGCCATTAAAAGGAACTCATGTGAGTCAGTTCTACTAAGGCAGATGAAACTAGCACCTGTTATACAGAGTGAAGTAAGTCAGAAAGGGAAAAACAAATATTGTATATTAACGCACCTATATGGAATCTGGAAAAATGGTGCTGATGAACCTATTTGCAGGGCAGGAATGGAGACACCTATCACAGCATGTTTTAAACACAAATTTCCAATCTGATGGAGTCATGAGATGATTGATTACAGAGTCTCACTTCCTGTTTAATCCAAACAGCTGGGTTTTAAGGGACCACAGACCTCACTGTGGCTGTTCATTTCCAAGCTGCTAATGTCAATAACAGAAGCAGACAAATCTAGGTCAAAAGCATCTAGAAGCACCGTGGGAAACACCCACATGTGCACAGAACCACGCAGACAGAGGCACAAGGTCTCAAACCAAAAAGCCAGGACCTACTCGGAGGCCGTGAGTCTTGGGAAGGAAGCTCTTTCCCACCAGTTGCCCTGTAAACATAGGCTCGAGGCAGAGAAAAGATCTGCTAATTTCTAACAGACAAGCTTCCAGTGCTTGGTTCACAGAGTACACGTGGCGGATGCCAAACTGTGAACCAAGAGATTTCAGGACACAGTGAGCAGCACTGATGAGCCAGATGGCTTGAAATCTGGAGGAAAGTCACCTCCCTAAGACAAAGCACTTTTGCAAATGATTTTGGCAATGATTTACAACGAAGTTCATCAATCACCTGCAGATAAAGGCCACAGTGGAGAGTCTCACCTGCAGTGTCACAGGGTGAGTCAGAGCAGAAAACCTAAACTCCAAGTGCAATCAGCGTCAAAACATGTTCCAGCCCATGGGAGGAAACTTCCTCCCCCTTGAGAGAATCAGAAGCCGACTTTCCAGGTTAAGCACTGACAGGAGGGCTCTCATTTATTTGTAGACAGACACCTATATGTTCTCTTATAGATACATATATGCATAGGCCACTCACTCATACATATGTTTAGACATTAACTGAGCAAATGTATATTAAGTGACTAAAATGGACCAATTACTGTTTTCACTCCCAGAACTATAGAAAATCATAAAATAAAGTTCCTACCCCACAGAACTGATGTTCTTATGAAAAGAGACAGTGACTAAACTGCATAAGCACATCACCCATCAGGTGGTGGTAAGTTCAAGCAAACTGAGTGCTAGGTGAGGGTGGGCTGCTGTTTTATGGAGGATAGCAGAGGAAGGCCTCCACGAGAGGGCAGTGAAGCAGAGATGTGAAGTGCATGAGGATAAGATGTGCAGAGTTCTAGATGAAGAGCATTCCAAACAATGCGAATGGCAAGTGCAAATGGCCTGGGGTCAGAGCATACAAATGGACAAATGTGCTGGACAAATGGCAGAGAGGCCTGGACCTGGATGAAGTGAGGAGAGTGGGAAGGAGTAATCTACATCCATGCATAAACGGGGTCCTATCACTTTGGCTAGTTGTCCCCCCTTTTTTCTCCCCCCACCTGCCATTTCTTTCCTTCTCCACTGCATCACTGTCATTCCCGTATAACTCCTATTAACCCGGAACACACATTTTCAAAATGTTCTCTTTCAGTTCCCTGGCAATCCAGTGGTTAAGACTCTGCACTTCCAATACAAGGAGTTCAATCCCTGGTCAGAGGACTATTTAATAAGATTCCACCTGCTGTGCAGTGCAGTCCAGAAAATATATTTTAAAGTGTTCTCTTTGTTTATATAATTATATTTAGACATACATATCAGATACATAAAGGCTGTGTTCTATCTCTTGTAAAAATGAAAAGACTGTTTATTCATATTTTTATGTGATTGTATTGCTCACATCAACTGTATCTTCTACATGTCCAAGACAGATGATATACCTTGAATTTATTATTTTCAGAGACCATGAATCAAAGATATTGATTTTATACAAACTATCTCCTACTGATGGGATTGTTTCTTTCTAATTTTTGCTACTATAAACAACAATGATATACCAATTTGATGGAATAGGTACATGTTTATTAATAAGTATTGATGCCCTTCAAACAAAGATTATAAGACTTCACATTTTGCCCAGGAGAGTGTACTTCCCCTCACATCCTGTTATATCCATATTCATATTGAGTCTTTTACTCACCAGAGTCCCAATATGAAGCAAATGTTGATAGAATTGAAGAGAGAAATAAACAGTTCTACAGCTATGTTTGGAGACATCAAAATGTCACTTTCCATAATGAATATACCGTCTGAACAGAAGATCAATAAGAAAACAGAGAACCTGAGCAACGCTATAAACCAAGTAGACCTAACAAATACATAGAACATGCCATCCACTCAGCAACGACAGAGCACATATTCTTCTCAAGTGCGCAGGGAACCTTCTCCAGGATATGTGAGGTCACAGAACAAGTGTTAATACATTTAAAAATTAAAAGCATTTAAAGCATTTTTCTAACCAAATGGAATAAAACTATAAGTCAATAGCAGAAGGAAAACAGGAATATGTGTGAATATGTGGAAGTTAAATGCACACTATTGAACAGTGAATGGGTCAAAGAAGACATCACCAAAAAAATTAAAAATACTTACAGACTAATGAAAATGAAAACACAATAAAATTTATCAGATGCATTTTTTGGGGGAGAATTTCTAGTTGCATTGCCTATATTAAAAAAAGAAAGAAATATTTCAATCCTGTAACCTAACTTTACACCTCAAGAAACTAAGAAAAGTAGATCAAACTAAACACAAAGCTAACAGAAGAAAAGGAGAATGATAAGATTAGAGATCGATGAAATAAAGAATAGAACACAAAGCATCAGTGAAACCTAAAGTTGGGTGTTTGAAAAAAAAATCAACAAAATGGGCAAACCATTAGCTAGAGTGATAAAGGGAAAAAGAGAGAAGATGGAAAATAAACAAAATCAGAAATGAAATTGGGGATGCTACTGCTACTGACCTTCCAGAAATAAAAAGTATCATCAGATAAAACGTACAAACACCTAGAACATTGGCCATAATCAAGAAGAAGTAGGATAAAATGGAGAAGGAATAGGAGGTGATGGGCAAGGAAACTGACATTAACATTGAACAAGACTTCGCATTCCCCCCGCTCACCCCGATTGTCAAGACTGCAATCATCCAATTACGTAAAAGAGAATAGAAATCTAGTTAAGCCTATAGCATTTATATTCAAAGGAGAAAAACATTAAAACACCAAAGAGAAACTGGCACGTGCTTTTGCCCTTGGGAACTGGAGTTTTTAAAGCCAGTTTAAGAAGCAAAGTTAAACAACAAACTCTTCCTATTTCGGTAGACAACATCGAAATGTGACAAAACATAAAGATCTTCAATGTATGAATCGTGCAATAAAAGCACGGCTGGTATCAAAAAGATTTTCATTTAAATAATTAATCCATAACATATTCCACGTATTCAAATGTATTTCTGCATTTCACATTTCATCTTCTTGAAATTAAATCATTTATCTGCATCAGGTGACACAGTAAGCTAAAGGGTCACCGTTCAAATCTTCTACCATTTACTGCAATTCGCTTGTGGTGGGAGGAAGCTTGCTTCTCCCTGGTCTTCAAGTATCTTGCCTGCCCGCCTTCTGGGTTTCAATAGCCAAGACTGAGAGACTGGGAAGAAAATAACAGTGAAGAGCATTGTAACTAACTGTGAAGCTGTTGAAGGAATATGTTCAAGGCATCACCCTGATGTGGGGTAATGAGGCGACTGCCCAGAGCAGGAACCCAACCCAGGATCATCTGGACATTGCAACTCGACATCAACAATTCTCAAAAATCTTCACAACAAACACTGGGCTTCATGGAAGGTAAGCAGGTGTGTAGGAAATAGCATCTTTTTCCTTTCCAGTCACCCCCCTTGAAAGCCACATCTGAGTGCTTCTGCAGAGTGGGAGGTCTCTGGGACTGTCACCTGAGCCACCACTTTGCAAGCTTGGAGACACACATGTGTGTTTAACAGTTCACCTGAGAGTGAGGCTCAGGCTGTGAGAACATGTGAGAACATGGCCCAGTGGGCCAGTAAGAATAATCGCTTGGGGCAGACCAGGAAATGGGCTTATTTTTCAAATGACTTCTAGGGCCTCTTTTCACTTACTTTGATGTTTTATTATAAATTATTTTAATAACAAATCAATAATCATTGAAAGCTAATATTCTAAAAGTTAAAAAAACAAAACCTAAATAAGACTCTCAGTCACCCTCCCACATCAAAACAAGACTAATAAGCATAAAATCATAATAATCATAACTCATGCATTAAACCCTATCAACACAGGACATTTTTAAGTTCTGCTTTGTAAATTATGGATGCTTTCTTAGGATGATGTCCCATTAAGTTAATTCAGAACAAAATGGTGGGCCTCCAAGTTTCCACTGTGGGGTTGAGGGGTAGGGGGAGTCCAGATTCTATCCCTGGTTGGGGAACTAAGATCCCGCAAGGTGTGCAGCACAGCCAAAAAATAAATGGCTATAAAATGCAAAACGTCACCATAAAAGACAGTTAAATATCTGATCTGTTATCCATTAGTCGGGAGGTTATAAATATAGGCATACATATATTTGTCAGTTATGACAGTTTAAGTGGTTTTTCCCTTTGGAAGATAGACTTCAATTATAAGTTATTTCCCACTTACATTTTTAGATTCTTAATTTAAAAGAAAACAAGTGAAGGCCCAAGCTTATTTTAGATCATCAGGTGTACAACTGTGAAATAAACACCTTTCACCAATACACAAAGATTAAAACTGTGTCTCATGGGTTTTTACAGCCACAAAATTGTGCTTTTTTTCCCCTTGCACCTCAGATTTTCAGATGCTGTCTTCTTTTGGAGGAAAGACGGTCATCTAAATGGTGCGCTTTTGTAGTTCCCCTTCTGTGGGCCCTGATCCAGACCCCTGTCTCCACGGTAGAAGGGAAATGCCACCTGAGAAAGCCACTACCTTGATATGAGTTCTGCACCATCATTCGTGGTTTGTTTAAAGTCATTGAGGAATTCTGATGCAGGAGTCACTTTGCAGACGAGAGGCAGGGTATGGCTGGACCAAGTCCCAAAACTCATGGTGGAAGAAGAAAAGCAGGAAGGTGGGGCAAGGATGCAGCTGCTTAGGGAACACAGCACCTTAGGAGTTGGGGGAGGGGCCTTGGAAAACACATGGCAAGAGGCCCTGGAGGCCAGCAAGGGGCCGCAGAACCCTGAGGAACACCAGGAAGAACAGATGGGGGTGTTACATGCACGCACCATGGTGTTGCCAGCATTCAAAGAACACAGATCCTGTTTTTCCTGCTCACGGATCCTTTCCTGCTCATTGATTTAGATAGCAGCTTATGTCCATGTTTTCGTTTCAGTGTGTGCTCAGTCAACGAGAGCCCAAAATGCAGTACTTGGATGCAATCTCAAAAACAACAGAATGATCTCTGTTTGTTTCCAAGGCAAACCATTCGATATCACAGTAATCCAAGTCCATGCCCTGACCAGTTATGCTGAAGAAGCTGAAGTTGATTGGTTCTATGAAGACCTACAAGATCTTCTATAACTAACACCCCAAAAGAGACGTCTTTTTCATTATAGGGGACTGGAATGCAAAAGTAGGAAGTCAAGAGGTACAGTAACCAGCAAATTTGGCCTTGGAGTTCAAAATGAAGCAGGGCAAAGACTAACAGAGTTTTGACTAGAGAATGCACTGGTCATAGCAAACACTCTCTTCCAACAACACAAGAGAAGACTCTACACATGGACATCACCAGATGGTCAATACCAAAATCAGATTGATTACATTCTTTACAGCTGAAGACGGAGAGAAGCTCTATACAGTCAGCAAAAACAAGACCGGGAGCTGACTATGGCTCAGATCATGAACTCCTTATTGCCAAATTCAGACTTAAATTAAAGAAAGTAGGGAAAACCACTAGACCATTCAGGTATGACCTAAATCAAATCCCTTACAATTATACAGTGGAAGTGACAGATTCAAGAGATTAGATCTGATAGAGTGCCTGAAGAACTATGAATGGAGGTTCGTGATGTTGTACATGAGGCAGTGATGAAGACCACCCCCAAGAAAATGAAATGGAAAAAGGCAAAATGGTTGTCTGAGGAGGCCTTATATATAGCTGAGAAAACAAAAGACGCTAAAGGCAAAGGAGAAAAGGAAAGGTATACCCATTCGAATGCAGAGTTCAAAAGAATAGTGAGGAAAGATAAGAAAGCCTTCCTCAGTGATCAATGCAAAGAAATAGAGAAAAACAATAGAATGGGAAAGACTAGCGATCTCTTCAAGAAGATTAGAGATACCAAGAGAAAATTTCATGCAAAGATAGGCACAATAAAGGACAGAAATGGTATGGACCTAACAGAAGCAGAAGATATTAAGAAGAGGTGGCAAGAATACACAGAAGAACTAAACAAAAAAGATCTTCACGACCCAGATAACCACGATGGTGTGATCACTCACCTAGAGCCAGACATCCTGGAATGCGAAGTCAAGTAGGCCTTAGGAAGCATCCCTACGAACAAAGCTAGTGGATGTGATGGAATTCCAGTTGAGCTACTTCAAATCCTGAAAGATGATGCTGTGAGAGTGCTGCCCTCAATATGCCAGCAAATTTGGAAAACTCAGCAGTGGCCACAGGACTGGAAAAGGTCAGTTTTCATTCCAATTCCGAAGAAAGGCAATGCCAAAGAATGTTCAAAATACCACACAATTGCACTCATTTCACATGCTAGTAAAGCAATGCTCAAAATTCTCCAAGTCAGGCTACAACAGTATGTGAATTGTGAACTTCCAGATGTTCCAGCTGGATTTAGAAAAGGTAGAGGAATCAGAGAACAAATTGCTGACATCCGTTGGGTCATCAAAAAAGCAAGAGTTTCAGAAAAACAACTACTTCTGCTTTACTGACTACACCGAAGCCTTTGACTGTGTGAATCACAACAAACTGTGGAAATTTCTTCAAGAGACGTGAACACCAGACCACCTTACCTGCCTTCTGAGAAATCTGTATGCAGGTCAGGAAGCAACAGCTAGAACTTGACATGGAACAACAGCCTGGTTCCAAATCGGGAAAGGAGTACGTCAAGGCTGTATATTGTCACCCTGCTTCTTTAACTTACATGCAGAGTACATCATGTGAACTGCCTGGCTGGATAAAGCACAAGCTGGAATCAAGATTGCTGGGAGAAATATCAATAACCTCAGATATGCAGATGACACCACCCTTATGGCAGAAAGTGAAGAAGAACTAAAAAGCCTCTTGATGAAAGTGAAAGAGGAGAGTGAAAAAGTTGGCTTAACACTCAACATTCAGAAAACGAAGATCATGGCATCTGGTCCCATCACTTCATGGGAAATAGATGGGGAAACAGTGGAAACAGTGATAGACTTTATTTTGCGGGGGGGCTCCAAAATCACTGCAGAAGGTGACTGCAGCCATGAAATTAAAAGATGCTTACTCCTTGGAAGAAAAGTTATGACCAACCTAGACAGCATATTAAAAAGCAGAGACATTTTAGAATTTAGGTCTAAAGGTCTAGTCAAAGCTATGGTTTTTCCAGTAGTCATGTATGGATGTGATAGTTGGACTATAAAGAAAGTTGAGTGCCAAAGAATTGATGCTTTTGAACTGTGGTGTTGGAGAAGACTCTTGAGAGTCCCTTGGACTGCAAGGAGATCCAACCAGTCAATCCTAAAGGAAATCAGTCCTGAATAATCACTGGAAGGACTGACGCTGAAGCTGAAACTCCAATACTTTAGCCACCTAATGTGGAGAGTCGATTCATTGGAAAAGACACTGATACTGGGAAAGATTGAGGGCAGGAGGAGAAGAGAGTGACAGAGGATGAGATGGCTGGATGGCATCACCAACTGGATGGACAGGAGTTTGAGTAAGCTCCAGGAGTTGGTGATGGACAGGGAAGTCTGGCATGCTGCAGTTCATGGGGTTGCAGAGTCAGACTAGACTAAGCGACTGAATTAAATTGTGCTCAGTTGTGTCTGACTCTGTGACCCCATGGACTGTACCCCACCAGGCTTCTCTGTCCATGGAATTTTCCAGGCAAGAATACTGGAGTGGGTTGCCATTTCCTTCTTTAGGGCATCTTCCTGACCCAGGGACTGAACTCAAGTCTCCTGTATCTCCTGCACTGCACATGGATTCTTTACCACTGAGTCGCCTGGGAAGTCCCATGTTTTCAAAATCCAAACTAACAATTTGTTCCTGGATTACAGTCAATGTTTGCTTGATTTGAGAGGGGTCCTATGCTGTGCTCACAGTCTGTGACCTCACAAACATCACAGTTTGCTACGGGACCAAGGTTGGGTCTCTATAACTAGTGATCTGCACCTCACCTTTTTAACACAACATGCAGGAAATTTATAGTAATTGCTAGATCTTGCTATATGAGAAGCTTTGGATATTGAGGAGTATCTAACATTTCAGTATCTTGATTTCTTCTTTAAGTCTGAGTCCAAGGGACTTCCCTGGTGATCCTGTGGTTGGGACTTTGCCTTGGGGGTAGGGGGTGTGGCTTTTATCCCTGATTGGGGGCCTGGGATCCATCATGCTTTGTGGACAAAAAACCCAAATGTGGAACAGAGGTGATATTATAAAAACTTCAATAAAGACTATAAAAATGGTCCACATTTTTAAAAGTCTGAGCCCTAACACAAACCACCCATGTGATTCTAGACAAGTTATCCTTGTCAGAGACAATGTTTTCATCTATAAAATGAGGATTTAAGAGTATATAAAGCTAGCGGTTTTTTCCTGTCCTAAATTCTATGATTTTATAGGGAATAAATAAAATGAATAGTTCCATAAAGACTGCAGTTTCTGTACTAAGATAATTAATTGAACATATGCACACAACTTTACTACCTCCTGAAGGTCCTTTAAATTACATTCACACACAAATCAGGACTGTATGACGAAGATGGCAAGAGCACAGTAAAAACCAATAGCAACAGATAGACACAGATAGACACACAGCAACTGGCTTGGATGATGCAGAGAACTAAATGCAGGGTCTCCAGAACTAATTCAGCTTGTGTATCAGAACATTTAAAAGATACAGGAATTGATGGCAACTGCCCCTTCTGGAGCTAGCACACGGAGTAGGGGTTGAAACTCTCTGAGTGGTAGGTGGTCCAGACAGCCCCTGGATCACCCAGAACTTAGTGCCCTGTGGAGACTATCCTCACCTCACCTGAACAAGATTGTCAGTCTTCATTCCCTGTGTGTGTGCATGCTCAGTAGCTACACTGTGTCCACCTCTTTTCCACCGTTCCTCTGTCCATGGGATTCTCTAGGCAAGAGTACTGGAGTGGGTTACCATTTCCTCTCCAGAGGATTTTCCCAACCCAAGGATCAAACTCGCATCTCCTATGTCTCCTGCACAGCAGGCTGTATTTCATCTTTTATCAATAGCTTCTTACTTTTAAAAGCTAGGACTTACAATATGCACGACTATTTTTTTTCTTTATTAGGAACCACTTAACCTGCCCTTGAAGGGCTCTCATGAATCCACAAGGTGGTGTATAGCTCACCCAGCCCATCCACAGGATCCCCCAGAGCTCAGAGCTGTTGCTCTGTCCATCACCCTCTAGGTCCATGAATGGAGGAGGTTTAGAACATGGTACCCCATGTGTACTCATCGAAGCATGTGGTCCTGTCCCCACTGTGCCTTTGACCAGACTTTCTTCTACTTTCTTTCTTTTTCTTCCTTGTGTCAACTTAATCTTTATTTTTGGTTAGAGATGTTTACTTACCTCCTTAGGAATCCTACAGTGCTTCACAGTGTACTTTATAGAAAGTAAAGTAGAAAATTCCCTCCCTCATATAGTCAAGAGCCTGGATATTGTGACCAACAGGAATAATCTAAACTGATTAAGAGCTTAGGACCTGCAACCCAACCATCACAATGTGAATCCTATTTCTGACACCTCCTGGCCATGTGACAGAGAGTAAGTTACAAACCTCAGTTTTCCAATCTATAAAATGTGGGGCCCTAAACAAGAGGGTCCCCACCTACCTCTAAATCCCCATCTGCAGCACTGAGCTCTTGATGTCCTCTGTGTACTGGGCTTGGAGGCCATGAAGAGCAGTCTTCTTTTTGAGCAGTCATCACATACGGATCTCTCTGCTGCCACACTCTCACCCAGTTTCTGATGAAGGGGCCAAGCCAGCTCACACTGTCTGGCTTTTATCAGTGTGGTCACTATAGTGGACTTAAGATAAATAACCAGCCCCCGGCTACACCACCAGTGACAGAGCTGGGGCCTCTGGGTCATATCTTCCCTCCTGTGGCTGCATCAACTTCATGTCCCTCACTGCCAAGATCATGGATCCTCTAAATAGCACTGTCTTCTCTTTATGAGACTAGATATGCAACTACCAGTAAAGAAAGACTTCAGGAGAGTCTTGCCTTTTTCCACAGTTAACCAACAAACACATGCTCAGGAGTATCCTTCTCTTCCTGGTGGAAGGCGGCCAGAGGACTCCATCTGGACCACAGCAGCAGAAGAGGCTTTTGTAAATTAATTCCTCCAAGGCCAGCTGCCGGCTCGGCTCTCCCTGCTGGTGCCAGAGCTGTGTTCTCTGTGCTGTCTGCTCAGAGGTGGTGCTGACTTTGCAGAGGTTGTGTGTCTTCTTTTCCTTTTCTCTGGCAAAGCCACATGATTTCCAATTACTTTCTGAAGAAAAAAACCCCTCAGTGAAAAATGAAGCAAATTGTTCAAGGTAATATTTTGAGTTGGGATGCTTGAATTTGTTTATATGTGTCTATATAGTCAAAGCTATGGCTTTTCCAGTAGTCGTGCACGGTTGTGAGAGTTCCACCATAAGGAAGGCTGAGCACCAAAGAACAGCTGCTTTCAAATTGTGGTTTAGATAAGACTCTTGAGAGTCCCTTGGACTGCAAGGAAATCCAACCAGTCAATCCTAAAGAAAGCCAACCCCAAGTATTCATTGAAAGGACTGATGCTGAAGCTGAAGCTCCAATACTTTGGCCACCTGATACGGACAGCCGACTCATTGGAAAAGACCCTGATGCTGGGAAAGATTGAGGGCAGGAGGAGAAGAGGGTGACAGAGGATGAAATGGTTCGATGGCATCATCAACTCAATGGACATGAGTTTGAGCAAACTCCAGGAGATGGTGAAGAACAAGGAAGCCTGGCATGCTGTAGTTAATGATGTCGGAAAAAGTCGGGCAGGTCTTGGTGAGTGAACAACAACGTTTGAATTTTGATGTCAGTACTTCATAATCGTGTAAGTAATATATTCTTTCTCTTTCTCCCCCAAAGACTAGAAAACATAATAAACCCCCTAGTTGGCCTGCCCAGGGTCCCCAATAAAAGGTACCTCTTTAAAACCTCTTTCTTCTTGGGGAAACTTACTGAATCTTTGAAGTAAGTCATAATGATCTTAACTGCCTACAAATCTTTGAATTATTTCTATGCTACACTGTGTTCCATGATGTTTCCTTAGCTGCTTTTAATGGAAGCTATTTTCCCCAATGGACTTTAATGTCTCTAGTCTAGTTCAAAGCCAGTAAAATGGATTTTTTAGAAGAATATTCCTAATACGGCAGTAAATAAGATATAAAAGCAATGTTAAACTCACTTTCTGGTTACAGTGTTTATAAGCAAATGGTTTGAAGTCCGTTTGCAGTATAAACCATAACTTTAAATGGCCCCCAAATGAGTAAAAATGCTGGTCTGCCCTAAGCTCCTTGCTTTTTCTCATTTATTTGAACATTCTGGAATAAGCTTTGTGTAGTTTATTTTTGAAAAACCCAAGGACATGTGCAAATATCACCCTAGAATTACAGAGAATGGTTTCAAAAGGTTAAACAATTCACGACAGTATCAGTAAATACAGCTGCTAGATGAGAGAAGAAAATCTAGACAAAAGAAAGGTATTGATTTTTGTGGTCCCTGGAGCCTCTTAACAATGAACAATTTGAAATTATTGAGCAATAATAGACCTCAGTTAAGCAGCACCTGAAGCCTTACAATCATTCCAGGTCCATGCCAACTCTACCAACTTTAAAGAGAGAATTTTTTCCATAGCAAAATATGAAATAGAAACTGGTTTTCCACTAATCCTAAGACAGTCATCCATTTCAATTAACCAGAAATACAATGCTGGTTAATTGCCCTTCTTACTAACAGCTTCCCTGATGGTCTTCCCTGATGGCTCAAGTCGTAAAGAATCTGCCTGCCAATGCAGGAGACACAGAAGACTCAAGTTCAATCCCTGGGTCAAGAAGATCCCCTGGAGGAGGAAATGGCAACCCACTCCAATATTCTTGTCTGGAGAATGCCAGGAACAGAGGAACCCGATGGGCTACAGTCCATAGGATTTCACAGAGTCAGACACAGCTGAGCATCCGTGCACTAACAGCAACTCTGAACTCCTTTAAGATGAGTAACTGTAGTAACAAAAGCGTGCTTGATGATGACTGTGTTTCTAGAGGAATCTAGAAGACGGTTTTATCCATTATATGCACAGAACAGAGGCCCCAGTTCATACTAGCACAATAATACAGAGGATTTCTTGGTTTGCATAATAAGTGTCAGTCGCTCAGTTGTATCCAACTCTTTGCAGCTCCATGGACTGTAGGCTACCAGGTTCTTCTGTCCAAGGGATTCTCCAGGTGATAATACTGAAGTGGGTTTCCATTCCCTTCTCTGGGGGATCTTCCAGACCCAGGGACCAAATCTGGGTTAAAAGTCTGAAGCAAATACACTGCTTCAAGATGGACTTCATTCAGCAGTGAGATGATGTCACCAGTGGCCCTGGGCTTCCCCATCTCTCTGCCATATCTTCCCACATCAGGTCTGTCCCCAGGCAGCTCCTGCTGGTTGTGAACAGCTGTAGCAGCTTAGAGCCTCACATGTTCACAGCACACCATCCAGAACAAGAGAGATTCAACCAAAAACTGCTCCAGAAAATGAGATGATCCCCTGTCCTGAGGTCAATCTCACATCCTATTATCACAATTCTGATTGGTCCATGTGCCCATCTCTGAGCCAATCCTGTGCTGGGGAGATTAAATAGCCAGCAGGCTTAAGACAGTTTCAGCCAAGTCTTGGAACTGCAGTTGGACTAAAATGTTGAGGCTGTCTGGAGGAAAGAGAAACAGGAATCACTGCTGGGAAGACAACAAACAAGGGTCTACCACTGCAGGAAATGGGGAAGTTTCAAACTCCCAAAACGTGCGAAGTCCACTGAAGTCAGAAGAGGGGAAGGAGAGCAGAGTTAATGCGAGTCGTCTGCTCTCTCCAGCTTTAAAACTGATTAAATCGAGCAGACAGTATTTGCCATGTTTTACCAAGCACTCATGTTGAGTTAAAAATACATAGATGCTTGAAGATGGAGTGGTAGAAAAGCCACATAGAAATAGCTCGGAAAAAATTAAAGTAAAAATTTTTAAAGCACTAATCTTTAAAGCTCCAGAGAAAAAACAAAAATACTTGTTCACTGAGATGTCAGCTCAGGTTTTGGAGGCAGACAGATCTGGGTTTGCCTCAAAACTGCACTACTTACAAGCAGTGTGGTTTATGGCAGGTCACTTTCCCTCCTGGAGTTTCAGTATTTTCACCTGAGTAATTGGGATGTGTGCATGCTCAGTTGCTCAGTCGTGTCTGACTCTTTGCAGCCCCATGAAGGGTAGTCCACCGGCCTCCTCTGTCCATGGGACTTTCCAGGCAAAGATACTGGAGTGGGTTGCCATTTGGATAATAAGGCTCCTAATAATACTTAGTTCATATAGTTTGCAAGAGTTACAATAAGATCTTATAGGCAAAATGTCTAAATGCCTGGCAGAGTAGGAACTCAGTAGTTGCTAGGGCTGGGTCAGGATTCCTTCCACAAGGACCAGCACTGCCTATGAGTTTGTTGGACAAGACTGGATTGTTGCCCCAAAGTCCTGGCTTTTGTTTTTTTGTTCCTTTTCCTGATTCTGCTTTTGTTTATGTAGTCTCGAATAGCAAGTTTCTCGTGTACCAGGACATGTCTGGAATCATACATATCTAAAATAGATATCTTGATACAAGGAACTGTTTCTGTGATGAAAAGGAGGACGTGAAGGAAAACAGGGCTCCCTTGATGGTTCAGATGGTTAAGTATCTGCCTGCCAATGCAGGAGATCCTGGTTCCATCCCTGAGTTGTAAAGATCCCATAGAGAAGGAAATGGCAACCCACTCCAGTATTCTTGCCTGGAAAATCCCCTCGACAGAGGAGCGTGGTAGGCCACAGTCCGTGGAGTCACAAAGAGTTGGACATGACTGAGTGACTGAGCATGAAGGAAAAGAAGGACTTGCAGTGAGAAAAAAAAAAAAAAAAAGTTATTATCTCCATCCAGAAAATAATCACAGCATTTTCGAGCAGGTAGTTCATCTATCCAGTCCCTCCATCATTCGTGTGTTCTCTTTTCTGAGAAAAGTAAATGTCCTTTTTCTTCCTAAGCCTTTATTTAACTATCATCACATGGCAGTTAAGAACAAAGCAGAGCAGCAATTTGCAAAGTACCTTGATATTTCGCTGAGAAGTAATATGCATGGACTAGGTAGCAGGAACAATGAGAGGAAAGGTGAAAATAGACAAAGCTAAATATGGTGATGACCACCTTTCTACCGCAGTAGGTTCACAGAGTGCCCCTAGTGTGTGGTGAGTGTATTTGACATATAACCTTGATTCTCCCCTGCTACCCAGGCTTGTTCTAGGTGAACACTCCCATTGAGTGGCTAATGAGATCTGTCTGTCGCACATTCATTTCCATAGCTCCTTGATGCTTTGCTAAGTGGCAAAGGAGACAACCCTACAATCAGTCAGACTAACCAGAGCTAGATGCTAAGAGTTAGAGGGAAGAACCTTGTCCTGCCTTCTCCTCCCCTACTTCTATTATACTCCTTTTTTCTAGGTGATGAATATCTACTTCGATGGTGACCATTTCGACCTCAACTATAATTCCAATAGGAATCTTTTCAAGCTAGTTGGAAAAGAAGTTCACTAGATAGGGTTTCTAAACGCCCTGCATTATACTATAATACGGTCAACTCCCTATTCTGGCGAAAGGCTGAATTAGGACCTGAGGATGCACCTGGCATGCTGCAGTCCATGGGGTCATGAAGAGTCAGACATGACTGAGAGCCTGAACTGACTGAGGCACCAAAGTGAGTGGGATGTCTTTCTGGTACATGCACTCAGTACTCTGCTGCTGGGTGATTTTTGAATGCTTTACTTTTTACGTGGGCTTCCCAGGTGGCTCAGTGGTAAAGAACCTGGCTGCAATGCAGGAGACGCAGCAGATACAGGTTTGATCTCTGGGTTGGGAAGATCCCTTGGAGAAGGAAATGCCAACCTACTCCAGCAAATAAGTACAAGTTGGAAGAAAAATATCATTTTTGAAAATAGAAAGGTCTATGCAGTTCAACTAATATTTGAAAATTTTAGAACATGCAAAATCAAGAATAGACAGGAGAAGGAAGCAGGAAGTGGAGGAGGAGCAATAGTGCATAAAGAGGGAGGCGTGGAACACGGGAAAGGCTGGCACAGCAAACAGAGCAGCTAGAAGAGGTTTTTTACATAATAAAGAGCATGTTCCATCTGAAAGACAAGGGAGTCTGGAAACAATAGAGGACAGCAAAACTGGTAGACAGAAACTCAGGAGGAAATCAACACATTTAGCCATAATCACTAGTGGTAAGGAGAACTTAATTGCTTTGCCAGCAGTTCATTAACCAAGATTCAGTGGAAGTGGCTTCTCCCGAAGTCTAGCAGTTAGAGGAATGAGATCTAACCATTGGTCCTGAGAGAGAAAGTGAAGTGTTAGTCTCTCAGTCATGTCTGACTCTGAGAGCCCATGGATTGTAGCACACCAGGCTCCTCTGTCCATGAGATTCTCCAGGAAAGAATACTGAAGTGGGTTGCCATTTCCTTCTCCAGGGCTATCCAGAAACCATCGCAATATTCCAAGTGAAGAAGTTCATATAGCATAATATAATGCAATTTAGTTTTAAATGCATTGGAAATAATTTCAAAAGGTTCACAGAAGTGTTGGGAATGATATGCATCAATCTGTTAACTTTGGAGGCAAAAAGTGGGACAGCCAAGGACAAGAGAAGGCTGTAATGAAGAGGAGACTTACTCCTCACACGTTATATTTTCTGTGATTGTTTTATTCTATTACTTGTGTAAAACAGAATGAACAGATATGTGTAAATGTCATGTGCACACCCAAAGAACTAACAAAATAAAAAATATGTATGTCTCTATTTTTTAAGATAAAAGTAATTGTAGACATTTTGAAAATTAGGAGAAAATTATTTATTGTGTTAGTGTGATGCCGATCTAAAGTTTTTTTCTCTCCAATACTTTCCCAGTAATATTTTATGTACTTCTAATAAAACTGTAACAAAAATAATAGGATACTTTTTCACTTTACATAAGAACCCTTATAAGCATCATGTTTAATAATCAGAGTATATTCCATCACACGAGTGAACTATATTTGCTTCATTATTCCCCTACTACTGAGAATTTTAACAATTTCTTTACTCTTGGGAAACTAGAAACTTTTCTGTATATAACATTTCCTGCATTTTGGATGACTACCTCAAGGCAAATTCCTGGGTGTAAAATTAGTATAATAAATGGGCATGAATATTTTAATGATTCTCAATCTAAATTGTAAAACTGCTTCCCCAAAGAGTTTTATCACTTTGTATTTCCTTCTCTGCCTCTGTTTACTCTGCTCCCTGTGGGGTCTCTGCAATGAAGGCCCCGCCCACAGCAGCATCTGAGTGATCCTGGAGGCAATTACAATTATGTCAAGTACTTTATATACTATAGCTACATTTAACTGAATCTTCTAAATTTTTGTTACATTTTCTAATGTCATTTTTGACATACAGTAATGCATTTGATTTTTATATGTTAAGCCTTTAACTGTGTGGACCACAATAAACTGTGGAAAATTCTGAAAGAGATGGGAATACCAGACCACCTGACCTGCCTCTTGAGAAACCTATATGCAGGTCAGGAAGCAACAGTTAGAACTGGACATGGAAAAACAGGCTGGTTCCAAATAGGAAAAGGAGTGCATCAAGGCTGTATATTGTCACCCTGCTTATTTAACTTATATGCAGAGTACATCATGAGAAACACTGGGCTGGAGGAAGCACAAGCTGGAATCAAGATTGCTGGGAGAAATATCAATAACCTCAGATATGCAGATGACACCACCCTTATGGCAGAAAGTGAAGAGGAACTAAAACACCTCTTGTTGAAAGTGAAAGAGGAGAGTGAAAAAGTTGGGTTAAAACTCAACATTCAGAAAACGAAGGTCATGGCATCTGGTCCCATCACTTCATGGCAAATAGATGGGGAAACAGCGGAAACAGTGTCAGACTTTGTTTTTGGGGGCTTCAAAATCACTGCAGATGATGATTGCAGCCATGAAATTAAAAGACATTTACTCCTTGGAAGGAAAGTTATGACCAACCTAGATAGCATATTGAAAAGCAGAGACATTATTTTGCCAATCCATCTAGTCCATCTAATCCAAAGGTCCATCTAGTCAAGGCTATGATTTTTCCAGTAGTCATGTATGGATGTGAGAGTTGGACTGTAAAGAAAGCTGAGCACAGAAGAATTGATGCTTTTGAACTGTGGTGTTGGAGAAGACTCTTGAGAGTCCCTTGGACTGCAAGGAGATCCAACCAGTCCATCCTAAAGGAGACCAGTCCTGGCTGTTCATTGGAAGGACTGATGCTGAGGGCGGAAATTCCAATACTTTGGCCACCTCATGCGAAGAGTTGACTCACTGGAAGAGATCCTGATCCTGGGAGGGATTAGGGGAAGGAAGAGAAGGGGACGACAGAGGATGAGATGGCTGGATGGCATCACTGACTCGATGCACATGACTTTGGGTGAACTCCGGGAGTTGGTGATGGACAGGGAGGCCTGGCGTGCTGCGATTCATGGGGTTGCAAAGAGTTAGACATGACTGAGCAACTGAACTGAACCGAATCACTTTATTCACATCTTGTTTTTTTTTTTATTTTCAGTTGATTGCTTTAATGTTTTAGTCATGAAAAGTGAACTATACTTTTCACTACAAAATGATCAGTTTTCTTTCTTGCCAGTATTTGTTTTCTTATTTGTTTCTTGTCTTATTGTAGAAGACAGAACGTCCAAGCTAATGTTTTAAAAACAGTGGTTTGTTTTTATCAGAAACATTCTTTGCTTCTAGAAGAGTTTTGGGAACATAAGGCCGCAGTATTTTTAAGAAGAGTTTAGGAAAATGACAATCCACTAAAAGTAAGGAAGAGAAGATCACCAAACAGCACACAGAATTGCAGAAACCAATACGGGGTTTCTGCTTCTACTTCAATGTGTAACTGTAAAAGGTCTTTTCCTGTAAATGAAAAGAAATATATGACATTTGCTTAACCAGGAGTGGCTTAAACTGGGAAAGATAAGTTTAAAGAAGATTCTATTTAATCTCATTATAATGAAGTGAAGAAAAGAAAGATTAAGATTAAGGATAAATTTTAATCTCTAATTATTAAGGGTATAATTGTGTTCATAGTATTTTGATGTACAGTAAAAGTAAAATTTAGCTAAATTTGTATTGCTCATCACCTGATTATTATTGGTTTGGATTTCCCAGATTTTATTTCATGAGCTCATTTTTCGTTTGCTTTTCATAGACCCTAAAATAGCTAAGTAACCTTACATGCAGTCATGTACAGATGTGAGAATTGGACCATAAAGAAGGTTGAGCATGAAAGAATTGATGTTTTTGAACTATGGTACTGGAGAAGACTCTTGCAACTCCCCTGGACAGCAAGGAGACCAAACCAGTCAATCCTAAAGGAAATCAACCTCGAATATCCTTTGGAAGGACTGTTGCTGAAGCTGAAGCTCCAATCCTTTGACCATCTGATGTGAAGAGTCAACTCATTGGAAAAGACGCTGATGCTAGGAAAAATTGAGGGCAGGAGGAGAAGGGGGTGACAGAGGATGAGACAGTTGGATGGCATCACTGATTTAATGGACATGACTTTGAGCAAACTCAGGGAGATGGTGAAGGACAGGGAAGCTTGATATGCTGCAGTCCATGGGGTCTCAAAGAGTGGGACATGACTGAGCAACTGAACAACAACAGTAAATGATCCCTTATTAAATAGAACACACAATTATTTTCTAAAGTTCCTACAATGAATATACATTATCTATTAGTAGGAAAAATAGGCTCACAATTAGGCATAATTTAGATATAATACTCTGTGCAGTGAAAATTCATTGTCTTTTCACTTTCCCTCCCAACATAAACACTGAAAACTTCCCTTAAACTTGCTACAAAATTTTATTTCTCTATTTCCCTCTGCATTATTCCCTCTTCTCACTAATGATCTCTGTACACACATGTATATACACACATATTATAACACAAGCTTTAAATAAGCTTTTAGAGAAGAACGGTCATTTATTTTAACTTATCCCTTGGAATATCTTCTAAAAAACTAAGTACTAAATTTTTTGCATCTACAAATTAAATCACTAAGCATGGAGGGGAAACACTAAGCCCCTTGGAATTAATGTCCCCAGATGAAGAGTTTCTCAAACAAGCTGCCTTCTGATAGTAAAAATACCACCTAACCTTCATCAGAAACACTCACAAACTTTATCATCTTCATCCCAGGATTCCCACTATACCCATATAATTGGTTAGTTCATCCACCCGAATCTACTTTAGTGTCCCTTCCTGCCCATCAATCACCACGGCCGCTGTCTCATTCTAAGCCCTCCAGCCTCAATTCTAGATCATCCGATTGTCTAAGAGCTGACCTTCCTAATTCTGCTGCTGCTGCTGCTGCTAAGTCACTTCAGTCGTGTCCAACTCTGTGCGACCCCATAGACGGTAGCCCACCAGGCTCCCCCATCCCTGGGATTCTCCAGGCAAGAACACTAGGCTATGTCTATGCAGGTCCAACCTCCTTGCTACTGTCAGCCTACTCTTTGAAAAACATCACATTAACCAAGTCATTCCTTAGCTTTATAACCTTAGAGTATTTCTCCCAAATAAAGTTAACATCATACAAAACCACTGTGTGTTTCATGAGCTCCTTTTTTTGTCTCGCCATTGCCCAATCTAATTTCTAAATTCCCAATACATGCCCATCTTTCTGGTCCAACTATATTCCATCCATACATAAATACACAGTGTTCACTTACACTTTTGGGCTTTCTGTTAGGTGATGTGTTTCACAGGTTATACTTTTCTTCCTCCCTAGCTATTTCCCAGATTGTACCCAGTTATCCAGTCTCAGCTGGTCACAATTTCTTTTTAACATGCACCGTTAATCTCTTCCTTCTTCAAATGCTCTTAGTGCCTGGGGTCTAGACCACAACACTGAGTGTGCCTGAGTCTTTACATTGTCTGGGCTTCGTCTCATGTTTGGTGCCCATGCTTCTCCCCGTATTACACAACACACCCTCGCAGCCTACCTTACACCTGGTAGTTTGTACCTCCCTCCTCCTAATCCCTATGTTGCTCCTCCTCCCATCACTTACATCCACTAGATTTTATTTTCAGTATCTGTGAGGCTTGCTTGCCATTGGCTTTTGAGGACAGAGAAACTGCAGAGCAAGCCCCGACCAGAAAGAGAACCCAGGTGGCTTCTTCGCCCGCCAACAGCTTCTTTTGTCTCCTTCGCCAATGAAGCTGTCAAGGTCAGAGCTCAGAAATCTTTCCCATTAAAAAAAAGTTAATGCTTCATGTTTTTGCCAAACTAGCATCTGTTTCCATGGAAACCCACAAAACTCTGAAGTTAGCAGCAGAAAGCCCTGGGTCTGGATCCACTTGGCCTTCAGTGTCACCTGGTGTCATCACAGGGTCTGGACATGTCTGGGCCACGGGCCCTGGTTGTCTTAGAGAGAAATGATCTTGCCTTTCATACTTGGACCTGGAAGGACCCCCATCACATTTGCATAGGTTGACTGACAGGTCGTGTCATTCTAACATAGACGGTGAGGCAAAGAGGGCGCTGGGCAGGGAGGACAGCCTGTGGGAAGGGTATGCAGCCAGGGCCACACCCCACCTGGAAGGTGGGGTGGTGGGTGTTCTTCTCCCACTGCAGCTCTGGGGGCAGTAAATCGGGGTGCCAAGAGGGGGCTCTGATCCATACATTCTGCAAATAGCTCTGTGCAAGGGACTGTGTTCAGCAGGGGACAAGCAAGCTCAGCCTTACCTTCACCCCAGTGAGTGGGCTATGGCGTCTGAAAGATGTGGCAGGAATACAGGTGGGTTTGTGCCAGGAAGGACACAGAGGCCTCAGGACAGGTGAGACCGTGAAGCAAAGCAGTGAGAGAAGGAAAGAAGAGTAGCCAAGGAGAGGGACTGTCACCCAGAATCATCACCTTGCTACACAGCTGCATGACCTTGAGCCAGGGGCCAGCATCTTCTGCCTCCGAATCTTACAACAAAGGAGAATAAGAGCCAAGCGTGCTTCTGGGCGCTGCACCAGCTCTACACCTGGCAGGTCTCATGGGTTGGCAGGGACACCTGCCTTCCTGGAGTGGAGGCGGGGCCCACCCCCAAGTGCCCTGTGGCTCCAAGATCTGGCGCATCTGTGCACGAGGCTGGTTCTTCACTTCGCACACATCACACAAAGCAGTCTAAATAGTCAGATGCGCTGACACTGTTAAAGAAAGCAAGACAGACGTGAAGAATGAAAATGCTGTTTCTTTGCAGGAACTGTTATGGTAAGTGGCAGAGAAAGCATGATCCGTGCTGGAACCTACAGCCCAGGGGCAGCTGGGATGTGAAGGGCACGGGGCTCCTGGCTTCACAGAGCCATTTGGTCACCTGCGACTCCAGTCAGTCCCAGTGCCCTCCCGGCCGCAGCTTCCCTCCTGGGATTTTTTCACACTTTTAGATTCTGTCCATGGAATAATTTTATTAGGAGTAAAAAAAATCTGAAGCATCGTTTCTACTAAATGCATATCACTTCCACACCATGTCAAAAAATCCCGAGTCACAGCATTAACATCAGGGGCGTCTCTGAGCTCGATTCTTCTCCTGGTTCTGCTGTGCTCAGTGTGGTTTCTTAGTCCCCCTTCATCCCCTTGTCTTGGTCTTATCACTGCTCCCCTTCCCTCCTGGAAGCTTTTGTCTGGGAGAGTCTATCTGCATCCACAGATGAAGCCTCAAGTGTGCAGAGCTGTGTCCTCAGACTACCTCTGTCTCCACCCTTCTCATTACTTTCCCATAATTCCAGGTCCCCAGGGCACTGCTCCCATGCACCTCTGCCCTGCAGGTATCATGGGCTCTCACCCTCCCTCGACTCCAGCCTCTTGCCCCCTTTCTTCCCACCACATCCTCCTCCACAGTCTTCCCATTTGTCTTCTGGGTCTGCCAGACCAGTTCTTCCTGCCCTAGTCCATATTCCTTGTTGCTACCAGGATGACTTTTCAGAAGCAAGATTTGATGACTGCTATACCTCTAGTTAAAATCTGTCAATGGCTAGCCATCGCCTAAAAGATAAAATCCAACTGCATGCTTGACATACAAGAATTTCTCATCTATATCAACTCACCAGCATCCCTGGCCTCATTCTTGATGATGCTCTTTTCAGAGTCTCAGCTTCAAGGAGTTCTCTTTACTCCAGAACTGCTCAGTCTTCACTTCCATTCAAGGCACCCTTATACTAATCACAGGGCTTCCTAGGTGACCTAGCATTAAAGAATCCGCCTGCCAATGCAGGAGATACTGGAGATGCAGTTTCAATCCCCGGGTCAGGAAGATTCCCTGGAGGAGGAAATAGCAACCCACTCCAGTATTCTTGCCTAGAAAGTCCCATGGACAGAGGAGCCTGGTGGGCTACAGTCCATGGTGTCATAAAGAGTTGGACATAACTGAATGAACTGAGCACGCACATACTAATCACACTATATTAATTACACATCGATTGCCACTCTCAAATTCTCACCTTCTCATTGACAGAGGGCATTGTGCTGCCCACATTTGTTCCTCCAAGGCCTGTAATAGCACCCATTGCATAGCAATTCCTCCATGAATGTTAATTATATGAGAGGGGGAAATCAGTTATTTGTTTCTGAGCCTTGCAATCTTGGAAAAGGATTTTGAACAGAAAAGGTAATATCTATTTCATCACCATTTCAGTAAACTCGAGCTTATGTTTCCATTAAGACACCAACACAAGTGATAACACTTTATTATTCCTATACAAGGCAGCTAGGAATTTGACCGTATATAGCCTAGAACTATTCAAGCTCCCAGTGTCCCTGCCAGACTTAGTCCCATACTTTCCCTGATTAGATAAAATTAGTAAACTTCTCCCAGGGCACCAGGCACTTCCAGAACATAATCGCTGTGATGCTCTAAAAACGATGTCTGGTTTTCCAGTCTGCTAAGATATTATTTAGAACTTTTGTATTTCTAAGTGTTTCTCAGCCTCTGAGAAACAGCACCACTTCCAAAAGACAGTTACTGACATTTCTCAGGATTCACTTGTGAGCTGGGACAACCCGGTCTATTATGTACAATCAACCAAGAACAGCTTGGTCTTTAAAATTTCCCTCACTTGCTGAGTTTGCTCTGTTCACGTTGACCCCGAGGTTTAGTTTAATTTAGATTGTGCAGGAAACATGTGTTGACCCACTGGGCATTTCATCAGGCTCGGCTCGCCAGGTGACTTCCTTTAGATGTGGGCCTGTCTGGAGTAGACTGATGAATTGAACTACGCTTATTGAATGGGAATAACAGCGAGCATGTGAAATCGAATCAAAGGTGCTTCTGAAGAAAGGCAGAAACACAAATCCTACAGATGAATATTTCAGCACAACATGGGTAGTCATTTAATTCAAAGACTCTGGTTTGCCAGAGAAAGTCAGCACGCAGAACATGCAGCTCATCAATCTTAATGTGACTCTAACAGCCGCACCAACCCTGAGCGGTGTCACATGCAGACAGAAGACAAGCACAATTACACCGCAGTTCTCAAAAGACCTGCAGACATCTCCAATCAGATAAAGAAGGGAAAAGATACTGAAAATCAAGCTGAAAGAGCTGATCAAAAAATTAGGTTTGGAAAGTGTTTTTGTTTTTTGTTTTTTGTTTTTAGGTGAAAAGGGCCCATCCTATTATAAATCCTGATGAGTTCAACTACTTTAGAAAATTGTCCAGCAGTAACCAGGTGGTGAGAAGGAAGTGGCAACCCACTCCAGTATTCCTGCCTGGAGAATGCCATGGACAGAGGAGCCTGGCAGGCTACAGTCCATGGGGTCGCAGAGTTAGACACGACTGAGTGGCTAACACTAACTACCCAGGTGGGAAGACAGCTTGGCAGGAGTGGGCATGACATGGGGGACTGGCTGGCACTGTGGTGCTAAGGGGAGGAGAACATGTAGCCCAAAGCGCAGTGGGGCACCCAGGTGGGCACAGAGGGCCCAGAGTCATGTGTTCAAAGACTCAGCAGATGAACCCCCAATCAGGCAGGTGTGGAGGGTTAAGAGGAGGGTGTGCAGGGGTGGTGGGCAGGGGGAGATTGCTGAAGTTGGAGGTCAGCACAGCAGCAGATGCAGAGGATGCTGGTGTCAGAGGAGTTCTTCCTTCCTACCTGGGTACCAGTGATGCTGCGGGTGAGGGGCCAGCCCCACTTCAGGAGGAAGCAGCCAGAGCGGGCAGGGCTAGGAGGATCCTGGGAAGAGACGGGGAATTCGTGAATCGAGACACACTCAGGAGTGCTAATAGTCCCTGGCTATCCAAGTGTGTATGGGGATTTCAATCAAATAGCACCTTCTGACTGATGACCCCCAAAACTGTGTCCTCAGCCCTGCCTGCCTCCCTGGGATTCAGACTCACACACCCACCACCACCTTGACAGTCCTGCTGCGCGTCTCATCCTCCTCTCGACCGTGACATTCCGAGCAGAACACTCACTTCTCCACCCACCTGACCTGCCGTGACCCCAGTCTCCCCGACTCAGTAAACAGCGTTCCCCTCTCCCCCAGCTGCTGAGAGAAGACTCATTCACGCTGTTTTATTTCCTTCAGAGCTCCAGCACCACTCTGAAACTAGTTGTTTTATTCTACAGGTTTGTGTCTGGTGCCCACCTCCCCACCCCCCACCCAGAATGCAGGCTCCAGGAGCACCAGGGTTTGTGCACCGTCATCCCCCCTACCCCTCCTCGTACCTAGAGAGACTCGATAGCTCGATGAACACAGATGGGAGGCGTGCAATTCGGGAGCACACGGTCACGCCAGCTTCACTGAGAGCCGCCCACCTCCATCTAGAGCAGCAGCTCAAACTCGTGTGGAGAATGAACTGGAGGTTAAAACACGGGTCTCCAGGTCCACCAGAGTTTCTGAGCCATTGGCCCAGGGTGGCAGAGCCAGCAAGCCCCCAGGTGAGGCTGACAAGCCCCCAGGTGAGGCCTGGGGTCAGGTTGAACATCACGGCTTCAGCCAAAACCAGCACAGAGGTACTGAGAGCACTCCCACAGGCCCCCGGGGATTCCCCCCACCTGACAGTCCTCTGGCCAGGCAGCCTGGGTGGGACCCACAGGAACATGGAGGAAAGAGGAGGGGCTACAGCAAGATAGGGGTGACCCACCCATGGTGGCTGGTCTGTGAGGCAGAAAGAGTGGACGTGAGTGTGTCAAAGGAATTCCACTGAAGAACGGAGCCGGGGCTCAACCGAAAGGAGCGTTGCAATCTAGTTCAGAGGTCTGGTTGGTAAGGAAAGGGGAGGCTTGGAGAATCTGTAAGTCTTAGATCTGGTTTTGAAAGATCATCTCAAGGAACAATATGGGCCACAGGAGGTAAGGAGGAGAAGGCAAATGCAAGCTTCCAGAGCAATCTCTGCACAGGAAATATTTGAACATAGGACTTCTGTTTAGGAAGTTCGGTTTTTATTCATTGAGTTTGTTTAAAGTTGTGTGAGCATGCACTACATTTTAATCTGATGAAACAAAGGAAGGAGAGTGACTCAAGTCTAGTTTCCTTTCAGCTGGAAAATGTCATTACGATCGCAGTGGTGTCTGGAGGCCAGGGAACAGTCACAGAGACACTCACAGTTCCTCTGAAACGGCCTCGTCTCAAAAGATTGGCTTCGTTTATTTAAGGCTTTCAACACAACCATGTGTTCATGAAACAGGCAGCAGGTAACAGGAGACGCAAACTCCCAGGGCTCAGGATTTTCACTCTTTGCAAAATGTAGAAAATTCATTGTGGGGTGAAATTAAAGTCATAACAGCACATGTCGTCCGAACTCCAGAAAGCCCTGAATTATGTAAAAATACAAAGGAAAAAGGGGAAGGTGGTAGAAAGAATGATTGTGTGTCTTCTTAAAACCAGACACTTTTGTTATAAATAAGACCATGAATAGGCTTCTGTAATTTTTAACTGGGGCTTCCCCTGTGGCCCAGCAGTAAAGAATCTGCCTACATTGCAGGAGATGCAGGAGATGCAGGTTTGATCCCTGGGTCGGGAAGATCCCCTGGAGGAGGAAATGGCAACCCGCTCCAGTATTCCAGCAGTGCTGCAAGTCATTTCCGTTTCAATAGCATCCGTTGAAGCCTTCACACTCTGCTAGCCTTTGGTTTCATTCCGGGTGAGCCCAGGGCCAGTGCTAGAGGGAAGCCCGGCTCTCAGGCTGAGCAGAGACCCTGGTGGGTGGACACTGGTGCTCAGCATGGCACGGAGAGAGTTGTCCAGCTGGCAGTACCATTGGGCATTTTCATAGGATCATGTACTCACACAGCAGTCTGTAAAGCATGTGAACAAACATAACGCCCGATTACTTTTCAAGATGGCGCAGCACTTAACAAGTACAAGGTTATTTGCTGACCTTTCTTAGGAAAAGGATGAGAGCCTTGACCTTTTTTAAGTATTGACAAAAGTTTATTTCACAACTACTTATATAGAGTGATATATATGATATTAATTATATAGGTGTGGGTTTGTGTATAGGTTCATATAAACTGAGTTCTAAAATTTTAAACATAATTATAAAAAAAAAATCAGGTTTCCCCTGTGGGGAGGAGCCTTGACTTCTATATCCCCAGATATAGCACACAGTAGGTACCCAACAAATATTTGATGAACAGATAAAGGAATTTTTCTGACAGTGTCTCAGATTCATCTTATTGTTCAAAAACTTCCCTGGTGGTCAAGTGGTTAGGACTGGGTGCTTTCACTGCGAAGGGCCTGGGTTTGATCCCTGGCTGTGGAACTAAGATCCCACAAGCCAAATGGAGTGGGCAAAAATCTATATATATCATTGTTCAGGCAGGTCAGTGCCCAGGGATCCCACAGTCATCGGGGTTCACTGTATGAACTAACCTATCTTCCATATTTATAAATGTTTTATTAAAAGGTCCAGGTTTATATGGAAAACTATTCTGCAACTAGGCAGAAACTAAAGTACAGCTTTTTATAAAAAGATATTCTGTTCTAGCTTGACACTAATCAAAAAAGCTTTTAAAATGAACATTTTCATTATCCTGAAGTTTCTTTTTAGTGACAGTCTCATTTATGTGTTCACTGATTCAACCTCTTCCTGAGACTGTCTTTGTCACTAAAACCAATTTTCCTTTTCTTTCTCTACAGACAGGTTTGTATACTTAAAAACTTGAAGAGGCATCATCATTAAACCAGGTTTATTTTGAATCTGTGAGAGCTGACCAATCTACCCCCTCTTCAACATCACAGTAAGTACAGATTATATATTATGTTTTCTAACTATATACCAAAGGCATACATATAAATGGGAAAAACCACATATATATTTGCCTTTGTCAATTCACTGCCATTCATTGTAATGCATTGGAAACCTAGGTTTTCATGCAAATTAAAACAGAAATTCCAAAGGTGAGCTCTTCTGTTCCCAACTCAGAAAGGATGGTATTCTACACTAAAGGCAAACACTGAATAAGCCAGACACTGTATAACAAAAAGCCTAACCCTTAGAGGCTCAAACTGAAATGATGAAAGTGCGCAGACAAAGCACTATGCAAATATAAATCCCAGGAAAATGGAATTCTCCTGAGCTCCACCCTGGAGTGCTTTTCTTGCTGGTCAACACACTGCCTTCCAGTCTTGACCATTGCCTGGAGAGGGTTCTGCCCTGACCCCGAGTCCAAGCTGAACACCCCCTTATTTAAAACTCTGTTCCTTGGAAGAAAAGCTATGACAAAACTAGACAGTGTGTTAAAAAGCAGAGGCATCACTTTGATAACAAAGGTCTGTATAATCAAAACTATGGTTTCTCCAGAGGTCATGTACAGATGTGAGAGCTGGACCATAAAGAAGGCCGAGCACCGAAGAATTGATATTTTTGAACTGTGGTGTTTGGACAAGACTCTTGAGAGAATGAGATGGCTGGACGGCATCACCAATTTAATGGACATGAATTTGAACAAACTCCAAGAGATGGTGAAGGACGGGGAAGCCTGGTGGGCTGTAGTCCATGGGGTCATAAAGAGTCGGACGTAACTTGTGACTGAACAATAACGAATTTCAACTTATTATTTGGAATAACCTGAAATTTAAACTTTGGGAAGGGGGAGAAATATGTCTTCTTCCAAGTAGCAGCAGCATTTACACTTAGGAAAACAAAAGCTTCATGCACCTGATGAAAACTAATTTTCCAGGAGTCTTTTATTTCCCCGGGCCAAGGGAGGATCCAGTCCACTTTCATTTGCAAGCTCTTACTCCCCATTCAGCTCAGAGGCTTGAGCTATGGTGTGAGAGCTCGGTGTCTGGTTTCCTTTCCAGATCCGAGAGGAGCTCTGGTCCCCCGCTAGACAATGAAGACTTAAGAATAAAACTGACCAGCTAGCATCCGTGTCCATGAGTTTCATTATTGGCAGGAGCCAGCAATGTGTGTGAACAGGAAAATATCTCAACCTGAGAGCAGGAAAGAACTCTCATCTGCCACTTGACAGCTCTCCTGGGAGACAGGGCGGCGTGCACACAGCTGGGAGGGTCATGCCCTTGAAGGGGCTGGCTTTTGACATCTCAGCTCGAGCTGGGGCCAGAAGCATTCATTGTTTCTCATCTGCTGCTACGTTTCCAATCTGAAAAAGGCCAGGAAAGTTTCATCATCTGCTACAGCAAAGGACGGACCAAATTGCCTGCCCTCTCCTTCAAGGTCTGCACAACGGCACAGCCTCAGCCCTGAGTATTCACACCTCCTCCAAGAGACATAGTCAGACAGGAGCCCCCTGCAGACCAGCGCTTCTCTGCCTTCTGGTGTGAATTTCTTTACTTAGCTGTCACATTGTCTGTTGGGATATAACATCCACAAGAGCAGGGCCTTTATCTCCTAATCTCCAGTGTGTGGACTGTGTGTCTGTGCTAAGCTGCTTCAGTCATGTCCAACTCTTTGCGATCCCATGGACGGTAGCCTGCCAGTCTCTTCTGACCATGAAATTTCCCAGGCAAGAATACTGGAGTAGGAAGCCATTTCCTCCTCCATGGATCTTCTCGACCCAGGGATCCAACCCATGTCTCTTATGTCTCCTGCATTGGAAGGTGGGTTCTTTACCACTAGTGCCACCTGGGAAGTCCAGCTTGTAGATCAGTACCTCGAAAATACTGAGCAAATATGTTTTGAGTAAATCAATTTATAGATGAATGAATTTGCACATCGGCCTTTAGCACTCTAGCTCCATGCTGCAATTGCCTGTTTCTAACACCTTCTACATTCTTGGTTTTACTCCATGAAGCTGTCATTCCACAACAAATTAGACAGCTGCATCACAATCCACAGCTTTGTTAGACAATCGACATCCACCACCCTGTTCTAACACGCAGCCGAGCTCTGAAACTGTCATTGCCAAAAGATGTTGACAATTCCAGGGAGAGGGAAAACAGAAACAAACAGATACTTGTTATATACAACATGCAAGATTTTTGTGTGTGCATGAAGCACTACACACTATGATTATGGTGGCTCAGTGGTAAAGAATCCACCTGCCAGTGCAGGAGTCACAGGTTCGATCCTTGGGTCGGGAAGATCCCTTGGAGAAGGACATGACAACCCACTCCAGTATTCTTGCCTGGAAACTCCGACAGACATAGGAGCCTGGCGGGCTACAGTTCATGGGGTTGCAAAGAGTCAGACACAACTTAGTGAATGAACGGCAGCACATATTCTAAGCTGACCACTGAGGAGCCTGTCTCATCTTGATGAGGCCATAAGAGGTGGACTATTACCCTAAACCCCCAACACCCATGGGAGATCAAGACAGGAACACATACTCTGAGTTGGACAGATTTTTTCAGGACTTTGGAGCCACTATTTTAATCCTGCCTACACCGAGGAGAACTTCTCATGAATGACAAAGGATCCTCTATCACAAGATTTTAAAATAACATTCTCATGTCACATTCCGAGACAGATCTCAGAAATTAAAGCATCAGGTAGTTTTAGGAGAAGCAACAGTTCCACGAAGCTCATTGTTCTTTTGTTCCTGTGGTTAGCAGCCCTTTGCTCTAGATGTTTCATGGTAAGTTACTGAGCAGATCCCCAAGTCCTTACACGAGCAGGTGTGCCCCTCAGGAGGACCTGTCTGTGCACCAGGAACTCCTCTGGAAGGGACTGGATACATATAGCGTGTCCTCAGTTCTGTAAAAACTTCAGTTTTAATGAACGTGATCCTGATGTCCTTACCTGTCAGACCCCAGATACTGGGAGAGGCAGAGCGTGACCGGGAGAAACATTCTCCCCCAGGTATGTAAATTGCTCAGTATCAATCACATCACATAAATACAGCACAGCGGCCCGGCACTCACGCAGCATGCATGCATGCCAAGCATCAATCGTGTCTGACTCTTTGCAACCCTATGAACTTTAGCCCGCCACGCTCCTCTGTCCATGGGATTCTCCAGGCAAGAATGCTGGAGTGGGTTGTCATGCCCTCCTCCGGGTGATCCTCCCAACTCAGGAACTGAACCTGTGTCTCTTACATCTCCTGCATTGGTAGGTGGGTTCTTTACCACTAGCACCAAATGCTCCCTCGTAAATTCACTGATGCCTGACAGTATCACTAGGGTCTATCAACAGTTCTTCATCCAGGAACCTAGACTTACATAAGCATATAAGTGTGGATGGTGTACTTCAAGTATTAATTAAAACATAAAAAGATGGGGACAATCTGAACATCACTTGTCAAGGAAATGGCTAAATAAATGATGGTGTGCCCACATGATGCTATATCACTCAGCCATGAATATCCACAGTATTGAGATTTTATTTTAATTGTATTGAATATCTTGTGGGAGAAAATTCTGGTGTAGGTACCTGTGTCTGGAGAGACACAGCACAGTTCATTGTAATTTGCTCTAAGAAGTGAAAGGTTGGAGATGAAATTAAAACAGAGAATTTTCTTCATTTTAATTGCACCTATATTGTCTGGGTTTTTCACATAGGCACATATCATGTATCATCAAATAAAAATGTAAAACTATGTAGGTGGTAAGCATTAAAAATCCCCAAGTATAGATAGATAGCAAAGTAAGTAGGTAGATAGAGATTACTTTGTATTCATTCCTAAGATAAACCTACTGAAAGCTGGCAGTTCAGGATTTGACTATCACGACAAGAACACAAAGAAAATTGTTCTCTTAGGAGTAAAAGGAAAAAGTAACTGCTTCCAATTCATCTGGGGTAAAATGACTTAATAGACTCCACTCTGACTCCTCCAATGTCAAATTGACCCATAATTTCTCTCCCTTCACTTCTGTGCCCATTTTTAAAAGACATACAAGTCCAATGATATCAGCCTTTTATCAACAAAGAAATTTTACCAACCCTGGATTTCAAGAAATCCTTCAAAGTTTCAACCTCAACTAATATCACCCTCAGAGCCAGAGGCTGCAAGACCTGAGCTCTCCAGACATACTAAGACCAAAGGAGATAAATGGTTTATAGTCACAGACTCTGCCCTTTGTTCAAAGCTGAGTCTGAGCTGGGAAATGTAAAGTTTGGATGAAACTTGAAACTTTCATCACAGCAGCAGAACTTTGTTCTTGCGTGTCTGGTCTTGCCCTCAAAGACTCAGTTTCCACACACCCTCTACAGACCAGGAAGACAGCTTTTGGTTTCATCTAGTCTCTTCTCTTTTTAGAAATAAAAGGAGGACAAGAATCCTAACAAAGCTCTAGATAATACATAGATACAAAGCGAAAGGCACCTGCAAAATTCCCAGCAGATACAAATAAGCTCTGTTATCAGTTAATATATACGTTGTGGTATATATTTCCTATGTGCATAGATACTCATGAAAGTGAAACTGTTAGTCCTTCAGTCGTGTCCAACACTTTGTGACCCCATGAACTGTAGCCCGTCAGGCTCCTCTGTCCATGGGCTTTCCCAGGCAAGGATACTGGAATGAGTTACCATTCCCTTCTCCAGGGGATCTTCCCAATTAAAAGACTTTAAAATTAATATGCTATTTGCTAGCTTGTTCTCTTTTAAACAAATCTGTGTCCCAGATATCTTTCCTCTTTATTAGTCTATAAATATAATTTACACCATCACATTTAGTCACCACACAGCATTTCCTCATATAGATCAATTATAATTTATTTAACCAATCATCTACTGATTTACATTTAAGATATTTCCTCATTGTCTCTGTGACCTGTTGATTCTAAAATCACATCAAACACTGTCACCATCTATGTAGTTTCAGATTAGAGTAAAGGGTGTCATCACCATCTCCTCTGCATCCTTTGGACCATGGGGAATTTGCTGGAAAGAGAATTAGAAAGTGACCAAACTGACGGGATTTTAGAAATTCCAAATTATT